>NC_089528.1:12211765-12518932 GCF_963924715.1 Thunnus thynnus
CTCCCTTATTTTTCCACCTCTCTTTCACATCTTTCCTCCTCCTGTTTCTCTTATCACTTTGCCTCTCGTCCCAGAGGAGACAGTGAACAGTGGATTTACAGTAATGCAGGATGGTAAAGAGAGAGCAGGGCTTTAAAAAGAAACACAGCCATGGCTTGTATTACCACCAACTCCTCTCTACTAGCCAGCTCTGCCCACAGTGCCTATCTTTCTGTGTGACAGCAATATGGCCGGTAAGATATGACTCATACCACAGGAACTATTTAAGCACCAAAGTTAGTTTTAGCCACATATCACAAGATGGAGTTTGCTCAGGGAGGACAAAAAAAGGATTTTCACACCCTCCTCTCCTAAATCTGTGTGGGACGGACTTAATGCAACTATGTTTGTAGCCATTAGTCCTCCCACCCTGTGGCTATATCCTTTTTTTTTAATACAAAAGGGTTTTCTAACAAATCCTACATGGATTGTGGCAACATTACTGTATTAGTCCTGCCTGCACAACAGCTGCTTCACTGTGTCTTAAGAGTGCGACTGTACTAAAAACTGGCAATGGCACAGTATGCTGGGGGAAGAGGATACGGGACACCAACAGAGGTGCATTAGTTATGGATAACGCCAACCTCCCTCGGTGGCAGTGAAGGACGTTGGTGTTTGGCATAGTTCAGCGTCTCGTGTGTTTGAAAAGGAGGATGCTGCGCTCAAACAGTAACGTTACACCTGCTGCTAATCCCCTCCTTTGTTGTGTTGTTCTTGCTTTAAATGTGGTTTGAATACGGTTATTTTCTTCCATTCCTCTCTTTGCTGTTAACAGAGGAAGCACTTAAGCCCACTTTTCTCAACAGTACTTTTTATGTTCACAATTGACTTTCATTTGAAACATTATTAAGCTGTTTTTACATTACATTGTGTTCTTCTAGTAATTAATATGGTTGTTGACTTAAGTTAAGATTAGTCACTGGTCCGCATGCAGTGCAGTAGAGCTATTACACATCTAATAAGTCAAATTTATCTTGTATTTGATAGCATTGCTGATTTACCATTTAGGTATAATGATTCCCAGCTTTCAGTTCTGTTTCTGTGTTGATTTGTGTTAAAAAAAAACTCCCCATCACATTTCAAAAATCCAAATGTCCTCCCTTCAGCTCTTCATGGTTCAAGTTGGTGTTTTGAGAGAGCAAACAGCTTCTGCAGAAACTTCGGCTAAAAGTCCTCTTTCTTAAACCTGCCAAATTTGTAGAACATTTTTAAATTGGCTACATAATTGGCTCTCTTACCTGTCTTAACTCAAAGTTAAGACAAGTAAGAATTAAGTTCTGTATTTGTGACAAGTGCTGGACACCCTAAACCATTAAGAACCTGCTCTGTGAATGTCTAGTTTAGTTTTGCTTCAGCTCATCTGCTGATTTTACTGCTCTGGAGCAGATGTAATGTGCAAAGCTGTAAACATTTATTTTCATCAGCCTGCTATAATGTGAGCTGTAGGAACATTTGTCTGCTGTATGACAAACCGATCAAACCAAACCCAGCTGTACTTTAACAGCCCATGTGGCAAAAACTGGATATCATTTGAAATGTTTGATTGATACTAGTGCTGATTTGATACCCAAGTTTCAGTTTTTTCAGTACCTTACTTTGAGGAATATAAACGTTTCATTTAAGAGGCCTCAGTTCTCACGTTAAATGCAGCCATACAGAACCTAAAGCCTAAATACAATACTCTAAAATTAGAAAAAAATGATGATTTAGAATGATCAGAAACACTTTTAAATATTTGGTGCAGACAGACACATTTCGGTTGGCACCAAAAAAGTATTGAAATAAGAAACCCAGCCCTACATGTGTCTCTATTGGACCTATTTGTCCTTGAGTGAGCTCAAAGCCTCTATATATGCATAGCAGGGAAGTGTGCGTGTGCGTGTGTGTGTTTACTTTGCACATTGAGTCTTTTTCGATCTTTCTTTTTATTTGAGATATGTGTGAGTGTCAGTTTGATTTCCTGTATTCGTGACCTTGCATACGTGTGCACACTTTGTGCCACTTTTCTTTTTTCTACTTGTCAACATGTTTGCAGGGCAGGTTTGTGGATTTCCTTTGTGCAAATGTTTGTACTTTTATGTTCCTTTTACTTGTTTCAGTGTACCGGAAAACCTGCTGCGGCAGGTCGATAGTATGGCATTGGATCAGCAGAGAAAAAGCTTAGCATTTGTATAAAATATGGTCTCATTATTGAGCTGTGAGTAGTTTCAACCTTGAACTGTTTGATTACATTGGATGTACAGTCAAAAGTTTGGACACACTTGCTCATTCAAGTGAATAGGAAGGTGTGTCCAAACTTTTGACTGGTACTATATGTACACATGCATGTGAGCAGGCACTGGGGTTGTGCATTTGTCAGAATGTCACCCCTGTTGAACTATGAGAGCCCTGTAATTGCAGTTTTTTTTTTAATTCATTTTCATATTATATTGACTTTAATTAAAGGATTAAAGGATTACACGCTCCTCTACGGGTTCACAAAATTCATCAACCTCTTGGGCTTAGAAAACCCTTCCAAAACCAACCGGATAATGATAAAAACTGCACTGTCAAACGCACCTGTTTTTCTTTCTTTTGTTGACATTTTGGAGATAATGAAGCTTTCACCCAACAGCGATGATTTCTAATGTGGCAGAGAAGATCTGACCTTGGAGAGTATAAAAGAGGAAAAAGATAAAAAGAAGAATGTGAAAGAAGGGCAGGGAATAAAAGAGATGAATAGCAGAGAAGAAAGCAGGCAGAGGGGTTTCTTCTTTGGTGGAGGAGCAGCATTGCAGGAGGAAAGAGGAGAGAGGTGTACTGTTACAGATGAGCTGTGGCAAAAAGACTTGAGAAAAAGGAGAGGATCATGTTTTCCTGAGCCGTCCTTTCTACATTATATGTAACGTGTGTTTGTTAGCTTCTTCAGTTTTACACAACTCCGTATTTCCTCTGCAGTTTTTCTTTTAAACTCACTAATCGTCTGTCAGGCTTTATTTAGCTCCCTGCCCTCCCCTCAGGTCACTTTTTACATCCATCATAAAAGCGATGCCACCGTTGCCATTTTCACCCTCACTCCCATTATCATAGTCCACAGACAATAAATCCTGCTCTGCGCTGCTGTGCGCCGCATCTCATTACAGGCGTCATGTCACATTGTGTGCCCCTATTACTGCTTGTTCCCATCGTAGCGGAACTGGGGTCTCGATTCATATCCATATAAAATGTCTCATCAGGGAAGAAGTTCTTCACTAGCTGGAATCACTTCACACATGGTATCGATCTAATGTTGCCCACTAGCGCTTGTCAGGAAACCCTCTCACAAAATTCATAGAGGTCTTTGGGTTTATATGAAGGCGGCTTCATATAAATGGCTCCGAGCAGATTGTGAGGGAGGGGAGGGCTCGTCACTTAAGTGTTGCTGGTTTGATTCCCAACATGTGCTTGAAGAAAGGCTCAGAAGAGGGGAGCAAGCGCTTAATGATTCTTGTTTGTGATCTTTTTTTCTAGATGTTTAGTGCCGTAATTGCCCAATTTTCCCACAGGGGTTGTTCAGGAATCATCTCTCTGTTCAGCTAACAATTTCTAATTCAGCTCTGGAGAGTTCAGTGAAGAATAACACGCTAAAACCTTATCTGACCTGATAAAACTCTGCACTGAAAGCCTATTTTGATAGCCAGTAACGTATTTTTGCCAGCAAAAAAGAGCTATTACAGTCTGACGACACTACAATAGCTCCACTGTGAAAGAACAATGTTGCAGCAATTTTCATAAGTTTAAGAGCTTGACTAAATAATCACAGCTCTGCAGCCTGATCATCTCTATCTGATGATTTTTTTTTACCAAAGATGACATACAGTCCTGCAGCATTTTGAAGCTTAATTCTTCTTAATGCACTGAATGTGCAATGACGCAGAGGTAAATGACCTACTGTATATTATCCACATTCTCATTAGCTTCTCTTACCACTTGAGGACATGCTGATAGTGTAAAACAATATATAAAAAATGTGTCATTAAGAATGAAATTCTATCGTTAATGCATTGAATATTCCAATAGAAGTTATTAAGCCCAGCTAATTACTTGTATAATGCAATACAAGGTCATTATACTCATCTGGAGGGCAGTGAATGATTCATGTGGAGATGATTGCAATTTATAACAAATAGCAGTTATTGGACTACCTGGAGCTAGAATAATATTACACACAGACTCCTGGATAATGCTTTCTCTGGAGCCCATTTGATGCATTACACTGTAACGTAACACATGTGTAAAGCACATAAAAGATGCGACAAGCTTTTATAATGTATTATGATGTCTTATAACAACAGCCCGAGGTACTGCATGTATGATCTCAGTGATTTACAAGATTAAACAGTTGCCATGGCCATCATGCTTTCCACTCACACAATGGTGGCAGATTTATAACCTGAAATTCCTAATCATTTTTTTGAAATAGGAACTATTTTAATGACATATTTTTTCTCAGTAACTGTAACCAATTACCGTTGCATTTATTTTGTAAGTTAATTTTATAATGCTGTTACATGTAACTAGTTACTCCACAGCACTGGCCTTCAGAACATCCTGCCCTTAATTCACTATGATAAAGGCCTATAGAAAGTATGATACATTAGATAATCATTAGAATTCATTATGCAGGTATTAATAATGCATTATACAGTAGATATGGGCTTCACAGAAAGTACTCCTTATACTTGACATTATCTGGCAGGTCATTTAGAGATAGAAATACCTCCTCTGTGAGGTGCGATTTCTTTCTTTTATTCTAGTAGAAGAGGTTAATTAGGTCTCTATTTAGGCTGTACAGACTTTGGGATACAGCTAGTGAATTTTTACTGTTTATGTCGACTTTTCAGTTTTACTATTTTAAGTTTTTTCTCCAGAGGGGAACAAAGAGACAGAGAGTTGACAGTGACTCCTTCCTCTTAGCAACCACAGTGATGTCTGCTGAAATTGTCTCCACATAACTGAGCACTAAAGAGCTGACGAGCATACTCAAATTAATTGGATTTGGTACAAAATTGCTCCCCTTGATAGGTACATGCACATGTCACAAACATACCCGTACACACACACACACACACACACACACACATGGCTCACTTGTTTTAGTCACAATTACCTCAAATGGATATTTTCTGATGTAGTCTTCTGCGGTTTCAGTTGACCCTTCCAGTGAAATAGCTGTTTTTCTCTGTAAGTCGGCAGAACAAATGAGTATTTTTCTGTAAAGCAGCTAATGAGCCAAATGTGCGTGTAGGAAAATATGGCTCATTTTGTTTGTGTGTCTGTATAAACATCATGTGTTCGTGGTGTTGCAGCATGCATACTTATATGCATGTACTTTTTGGTCTTTAAACATCATATTGCCACAAAAAAAGACATTTTCCTGACTTTTGTGCAAGTCTAGGTTGGATTCTACAAAAAAATACAATAAATATTTCAAATAAACAAATGTTTTTGTCCAGAACAATGAACAACTGATCAATATTCTGCTCTCGTAGCAAAAAGAAGACATTAGCCAATCAGAGGCAGGTGTCAGTACAGTAAACACTTTTTGTATCATCAGCCAGGGTGGCAGTAAAGCCAGCTTAGCATCACTGTTTATTTCTGTTGACTCTATATTTAGGGTGGTAATGAGGGCTTGTAGTGTTGTTTACAAGCCTTTATATTGTAACTACACTTACTATTAACCTGAACCTGTGTGAGCTGTGCTTTATTCCGTATATGTTGATACATGTTAGAGCTGAAATGATAGTTGATTAATTGAAGCCAATCTTAGCCTCTCAAATGTTTTTATTCTGTCAGTTAATGTCATTGTAAAATCAATACTTGATGAAACTGTGGCATTTTTATAGACTAAATGAATCATTGATTTGTTAAAAAATAATCAACATATGAGTTGAAAGTTCGAGCCCTTGTATATGTGCATCTATAAGTGCACAGATGCTGCCCTTTACACACAAATGACTCGCTCTGTGTGAATCACTTATCTGCTTCTCACTGTATCTGATGTTGATGCCACTCAGCCACCACACAACATCATTCATCTACTGTGTATCCTATTAATATGATGAGAGCACCTCTCATAATGGCGGAGTAATTGAGAGTCAAGCGGAGGTCAAACTAAAACCCGACACGGCGCTTGTGTCACTGTGACTGCACAAGTGAGGAAGTGTGTTTTCTGTGAGTGTGGATGAACATTGATGTGAGTGTGCACACTGACAGTCACGCTGAGGTGGATGTATGTGTTGTGTGTGTGTTTGTGTGTGTGTGTGGAGGCTGAGGTGTCCTCTGTCCTGTTGGTTTAACCTTGAACACACACACAGCAGCTACAAAAGCAGGTGGTTAAGGGCGTCCAGAATTACAACGGGTGATTGCAGTGTGTGTTTTTTTTACTAAACAAGGACAGAAGGAAGTTACAATTACAAAAATGTTGAGGGAAAGAATAAAAAGTACTGCTGTTGAAATCAGCAGACTGTCACAGAACAATTTAACAGCATCATTAGTGGTGTTTTAGTAGATTTCAGTGATATATAATTGTTTTCTCCCCTTGTGGAGGCAGACAGACTATCTGTGCATGACTCATACAACAGGTCTGGACCATTTGTGAATTAACCAAAATTCTGAGAAATTTGTTCTCTTAAATCACTCGCCGCTTAAGAACAAATGTTTGCAGACCTTTTTCCTTCTTTACCCTGCGTCTCTACTCCCGTTTGAATCCACCTTTTCCGTCCCTCCTCTCTATTTTTCACCATTTTTTTCTCTCCATCTCCCCCCTCGTTTCCATCTGAATGACTGCCGTTACTGTTCTGCCCCATTTCCCTGCGTGTTCCTCCAGTCCGTGTACTGATGGTCGGGTCCCATTGTGTTGGTGGGGGTCACTAAGTTCAAAGGCTGTTGCATGTATGGTGCAGAAAGCCATGTGTGTATACAGTACAGTTTGTTTCCTTAGGTGGAAGGGGTTTGGGGAGGGGTAATGTGTCCCTCTCCTCCCTCACACTCTGCTGTGCTGTGTAATTAGGTCAATCAGACACGGTCATTACTATTAATTGAAACTGATGATACTATAAAATCCATGTGGAGGAAGTTACCAGGCCAAGTTGTTAACGCCCAATGAAGGGAGAAGGACAAAGACTTGATAACTGACATTCAATGAGTAACTTCATGTTTGCAGTTTGTGTTTATTATTGTTTGTTGTCTAGTTTTGATTGAAGAAACCTGAATATCAGACCTTCCACATTAACAAATCATATCAGACATCACAAGACCCAGACCATCATCAAAATCTTATCAACTTATCCAGATTTCAGCCATGTTCTCCTACAAATAGGCAAAGCTTCATGTACAACTATCAAACTTTGTTGCCAGATGAAACACTGACATTAAGGGGAATCAGTAATGGTCAACATCAGTCACATTTTTCAATGATTCTCACTGTTACAGGCCTTGTTTGATTGTTGGTTGTTGAAATAGTGAAGAAAAGAACTTGATGCTGTAGTTTTGAGACATATATTGATATTTTGGAGTTGATATTTGAACATTTGAATGTTTCTAAATTAAATCAGACGTTTCTGAACTGCAATTTTTAGAAACCTATCTGCCAGCGTAGACAAATACCGATGTATCTGTGAAGTGTTGGAGTTCAAAAGTATTTTATTGCAATCAAATCCTTTCAAATCCCTTTTTGAATCTAACTGGATTTGGCTTTCAGCATTTGGAAGTAACAAAGTGATAAATAACTAAAACTCAAAGATGCCATTGATATGAAACAACAGTTTTGATTGGCTGCCTAATCAATGTTTACAACCTGAAAACGAGCTTAACAGCATGCTGATCAATCTGACACATTAAAATAACGAGTGTAGTTTACTTTGAGCTACTTGCAGACGTAGAAATGATTACTTTATGAACTTGGAATATCAAGATGATATACATGATGGTTTAACTGGAACATTCTCCTGAAATTGACGTAACAGAGACAAACAGACTGTAGAGAAGAGTCTGTTGGTCTTGTTGAGCTACAAAAACTCAACCATTGTTCACTCGCGGTCATAGACTGCTGTTGGAGTGAGATGTTTTTTCCCCCCTTACAAATGATCACAGCGGCCTGAAGAGAACACGTTAAGCAGACAACAGTCAAAAATTGGTTTAAGCAGTTATAGAATTGACATTAATTAGCCACAACTGATATAATCTGGTAATCTTTGCTATTTTAACCGGCAAAATTGACAGTCAGCGGCAGTGACAAATGAGAAGCTGATACCTGAATGTTTTCTATGTTGCTTTGTGCCAATAAGGAAGAGAAAGAACAGAAAAAAGAGCTTGAGAATCTGTATTTTGGTATTTTGCCAACAGGGAATTTGATCCAAAATGAAACCAGCAATCAGAACCCGACCATATATCTGCCATAAGCTGAAATTGTCAGATATATCAGCCATGCCTTTATATTGGCAGATACATTTAGTCAATAGTTTTTGTGGTTTACTTTTTTATGATAATGTAGATTTGTGAGTTTTGTAGATACCAATTACTGAAAGATTCACAGAGTAGAAACTATGAGACAACAACAACACAATTCAGACAGGCTTCTTCCAAAGCACTGAGCTGCCTCCTCCTGCAGTGTGTGTGTGTGTGTGTGTGTGTGTGTGTGTGTCCTGCAGCTCAGACCACAGCCTCCTGTATCAGTTACCTCCTTCACCCTCACGTTACGATGAAGGTCAGTGGAAAGGCTGACGAGGAAGTGGCAGTGTAGAGGGAACAACCTTAGATTTACACCAAACTTTTCTCTTCAAACTATGATACATTTCTTTTATCTAACAATCCAACTGAATGTGAAAATAAATGTTTCAGATGGATATACGGTGACAGATGGTGTATGTGTCTGTATCAGCTATTAAGAACAGGTGTCAGTGGTGGTGTGTTTGTGTGTGTGTGAGTGAGTGAGGAGGAGGAGTTGTAAATATTTAAAGGTGTGCAGCATCACTCTCTCCACCCCTCTACTCCTATCTCTCATTCATTCATGCATAACAAATATTAAGATGTATTATGCATGTATAAAAGGCAGAGGTAAACATACAGGTAAATGGATACATGCCCAAACAGTCAAAAGTTTGTTCTCAAGTCATGTGAGGCTTGGATCTAATGTGTTCTCTCTCTGTCCCTTTCCTCAGCCGAGCCTCTGCCTCTGATGGACTTGTGTCGGCGTGCGGCCCGTCTGGCGCTGGGTCGGGAGCGGCTTCAGGAGATCGAGAGCCTCCCTCTGCCCCAGTCCCTCAAAAATTACCTCCAATACCAGTGACTGACACCAGCAGAGCCGACTGCCAGTGCAAGGACACAAACCCGACCACCAGAGAGTCTAAAGATGAATGGATGAAAGAAATTGATTAAACAAAGAGGGGGATGATGAAAGCAGGAAGAACGTCCACACTGAGGGCACCACAGCTCTAGAAAAGACAAACCAAGGATAGGACAGCATCTTTTGGATTTGGAGCTGCTTTTTCATTCGTTTTGGACTTGAAATAAATTATTGATGATGGTATCCCATCAGTGTCTCTCTCATCCTGAAAGAAAACCCATTCTCTTGACTTCACAGTGTGGTTACGTGGTGAAAGAGGTGGTGGCAAGTCAACCACCGCCACCTAGTGTTGAGAATGAAAAACTGCGCTGAGAAAGCACACTAATCCTATCCCTGGAGGCCTTTATGACATACAGTCAGTGACCATATCATTGCTGTTGGATACTATTGTGTGTACCTGTGGTCTCCACATGCAGAGCCTGGATGTCCAAGAGGATTTTAGCACTAATGTCGTTTTTTATCTAACCGACTCTGGGCCCGACCAAAAGCTCACACTGCATACAGAGTAGATTGAAATGTGTGTATGCAAAGTTAAGTATGCAGACATTTAATGATAGTTCAGCCCTTTTCAGACATGTAACATTGCTGCTAATCTACCTGATAAACGTCTTTTTGTCATTCAGATTTGGGTGTCTGTTACGTTAATGTTCATAATGCTTGCATGATGGGGCTGCTGCTAAACAGCAGTGAGTTAAAAAGTAATAATGTGAAGGAAGAAGACTCTGTGACAGGCTACATAAGTGATGGATTTTTAAAACTTATTTTGCTTTGAAGTCTTAATTAATAACCATCGTCAGCGAGAGGGGAAACTCAGCACTCATCAATTTCCTAATTTATTAGTTAAGTTCATAAAATGTATTTTACTGCTCACTTTATAATGTCCCACAGTGCACAACAATAGAAAGGCAAGACATTAAGTTATGTAAAGTGTTGGCTGGATTTATATCCTTTCATCCCTGCAGTTGGCATGAATGATTTTATGGAGAAAGACTGCCATCTGATGATTACTGCTACTTTTAATGTTTGTTTTTTTAAACCTCTTTTTCAACTGCACCACAAGGGGTAAAATATTGTTATAGACTGATCTGACAAAAGAAGAATCACATCTTAAAATTGGCAGGTGGTTTGGATGTTTTTTTAAACCGATTTCTTTTTGTTTTGTGTGCGTGTGTGTAAGAAATTAATTAAATTAAGTGATACAGTTATAGCAGTGCTCTTAATCAAGGGTATAAGAAACCCATTTAATCTCATCGTATGCTGCTGTAGCCTTCACGTTAATATGAAAACAACATTCAATTCAGAGTTTAGCCACTCTGGAAGTGTTACTAGTTACAAGTCTATCTTAAAACAATAGTAAGGTGTCCACATAAACATTGCAAGAAGTTTTTAATCATTCCCTCTGTTCATACTGGACATTAAAATATTCTATCCTAATGTGCTTTCGATGTAAGTGATGGGGGACAAAATCCACAGTTCTTGTTTTGTGTTTATCTGAAGCCAGTTTGAGGCTTCAGCAGGCTGTTAAATCAACTGGATATCTTCCAAAGTTACAGTGTCTTCAGGGCAAAATTCCCTCTATGTATAACTGTCCATCCACCTCAGTTAAGCATGGAAACACTGTCCGTGCAAACGCAGAGAGAATTTTGGAAGATCCCCATTTGAGTTGATTATCTCAGCCTGCTGAAGTCTCATATTAGCTTTTTACACAAAACAAGGACAGTGGATTTTGTCCCCCATCAGTCACATTGTAAGTGCTTCAGGAAGAGATATTTTAATGGCCTTACAGCAAGAAAAACCTGTTCCAGTGTCCATATGGACACCTGACTGTTGTTTTAAGACTTTAAAAATTTCCTTTAAGGTGACGACATGAAAAAAATTTCAATCACATTTATGTTCCTCTTTTAACGAGCTGCATGTCTGAAAGGGGCTTTGTTAAAGAAACAAACAGCAGAAAACTGTTTGCCGTTTAAAGTTGCACTGAGAAGCATTTCCTCACAGGACACTAAATGTATTTTGATCATGACCAAAGTATTTCATACATGGGGTATATATTTAGGAATGTGTGTGTTGGAGCTGCAGGTTGTGGCCCAGCACAGTGTAAGTAGTGCTATCATGCTGTTGGCAGTCCAGGACAGTAAGAGGAGCCTCACCTGCTGTTGTAGCAACCTGCTGTAGCTCACTGGTACCAGAGAGAGTCTGTCTGCTCTCTGCACAACTGTCTTAAAGACCACAAACAAACAGACTAACAGGACCAGAGCAGATCTACTCTCACTGGATCTATAATAAAGGCTGTAGTGGGACGTAGGAATATTACTGCTACTGCAGCGGCGGAGCAGATAGAGGATGACCAATACAAACATAAACACACACACACATGCACACACACACACACACACATACTGTAGACCAATCATGTTATATTTCCTAAAAAAAAAAAAAAAAAAGGCTTTAGTCACTTTTTTTTACTTCTGAGTTTGTATTCTTCATCATTATTATTATTATTATTATTAATATTATTGTGAGTGTGGAGTCTGATTCTGATGATGGTAGGATGATGATGATGTTTATTTATCACAAGCTAGTTCTACGTTTGTTTTTTTAAGTGATCGTTGATGGTTACATTCAGGTAAATTTAATACAAAGATGCTGGTGATGAAGGGAGAGAGAAATCAAAACTTGTTTCTTCAATGCTGCTTTTATTATTATTATTACGATTATTATTATTATTATTATTATTATTATTATTATTATTATTTGTGATGGCGCTGGTCTTGCCTCCTGTTTCCATCAGTTAGGATGGGGAGAGAAGGGCCATTCAGAAAAGTAGTAGAATGTATGGACGGATGGTGCAGTTGAGATATGAAATGTGAATAAAAGCCAAGTGAATTTGAAAAATATGTCTGTAAAATATTCTTTGTGTCTCTTTCCCAACAAACTCTCTTGCATGGAAAATCAAACCCATGACTCATTTTGTGTCCAAAAACATCAGCCTGTGATTTTTAGGAATGCTGACTGAAATATACGCGTTAAAGCCATCCAAAAAACATCTGACACTTAAAAAAAAAACAAAAAAAAAACTGCAGTAAGATTGTGCAACCAGAGATGAGACTCTTGCAGCATTAATTGTGTCTGTGGGAGCCTTTAATCTTCCCAGCGAGGCCTTAGCGAGCAAAATCGGGCTGTAAAGTATTTGGCTGTGTGTTCTGCCTTTTGTCAAGTGTGCTGTTTCCCCTTCAGAAAGTAAACAGCTAATTCAGAGCTCATCAGCTCCTGCAGCTGTAAATACAGCTCACACTCTCACACTCAGCCAGAGAGCTATTGATGCGCTCAGAGTCCAAAGTAAAAACAGCAGGGCAGCACAGAGTGAGAACATCAGTGAGGCTTGACGAGGTTTCAGGCTTCATGTTTCCTCTCTGCACGATGTGGGATCAGACTTTCACTAAAGCCTCATCAGGTCTGGCTCAATGTAGTATCTCATCACACAGAGGACTGCTGCTGTTTCATACATCAATAACAGACAGACGCACAGTTTAGCAGGACCAGAGTCTCTGAATAAACATGTAGACTAGTGTAAACACACTCCATGTTTGTTTATCGTCTTACTTGCACACACTGACATGAATACTCAGAGGAATATGTGGTGCAGGCAGCCAAACTTTGATAAGGCTACACACACACACACACACACACAGCAGAGGACCTAGTGATTTACTGATGACAGATAACAATAAATAAAAAAGCTTATTGATGTTGCAGTTTGAAGGTGTATTTTACTTATTTCATCATGGTGGCTTCACCTGTCTGCATTTTACACATACTGTTGCATTTGTGCTGCAACTAAGGACCATTTTCATTATTGATTAAAATGACAATTATTTTCTTGATTTGTACATTTTTTTGTTATCTATCTAAAGTAATAATAATGATAAGAAGCAAATGTTCATGTTTGAGAGGCTGGAACCAGAGACTGGTTGGCTTTTGGCTTCAAAAAATGACTTAAATAACTGACATTATAAAAACATTAAATAAACTAAATGTCTACACGGGCTAAATTTGATGTTAAATTAACTAAATTTCTGTCGATCGACTAATCGGCTCATAGTTTCAGCTATATTTCTTGTTTATTCTGTCCAGTGCATAACTGATCCTTTCTCTCCATATATCATCATATATATCCATATAAATCATCTAATACAGTTAATCCAAATATTAAAGGTTAGAAGTCAGACTGAATGTTAACTCTTGACCTTGGAAACAGAACTTGGATTTTGTGGGGCTGCAACTAATAATTGTTGTTCCCGTTATCAATTAATCTGTCGATTATTTTCACAATTAATTGATTAGTACTTTGGTCCATAAAATGTTAGAAAATCGTGAAAAAAATGTATCTCTGTTTCTCAAAGCCCAAGGTGCAACCTCAAATATGTTGTTTTGTCCCGACCAAAAGTCCATAAACCAGATATATAAGATATTCAGTTTACTATCATACAGAGGACTAAAGAAGCCAGAAAATATTCACATTAAGAAGCTGGAACAAGTACATTTTTGTATTTTTTTCTTAAAAAAATAACTCAAAACAATTATTTGATTATCAAAAGGGCGGGCTATTGATTTTCTGTCAATTGACTAATTGATTAATTGACTGATTGTTGCAGCTTTACTTGTATTGTATCTACTAATGGACATTACTAACAAGAAGTATTTCAGCATTTCAGTAAAATCAATGTGTGGAAAATGAACCCCCAACCAGATAATTCTCCAACAATAACTACATGAAAGTACAGTAAACATTCAGCTCACAGACTCCAGAAAATAGTTTGACAGAGGATAAACCATCTCTAATAACTTTGGTTTAGAGTTTTACTTTTACAAATCTTTCTGGCTAAATAATGATTTAGGGAAAAGTTAAGAGTAAACAGCAGCAATCTTCTTCAGTATTTTGCCTTTCTGTCATCAGTTTTGACATAAAAAATATGTTGTTCAGGAGACGTGACTGAACTCACTGAACTGATGTACTGAGAGAAACGAACATTACTAGTTGCCAAGGTGGTTGAGTGAGCCAATGCACTTATCAGATAAAACTGTAATGACTGCAACCATCTGGGACTGCATGGGGTGTTTTGGCTCAATCACATCTACAGTAAACTACTTTGAGGAGGAGAAACTTCTCATTCTGCCTTTAAAACATGAGAATGTAACATTGTTGCAGAGAGAGAAAATTAGGCAGAAATCAGATGCATATCAAGCCTCTCTCCTGTTGAAATGTCAAAAAACATGTTTCACCACAGTGCTTATTTCAAGAATTAGTCATTTGTGTCCTACACACAAACACACACACACAAACACACACAAGCAACACCTCCTACAATTAAGCGACTCACAAAACACAGCTCCCCCAAAAGCAGTCGTGAGGAGGCGAGAGAGTCATTTCCAGAGAAAAAAAGGGACGAGCTGAAACAAGAGAGGAATAAAGGAAACAAGGTCCTACACGAGTCCTGATAGCAGGGCTGATGTCACTGTTAATGGTTGACTGTGTCACACACTTGTGCAACTGTGCATGTGTGTGTGTGAGTGCAAATGTGCTTTTGTATTGTGTGTGTGAAGGTTTTATAAAAGATCCTAAAACCTACACGAACAACCAGCTTTATATTGTGAAAATACTGCATGTCCTCTTATCACAAGACAACACACACGCACACATTATTTTCACTCATGTCCATTAGCAATTATTCAATCAATTGGATTGCGTCAAAAATAGTCAGAAAATAGTGAATAATACCCGTAACAATTTCCCAGAGCTCAAAGTGAAGTCTTCAATTTTTTTTTTTGTCCAAAACCCAAAAATATTTGATGTAGAGTCATAAGTGTGAATGAATGTTTGACATTTTTACTTAATAAATGACTTGAACAATCAACTGATTATCAACCACTGTCCATGATTATTGTGTCTGATTAATTGACTAATCATTTCATCAATAGACAGGTGCTTGTAAGTGTAGCAGATTACATTTCACTAATTGAATAAAAGTATGTCAGTTATATCAGTTAAGTACAGCTCGATCGATACAGGCTTTTTTAGACCGATACCGATATCAATATTTCAGATTTTAAAAATATTTGATAACAATAGCAGTTTGCTGGCTGATTTCACACATAATGTAAACATTTTTCATAAGATTTCTTACATTTGTTCTGTTTGTTTACAGAAATAAGCAGGTTTGTGACCCAGCTGAACACTGAGTCGACATTTTACAGTTGAAAAGAAAACCTGTCAGTGAACAAACTGTTCCTAAATGACCTCATACATATCATCAACATCAAACATTTATGTGCTGCAGGTTCTTCTTATTTATCAGCCAACATAGACGCTGATGCTGATACAGAATATCTGCAGTCAGCTGATATCAGCTCACATATGGCCCAGCTGACGTGAAATATTGGCTGAACTTGAATATAAGGTCATGCTTTGAGCTGAATGATTTATGTGACAGCCTCTGCTGTGTGCGACAGAAGCCGTACTAAGTTCCCCATGAAGATAATATTAGAGTAAAATAATAATACGAACACCTTGGTTTACTTCTCTAAAGCCAATATGCAATATTATTTCATTATATAAACTCTCATGAGACTCAACAAAAGAATTTCATATTTCACCAGCAGGTCTGTGGCTCCCATTGAAGACATTATGTCCTCATGTCCTTCTATAACTACATGTTGGGGGATTTTTAAGGTGAATATTTTTAGCTTCTTTAAATTTGACTGTTTTAGGCTAAAAGCTAAATAAATTGCAATTAAATGAGTCCAAAAGAAGAACTTCATTCACAGTTAAAACCATTTCAAATGCAGCTGACAGACAGCAAACAAGTTTCCACTGGACATAAAACCAACAACAGTCTCTGAATCCTCACTGTTACTGCAGCACACAGTCGCTGACAAAAGCAGCGAAAGTCAAATCCTTTCAGAATCTGTATCAGTCTGCTGATATGAGGATCAGGATGATGTTGAGTCCCTCAACAAAAGCAGCAGCAGCAGTGACACAAACATGGTTATTTCCTCTATGAACCAAAGCTTTCTTACAAAATGCTTTCTAAACATCTACACAAACAGTGGCAGTGACTTTCCAGGTGAACACTAGCAGGTGGCAGAGCTGAAAGTTTAAATACTGTTTCAGAGGGAGCGTTAGGTTTATGTTACAGTGTGTGCAGGATGTCATGTGGAGGCATGTCTGCCTGATCCAGCTATATTTGATTTGTTCTCTATATAAACTCCCTCGAATTTGCATAAATATCCTTTTAGCTCCAAGTCTTAAAAGTTGTATTTTTGTATCTAAAAAAGAAGAAGGTATGAATTATTATTATTATTGTGCTAATAAACTGAACTACAGTAGAGAGAGAAATAAAAGAAGTTGTGTGTAACTGTGCAAGTGTGGAGGAGGATGTTTCCGAAAATGCAGAAAAACTCTGCATGTTCAGAAAAACTCCTTTAGATGAAGGGAAAAAGAAGAAGAAGAAGAAGAAGAAGAAGAAGAAGAAGAAGAAGAAGAAGAAGAAGAAGAAGAAGAAGAAGAAGAAGAGAAGAAAAATAAGAATAAATGATCCCATCGAGACAGAAAATGAGAAACCTAAGAAAAACACGGATTACCATGTTCTTTAAAAACATATTGCCAATTAAAAAGCTGAACAAACTCAACGTTTACAACAAATAACAGCAATTAATCACATTCTTGCCAGTCTGAGGTCCATTAGACTGTTATTGAACATGTGGTGCTCATCAGTAAAAGGCACATTAAGCAACTAATTAGCTGATTGTATTTCTTCATCCTCAGGGAGCTGCTGAGTGTAGAAATGAAGTCAGCATTGTTGCGAGCAGAGAGCTGCAACACTTCATCTACGCAAGCTCTGGACATGTAATAGATTAACTAACGAAGGGCAGTGATTAATAACTCTGCCAGACTGGATGGATTTTACACAACCTCAGCTAATATGTCGATAATGTTTGTTGGACAGAAAAGCAAAGTATAATACTGTATTTACCTGCTGTACATAATATAGGGCAATTAAAACATATGTCATTAATTATAGGCATTGATTATTACATGTACATATACTGTGGTATAAAACAGAAGACTCTTTTCTATCATCAGTGTCTGAGTGTTTGAACTGCAGCTGATCATTATTTTCATTATCGATTAATTTGATGATTATTTTCACAATTGATCTTTTTGTCTATAAAATGTCAGGAAATAGCTCATAATCAGATCAATAACTGAAATTTGATGCACAGTATGCAAGTATTTTTTTTCCAATAAATGTTGCAAGAGATTATTTTTTATGGGTTTTGCTTAAATATGCTGTCAATGAAAGTCAAGCCAACCCTTCCACCTGCAGGGGTCAGTAAAGGTCTGCAGGTCAGTTCTTGAGGCTAATTGTACTGAATGCACAGTGATAACATTAAAATCCATGTTCTCATCCTTAATTTTACAGAATACCTTTAATTATTCATTACTTCTTATTGAAGTTTGCTATTTGTGTGGAATTTTCTAACAAATCTTGATGATCATGAATTGAAAAATGATTCCTTTCACTGAGCTGTTATAAATCTCTTCTAAACTGTTCTCATCCTTCTCCAAACAGGTTGTTACTGTTGGGCACAAATATCATATTATATTTGTATTATTGCCTTTTTATGTGTTTGTGTGACCTCATGACCTCTGTTGTTTCCCTCACAGCAGTCACATCACCCTGTGAAATGATCAAGACGATCACCAGATGCAACATCTCAGTGTGTCAGTGTGTATCTTTACCGTCACATTCATTCATTGTTTTTAAGCCAGTAAAGAAAAATAAATGAGTTTTTATTAGAATATTTTTCAGTTGGTTTTCACTGTGAGCCTGATAGTCTGTCTCTGTCCTCTTCACTGTTTGTACTGTGGTTTGTTTTGATCATTCTTGCCCTGAGAATAAAATCAATAGAGATACTAGAAACATAAATTCACTGGAAACATAAATACATATATACCTGTATTTATATACACATTATAGTGTGAAAGTTTAAATGAACTCAATTCAGATTCTGATTCACTTGCCGGTACACTTATTGCCAAAACAAATTCATTGATAAGTTTTACCTTTTACTTTAGTTAGTTTGTGTTTTTCAATTAATGAATCATTAACTAATGTGTATTCTGACTCAATCATCCTTAAACTAATCAATATCTAAAGAGAAAGGATCCCTAATTAAGGTCTAATTGTGCACATAAATTGTGAGAAATTCTACTAGTGATTTTTCATTTCCAGATGGTTTCATATGAAGGATTTCCCAGGAGTCCCAAAGAGAGGAAACTCCAAGTTTGTCTTTCTTATACCTTATGCCTCTGATTTATCTTATCTTATGCCTTATCCCTCCTTCTAAGGGAGTCTCGATCTCCAGGTTTTACAGCTGATTCTATACATGCACACATACAGTACGGTGCTGAAGTCTGTTTTTATAGCTATAATAAAAGTTATTAATTAAAGACAAGACTTAGCCACCTTAGAACCCTTTTTTAATATAGTTTAGAACTGATACCAAATGTCCTAAAATGTGCACTTTTTCTGTCTTTGTCCAAAAACAGATGCTGTGGTTTACAATATGGCTTCAAATATGCATTCCTTATTAATTGTAGAAAAAAAACATTTAGACATTATATACAGGAATACTTGTGAACAAATTCAGTGATGTGATGTACGTCATACACCCCTGCACGCCCGCTCTGTCCATGTAAGCTTATTATGTAAACAAATGAAAACCCAGTCAGCCAGCTCCAACATGTGATGAGTTCAGGCAGCTTGCCAACATCCACACTGACAGCTTATTTATTATGTAATTTAGAAGTCTCTCAGTTTGCCAACACGCGCACACACACACACACACACACACACACACACACACACACACACATCTGATGTCTGGTGCATAAACAAGGAGAAATGGAGAGACGTGTAGAGTCTAAAACAAGTCTTTATTGGTCAATATACAGAAAGCAGTGGGATGACCACTAAAGAGGGAGAAATCCCGACCATTTTGTTTACAAAAAAGAAAAAAAGAAACGGATATATAAAATAACTGTCTTGAACATTTTTACAGGGTTTGTTTTTATATGTAAAACAATCATTTTCTCTTTCAGAAGCACAATGTGACAAAGGGGGGACGAGGGGAAACAAGGCAGTTGTTTCACAATGATGACATCACAACCACAGGTGCTTAAAGGCCAAAAGAGGGAGGGAAAGGTGAACAGGAGACGTATTAGTAACACCCACTGATGCTATCCAGACATGAACGGGTGAGAGGTTTGGAGCTGATAATTCTGAGAGGGAATGTCAAAGAGATCTGAAGATACTTTTAGATCATTTGAACGATCATGAATTTACTCTGATTTTCTTTCAATTCATCTGTTGTAACGAGAAAACAAGATGGACCCATCATCAATAAAACATCCACTTCTGCTTGTCGTTGAAGTCTGCGTCTTTGTCACCTGACTTTAAAGGGGAACTCCACCAATTTTACACATGATCAGTTTACTCATTACGAGAAGTACAACTCATGATTGTTTTATGTGTAAAAGTCTTTATACAACTGATTTCATACTGAACTGTTGGAGGGAGCTTTCTCAAGTCTGAGAAAATAACCCTGATGATGTCATCAGGGTTATTTTCTTGGCTTGGACTTGAGACTTTTTTTTAACAGAAAGCCTATATGACAAACTGGACATGTAAAGTTTAAAAAGACATTAACCAGGCAGGAAGAGTCTAAGAAAAGATGCTGTTAAGTTGCATTATGGGAAGTGTAGGATCCAGTTTTCTTGGAGGCACTAAAAGTCAGGATATCTCTGCCTCTGCTGCTTCAATTTTGACCATTCTTCCTTTTTTTAATCTGTCTCTTGTAAGTTTGCCAACTTTAAATTGCTGGAGTACCCCTGTTTCTGCCTACTGTTTTTTTTTTTTGTTGTTTTTTTGTTTTTTTTTACTGGGCCCATAATTGCATAGAGGGCTCCCTTTAATATGTAGTTCAAAACAAAGACAGGAAAGACAGGATATAGATAACATGACATCTTTTTATCATTTCATCTGCTGAAAAAAGAAACATAACGGATCTAACCCTAAACAGCAACGGCTACATTCGGCCACAGTATGGATAGATATGTTAGACGACACAGATGCAAACAAACCCTTTTGGTCTCCAGCAGTATTTTAAAACCAACTTTACCCATTAGCTTAGTTGCTGACGGTTACAGTGATCAGTTTAGCATTAAAATACTGTGGAGAAACCAAAGGTGGAATATATCGAGCTGTTAATAATCCTGATTTGTTCTGTATGTAAATCAGGAAAAATGTGGAATGTTTACGATGAGAGATAAAGTGTTTCTCTAGTGTCCAGGCCTCTGAACCACAGCACTGTGATGCACGTGGAGAAACTCAGAGATGATCACACAGACTTCAAGGAAAGAAAAGTGTCAAGTTTGAGCTAAAGATGAAAAAACAGGATATACACTGAATTATACAGCTATATTAAACCGACCACACAGAGCAAAAATTATGTTAAAATATGCAAATGTTAAGTAGTTCTTGTGTATCATACATCTCACTGTTAAATTCCTCCTCTGTTAATAACTCCTGCAGATAATCTGTTTAAAAAATAAACAATACAAAAGTAATCTGAGAACATATTTAATTGCAAATATTAAATGTTGGGTGAAAAGCCCACACTATACTTGTGTTTTTGTAAGAAATGGAGTGAAATGGTGTCACCGTATTTAAGATCTGGCTAACGACTGTTGTAAAGTTGCAATTAAATTTTTAGCAGAACAACTCCGGCTGATTCTGCACATATAATGAGAAAAGACTGTGCTTGATTGATATTCATCATATATTTTGCTTCGTTGACTGTGATGTGAATAATAATGTACATGCTGTTAAGTTATGATCAACCAGATAATTGTTTTTCAGCGCTGTGGGACTCGTACAGTGATGCTGTAGTGCTGACTTTGTCCAGCAGAGGGAGATGTTTCATTAAAAATGACAACGTGGGACGATTCAAAGTGTTGTCGCCAGGAAATATTGTAAATCACTTTGTGGGATTTTCTTTTGAGTGTACCTGTAAGTGTGCATGAGGGAATGTCTGCATGTTGTATGTGTGTCTGTGTGTGTGTGTGTGTGTGTGTGTGTGTGTGTGTGTGTGTGTGTGTGTGTGTGTGTGAGAGAGAGAGAGACAGAGAGGGAGAGAGTGTAGAGAGAGAAATGAGTGTGTGTATGTGCAGATATATTTGCATTTGTGTATTTGTGTGTGATCAGTATGTTATGGAGGAACTGTCCCACTCAAGCTTCCCCTTCTGCTTCCTCTCCTTCGCCTCTTCGCTCTCCTCCTCTTCTTCCTCCTCGTCCTCTTCGTCACTGTTATCTGACTCGGTATTTATCATTCCTCCCACCTGTTCTTCATCCTCTTCTTCTTCCTCCTCCTCCTCACGCTCCTCTTCTTTTACCTCTTCATCGAGCGCCTGAGCTCCTCTTACATTCTAGAAAAAAAGTGTGATTTAGTGAAGAGCCCAAATCCAGTTTACATATGTAAAACAAACACAAGTGATCTCTTTTTGTGAGATATATCAAGAGGAATCAGTAGCCAGCTCATCAACATTCAATCACATCGGCTATTTTAAACATACTGGAGGAATAAAATGCCCGAAAATATCCTTAAATCCTCAGCTCAATTACCTCCATGGGGTTGACAGTAATGGTGAGTGCAGAGTTGTCCCAATCCACCTCAGGGTCTTTGACTCCATCCTCATCCTCTCTGGACCCCTCCTGATGTGTGGCGTGGATTCTGTAGACGCCGATCACCACAATCACCACCAGGGCGGCAATACAAACCACGATAACTACTGTGGCCGCGGGAGGTGCTGGTCCTGGAGGAGAGGCAAAAGATTATATAATATAATATATTTTGCATCTTATTTTGCTGTATGGAGCACTGTCTGCCTTTTTAAATTTCATTGCTGAGATCTGAAGATGCAGCAACTCTGTTAGAGCAATCTGTGATCAGGCAGGTTGCAAATAAATTCCCAGTTTCCCCAAAAAATACAAATGTCCATTATAATTATCCGTTGCACTGTAAAAGTGCATCCGAGCTCAGCTAAAGTAAGTACGATAGGTCAAAGTTGAGCCTGCGGGAAGGAAATCTAACTTGTTTACATGTGCAACAAAACATATATATTATTCTATGATATATGGTTCTGGGAATAAAAACCTTTGTAGACAGCTGGTGTAGAATCAGTAAGTACATGATCAACTATTTACATAATTATAGTCGTTATGAAAAAATATTCCAGTCTCTACAACGTTGAATTTTCACCTCATAATACCTTTAGCTTACCTGACATGTGTGAGTTGAGAGTGTGTATCATGAGTGGGTGGTGGACGGGTCTCATGTACTGTGGTTGAGCTGCCATATGGTTGACATGCTCCACAGGTGCTGAGTGGTGAAGAAGACTGACCTGCAGAGGCAGGACAAAGAAGAGCAGTATCCTCAGAAAAGAGGCTGTAAAACTTGTGTGAGAACAGAGAGACGATGCAAGCCAATCTGGTGCGACAGGTGAAGACAGACAAAATACACTAACTGAGCATTTGGAGGATTGATAATTATTCATGAAAAGACAAAAAGATAAAAGTAAGTGCAGAAGAGCAGCAAGACAAAGATGGATGACAGATGAAAGGAAGAAGATTAAACAGCGCTGGACAGAGAAAGAAAGTAAAAAGTTGAAATATGATGCAAGATAGACATCAAACTGACCTCCAGGTTGAACTCGTTGCTGGTGTAACGTCCGTTGAGTTCAGAGCAGGTGAGTCTGAACTTTCTCTCGCTCAGAGCCGCAGGTCGCCCGTTCCTGTAGCGCACCTGCCTAAGTGCCTGCTCATAGTGGGCCATGGAGTCCACACCTTACACACACAGGAAAATCAGTGTTACGCTACAGTCTGAAACCTGTCATGTAGAAGACCTGCATGTCAGCCGATATAATAAATATAACTGTAATATGTTATGACAGGACTGATTTTATTTACAGCTGCGTTACAGTGGATAGAGGGAATGTTAATCTCCTTAAATCTCATGACTACTGTTTAAAGGGGAATCTATTTTTAAAAGCGGATCTTCCTCAAAGTAAGAGGTGTGTATGTCCTACCATATATTGATATGCCAGAGGTAGAGTTGGTAGCATCCAGATGTTTTCCCAACAAAGCACTGTGATGAATCTCCAGACTCTCTCTCTCAGGATTCAGTTCCTCCCCAATCACCAGGACATCACAGTAGTCCAGGTTATGCATCACCTCCATCACGCCTGGCCTGCGGGCTGTATGCACGAAATCCCACAAATATTTCTCATGTGTGCAAATAGTTCTACCTCAAAAAGAATTAAAAATATATATTTACTGTCATAACACAACAACATCCTAGCAGCACAGGCAGCCTGTCCACTCACATCCACCGAAGCTGTCTCCCTTCATTACTGTGCTGGTGATGTGAAGTTCTTTGAAGGGTGCCACACCCAGTGGGCCCCGCAGGTCGCTGGCAGGCCTGACGAGTCGATTAGATCCTGTAATGGTGATTCTCGGTTCACTAGGCGGCAGGACCATAACTACTGCCTTGATGTCCGGGATGGAGAGACACGTGTCCTCCCCGAAACACCTGACACACAGGAGAGGAGGGGACACATGACGCAACAGCACCTGTGTTACTGCTTCACTGCTTATTTGATTTATCTGTAGTTGTGTCATGTTTGCATGTCTGTGGATCTGTGGTCTTTTTTGTCACAAATAATGATCATAAAAGCCAAATAACATAATTCACGATGGTGAGAAATTTTAATGTTCAGGATGGAGGAATACTGTTGTAGCCACAAATCACAGGAACAAGGAATGAGGACAGGAAACTATGAGTGTGTTGAGTTGCAACTGAGGTGCATGACTTTGGTTTTCCAATCATGTTACAACAACAAATATTAATCAACCCGTTCTGAGGTTTGTCTGAAAGTCGGAAAAGGCTGGGTTTTTTTTTTTGTTTACCCCTAAGCAATTCCTCCATACATAAATATATACACACATGCACACTAAATTAAATTATTCAGAGTAGTTACATTTGATCCTGTATTCTGGACAACATGAATATTTCTAAATTTTTACTGAAGCTAAAAATCACATGACAGAGATTCCTAACTGGGTGTAACAACATTAGCTCCATGTTATTCGAGTAGATTAGACAGCTTTATTTATATGTGCAGGATAACCACTAATCTCAATATTATTATTTTCTACTTTTGCCCCAAAAAGTGATGTATTTGTTTTCAGCTCTGAACCAAAAATTTTACATAATGCACCCTGAATTGTATTTGCTTTGCTATATACACCTTTTTTGTCTGTAAATTGTATCTAACAGCAACAAAATATTACATGTTAGATTCCCCATCATAGGAGACTAGCAATAACAATGGAAAACAGCAAAATAAATCAGACTGGTTACACTGTTAAGTGTGAAAAAAATAAAATGTTGCAATAAAGTGAAGCATCACTTTAAAGTCTGAGGTGAGTACCCTTTGGAAAATAAGCATAATATGCAAAAATTATGTTTGCTTTTAAGGTTTAGGATGAACCCAGGTTTGTTTGAAATGCTAAATCTATTGACCCTGTGAATACTCAAGTGGCAATTATCACTGAACTACTCTTTCTGCTCGTCAACACCTATAACACAAAGACAATAAACACAGCTATAAAACAACACAACTTGCTGCTTAAGAAAAGTATTAACAATGTGTAATGGGACTACATATTATTGTGTTTTCCTCAGTAACAGATTCAACATATCTGCTGACCGTAAAGCTGGATATCTGTCTTTATCTCGAGAGGGGCTGTGAAGGGCTGTCCAGCCTCTATTGCTGCTCCTCCAGCTTGCTTCACTTTATTGACCAGCACACGTCCAGGCTGATTTAACCTATCTGTGTTTGCTGCTCAACAAACAAACAGGCTCTACACGACTGTAGAGACGGGAGCAGACACATACGAGTACATACGCTGCGAGACACATGAACAAGCGCTCACACAAACACATATGCAGCACACACCTAAACACACGCTTACTGTACACATGTGGGCACACAAGTTGTGTGAAGACTAACAAATACTTGAAGAGTGAGGAAAGCAAAGAAGACACACACACACACACACTTCAGCACACACAGATTCTACCAAGCATGCTACATTCAATGTTCCTCAGTTTAGTGATTTGAGAAGGACCAGGTCAGCCATGAGACCTGTAGGGGAAATCCAGATCACGACTGTGCAAACGCTATTAGAAAATCCAGCTACCAGTTAGTTTTAAATTAGCAATATACTACATCCGTTTTTAGCTAGAATATAAATCTATATTACAACCAACAGTCAATAACAGTTACTGTTGCGTAACAAGATACAAGAGTTTTCGAATATAATGGCTCCAAGAGACAAGGAGAAGTATTTTCTCTGCTAATGTGTTGTTAAATGAACTGTAGGTATCAGTTTACAGGATATATATATACATGGCTGCACTGTTACAGTTATATCATTTGGTTCATATTATGCAATGAGAGGGAAATAAATCCAATTATGTCACTGGAAACAAGTTATTGAGACAATGTAACGGATGTTAGAGAAAATGTCAGTAGATCAGCAAAAACTTAAGTATTAATCTTTTGGGTGCCATGAAAATCCACAGCAAATATCAAGAAAATCCAGCCATTTTGAAGTATGCTGTTTTGGACCAAAGTGTTTGCAGATTTCGTAGCAATGTGGTGAGCAGATGTCAAGAGGTTTTCCTCCACAGAAGTGCTGGACAGAGAGACAGACATCGATTTCCTAAGGATGTGCTGCTAGTGGGCAAAGTGGACAAAGTCAATTCAATCAAGTCAAATCAGATAAGATCAAACCCAGAGACAGACCCCTAGAAAAACAGAGACAGAGAACAAAAGTTAGAAGGAAGAGTTAGATGCAAGCACTCAAGTCTTTCTAATCACCAGGAGGCTTAATGTCCTTAATTGGCCAGCTGGTGTGTTTGTGGTTTAATAGTTTTTGCACTAATGATCCATCCTTTGCCATCTCCCTGCGAGTTTTGTGGTATAAAGACAGACACATCTGACACAGCCTCCCCTTAAATGTTTTCACCACCAGCCCTGTGAACTTCTACAGAATATTTGTTTACCAGCTGGTTTAATGCATTAGGTACGCACCATTTCACATTAGTGTCCTAAAGATAGTTATAGACTTTGCACTTTGTAAAGAGTTAAGTCACGAGAGTCATAAAGAATGAAGATGTAAATCTTAACCTGCAAGGTAACCACTAACTCTACATCAACATTCACAGTAACACAGTAACAAGCTTTCTGCAAATCATCAGTCCCTGTACCTCCCAGTGACCCACTGAACATATGAAGCAAAGGAGAGAGTGAATTATCTAATGTTAGCTAATTCTAGGTGATGTACACAGGTATCATATTGTATATTTCCACTGCACAACCCGTGTGATGAAATACCACTGAGTCAGGTAAACATACAAATAAAGCCACACGGTACACACACACACACACACACACACACACACACACACACACACACACACACACGCAATATGAAGCAGCTGATATTTTAAAGTTTAAATTGATCTGCTACTGTTTCCAGCAGTTTGGATGTAAATAAAATGATTATTGTAGTCTTTGCCATTCTGCTGTACTTTTCATCAACATGTATGAAAGAGAACCAGGTAATTAGTTGGAGAATATAATAATAATATTCACTAGAACAAACGTCATTGGTCCAACAGAACAGTAGTTGGCTGTGAACATGGACGTCTATACAAGCATCATCGAAGAAAAAGGAAATGTGTGCCAACAGAAAATCCAATTTCTTTTAAGGGGGGAAACAGAGACAGGTTTGAGATGTCCAGTGCCCAACTACTCCAACAGAGCTGCTCAGTGACTGTGGTTGAACTGGACAACTCCAACTAATAAAATGTGTAAATGTAAATATGTGTGAAGATGTCTATGTGTAGGAGTACTCACTGTACAGTGGTGGTAATGTGTAACCGTCGGAGACCAGGCGTAGGGAACTGGCGAGAGTTTATGTAGGAGACTTTGGTCATGGCTGTATTGATGCTGTCCACATCCTCTCCTTCCACCACCAGCACAGACTGTGCAGGGTTAAAATGGAACTGGAAACAAACACAGACACAAAAACCATTTATCTTGAAAGCAAACAAAGATCCTGATTCAATTCAGAGATATAATGGATAAATACACCAAGATGAATGTGCCTTTACTGCTTAATAGTTAAATACGGTAGTTATTTAATTTATTTGACTCTCTTATTCATTTTCTCCTTGATCCTCTTAATTATGTCTGTGTTTTTATTTGATTGTAATTCTCAGTCTCTGTGAAGCACTTTGGTCAACATTTCCTGTTTTCAAATGTGCTCTACAAATAAATTGACTCAACTTGACTTAGTGTGACACATGAATCCCAAACTGGACACAGTGTCTTACTTCTTCTTTGCAAAGGCAGTTAGCAGTTACTCTACTACTAACCAAAGGCTGCAAGTGTGGAGTCTGTGTGTGTGTTTGTGTGTATTGGTAAACTCATCTTCATTTTTCCACGCACCTTGATGTCCTTAGCAAGGCTTTCAAGGGAGTTAATATCAAGGCCTTCTTTGCAGGCCTGCAAACAGGAGATAACCTTCTGGGTTTCAATGCGGCCTGGTCGGATTGTCAGACCTGACAGGCTGCCATGGAAATACTGGGTGAACCTCGGGGTTGCTACTTCACCACCTGATGGGAAAGAGGGAAGAGAGAGGAGGAGAAGAGAAGAGAAGAAACACATGCAGGAGAAGTGAGATAAGAGAAGGTTAAGGGCAGGAGTGGAAAGTGAGGAGAAGAAGGGCAGAAAAGGACAATAGGATTGAAACAGATTGACAACATCATGTATTATGTATTTTTCCAAGGGAAAAACACACACAGTTTTCTGAAAATAACATCTGTGAATCTGCTTCAGAAAAAGCTTACAAGCCCCAATAGATAGCAAGCTATGAAGAATTTAGTGGTTATTTTTTCCCAAGTCTACAATGGAGGTAAGAAAAGAAGCATGTGAAACAATTCTGACTCAAGTTCTGACTAGAAATAGATGTTTTTAAATTGTCTTGACACCGAAATTGCATTTTTCTTCTCATGTACATTTGTATGTACATTAGAAATTAGGATATAAATGTTCAACTGCTCACTGTACTTGACAAATGCAAATGTTATCAAAGACAGATGACAGTGAACAATTATTACCATTCACAAAATGCTAATAATCACTCTCAGTCTGTATGGCTTCACCCACATTAAATATGTTGTGGGAGCAGGTGGCAACAACTGTGTAATATTACTGAATAAAGATAAAAACCTACATACACGAGAATAGTTGGCACTGCATGAGTATAAGCAAGTCTGCAACAAATATTGTATGATAGACTTTCAACACCTGGCACAACAGCAGTTATTTTGACACTTCCTGTCAGGTTCACACAAGGAATTTGATGCATGAGGTGACAGATGTAATGCGTGCTTGACCTGAAATGCTCTGCAACTGTCACAGCAAGTAGGAAGCACATCCTTTCATACAAAATAAATGGAACCTCTAGTGCAAGCCAACGCACTGGCACAGTCTGAGTGTTCAAGGTATCAGAGCACTGAAGTCTGTGGGGTCTGCTCCATCACAAATTCAGTCAAGGCCTGACATCTCCTTAAGGGGTTTTCTTGGTCCTGAGCGCCTGATGTTCCTATAGGGCTGGGGCAATTTCTCAAATTCTGATGAAGTGTGTCATTTCGACCAAGTCATATAGATCAAGTCCACTTTACACAAATTACTTTCAGAGTGAATTCCTGAGGTCAGCTATGGTTCATACATTTTGAGAAATTCTAGCGATGGGTGACATTTAGGTTAAGTCTACTTTATGCAACTGCTACTACTTTATATACCAGACTTTAACATACATGTGCTTATACTATATATGATATATACCATATCAGTCAATTGCAAATATGTCACTGTAGCTTAATGTGAGCTTGTGGAAAATAGCCTGGTTCTCTAAATTACACATTTACATTTAGATAAGACTCGCACTTTATACTTACACATTTAAAATTTAAATGGTATCTTATAATGCACTTTATTAACTGAAATATCTGATTTGGACAATAATCTACATACAACAATAACATTATTGGGTCATTATTTTCAAATGCCAAGTAAATTGGACAAATGTTTCACTTTTGCAAAACAAATGTTTACTGTATTGGTACACAGAACATTCATGTTTGGTAATGACATTAAAGTGACAACTTACTTACTCACCAAGACTTAAATAATTAAGTTTGTTAACTACCAACAACTGGTGATTTTATTTTTTGTGTTGAAAATGACAAATTCCACAGTAAACTACACTGACAATCAATGCAAAACATCTCTTTAGAAGTAGAAAAATCCCTACTGTGGCTTTTGTTGACTTAAAAGTTTTCCCTTTTGTCATCAAAGAGCAGACATGATTCATCTGTTGTAATATATGCTCTTGCATGCTCCTTTTTCAAAGATGTTTCCATTAGCTTCATTGTTTATGCTCTTGATCTAAACATATTTCAACCTACTGAAAAATCACAAATTCCCTACTGTCCTACTGAATATGAAAGTGTTTGATTGTTGAGTTGATGGTTTTAAACACACTTGATCTTTTTATTGTCATCTGGAAAAAAAATGGAAACAATAACAACAAAAACTCAGAAATTTTGTTGTAGATGTTACCAACTCAGCTAACACAGACTAAAGCTTCTCCTGGAACAGAACTATTCTGTATAGCGGGTCTTGGGGGGGAAAGGTAGACAGATATTTGGAACAGCAGCTACCAGCCAGCATGCAGGGCTGGAGGCTTCTACTCTCTCAGCTCTGTCAAGGTGAATCATACAGGACTGTTTACACGTATGCAGAGCTGAGAGAGAAGATCCTGTCAAAGAGACACTGAATACTGCCTTCAGCACACTGGGCAGCAAGAGAGTTTCACTGCACATTTTGCAAAAAGTGAGGTTGAATACAAACCCTTTTCAATAAGTATCTGTTTTCATATATTCTTATTATTTATAACTAGATATGTCGAGGAGAAGAAGAAAGTTAGGCTATCTACAGCACAATAATAACATGTTAATTATTAAGTAACTTTAGCACTGTTTTTGATAGATTATTAATATTTTTGTTGTCTCCACCTTCTCCTTTTAGTCAGAGCACCAGTTCAGTGTGTCATTATGTTTCTGTCCTGGAGCTGTGAGATGCAGGGAAAACTCCAGTGGGTGGAGACGAATGATACTGATGAACAATGGTGCAGTTTTAGGATGCAGCTCATGTTCTCCAAGAACCATTAGGTCCAACAACCTATGTAAACAGCAATAACCATGCAAACAACATTACAGCATCTGGTATGCTTTAAAACAGCAGTAAATAGAATCAGTTTAAACAATCCCACCTTCTGAGGAAGGCTTCCTATCTCTGTTTAATGAAGGCAGGGACAGATACTATGTGGAAGTTCATCCACACTCACTCACCAACAAGCTGAGTGGCAGTGAGAAGTTAGACGAAAATCTTTGCTCTCTTAGTGGTCTAAACAGTTCATGAGCTTCATGACACTTTTTTGATTGTTCTGTATCTGTTTGTTTTGTGTTTTTATGCAGGTCAGCTTAGCCTCAAGTCCAAGAACACACAGGTGTAACAAATTCTCTCGCTTTTTCCATCCCCATTTCACTGATGACGACTTTTCTCTGCTGCAACAGTTCAAGGTGACACCCTGAAGCATTTTTTGCAATTTTACTTTTTGAAGACTATTTTTCAGCTATACAGTAGGACATCCAGAGAATAGTAACACAATGCAAAAAAGTAGCATATTGTTGAGCTTTGTCAGTAACTGAGCACTAAATTGCTGTAGTTGCATTTTACTGTAGCACTTTAACCTCTTCCACTCCCTGAGGATGCCGCCGTCCACGGGTCATATTACTGTCTTTCAGAAGCTGTAGCGCCCTCAGTTTTAAAGCTACAGTGAAGATACTTGTATCATATGAAACTAGGGTTAGGGTTAGGGGGCTAAATAACACAGTTAGGCTAAATTTTGCTGAGGGAAAAACTGGCATGGCCATTTTCAAAGGGATCCCTTGATCTCTCACCTCAAGATATCTAAATCAATCTCCCCTTTACAGAGATGCCCACTTTATGCTAATCCCGTGCAGTTTTGGGAAAAAACCATGCAGTTTTTTACAAGCAGTATAAATGTGTTATTCTCGCCTATTCTAAAAATGGCATATTTGAATATTTCTGCATACTATGTTCCCTAAACAGTCTTAGAATTGCATAAATTTGACTGGAAAGCTGAGACTCTTGTGGATTCAATGAGCCCAATTGTATTCATGTGTGATGATGTTAGTCCCCATGGTAGCCATTTCATTGTAGTGAGACCATTTTTTGAAACTTGAACTCATTGTATAAAATGACCTATTGTGACCTCTAGGATAATCACAGCCTCATAAAACTATGCAACCACAAACTAGAGACCAATGGGGTTTCTGAGCAATTTCCAGAACAGAAGAGTTTGCCATCCAATCACTGAAAGATGCAATTCTTACAGAAATCTCCAAATGTCAAAAGTTTTTGATACCAAATGACAGCATGCATTTTTCTATGGTGTTCCTCAATGTCTTGTAGTCTTAATGTGGTATTTTGGAAGGATTTTTAATATCAACCCAAAAATTGCTGCAACAACTTATGAGACATAACTGAGCATGGGAATGGCTGTCATACTTCCATCATAATGTTCTAGGCCCTTATACACTCTAAACTTTCAAAAATTGAATAGGTGCCTAACCAAAACACAATGTTCATTACAGGTTCATTACCAGAAAAACTTGACATACAGTGCTGAATTGCATCTCAAATTAATCTTCAGGCTCCTGGCTTTCAGATGATGTATACCACTTCTATGTGGCATATACTGTTGACCTGCTATCTCCTCCCAAACATCCCCTGTTTCCCCCATAAATGGGTCTATGGCAGGGGAGCAGGAGTGGAAGGGGTTAACATAGTAACACATCACGTACATATAAGATGATGTGGAAGTCCTGGAGAGCAGCAGGATTGTGGCTTTACCACCTGATGTCTGATGTAAGACTTGCAAACATACCAAAACTGACAAGTATTATTCTCATCCTTTATATCTGCCCATGCATTAAGAGCAGACACGGTAAGCACTGTGTTTTTGTGATGGTGGACGTAGGGCAGAGTGAGTCATACTCTGCCCATCATCTCCCTTTCTCTCTCCAAATGTAGAAATATTCATTTTCATTCTGTTCTTTATTCTCTAGTCATCTGTCTGAGAAATGCATTGTTCAAAGGTTTTCATCAAGGCAAGGTCTTTGTGTTTAATGAATAAGTGGGAACTGATATTTTTGATTTGCCTGTGTCTAGACGTGCATATGTGCATATTTATAGATCCATAAAAGAGAGAAATGAATGAAATGAATGAAAGAACAAGAGGAAGACGACACGTCACATGTTGTATGGCAGGTCTTGCATAAACATTAACATATTGGAAACCTTAACAGCTATGATCTTCTCTAAACAATTCTTTCTTTAAGTAAACCAGTGAGGAAGCAACTGGTGCTTTAAATTTAGATTGAACAGCTCCTTATCAAATTAAAACATGTTGATTCATTATTTTGATTTGATGCAATGAGAAAAAAAGCACTGTATGTCCAAGTAAACAAGGACATTTGCACATTTTAAGTCCTTAGGCTGAAGCAGTAAAAAAGATGAAAAATATTTTGTTTCTGTCTAATTCATTGGCTAAAGGCTGCACAGACAGACTGAAAATACTGCTGTTTGTCCTTTCCATTGTGGTTCCCTTTGGCAACACAGCCAAGGCAGTTACCTTGCAATTTTCTTACTTGCAAACACACATTCAGAAACCCATTTCAGAATAACACACACGCCCTGACATCAATTGTGAGGTTCAGAATGAAATATGACGCCAACGGCATTTTCACTGGATCAGTGTCACTGAGTCAATACATCTGTATGATTTCAATATTTTGAAGGTTTTGAGTGTTTCCAAGGACTTATACGCTCCTTTAACTGGACCATGTTCAAGCTTGTTTTCTTACAGAACCTTCTGATGACAGACATTATGACTCATCATACACCGGTGTAACCAATGACATTAATAACTGTAATAATTGTGATAATTTCATTTAGGTGTTCCAGTTCCTTGGCCCTTATATTGTGCATGCTGGTTCAGTGGCATGAAACAGAGCCATAATTAATCTTATTAGTTACACCTGTGCTTTTCCTCAAAATGAGAAAGGTTTAATAGATAACCTTCAATGCGAAAACAAATACTGTTTATGCTTGTCGCAGTGCACTGGGATATTAAATGTGACTGTTCATTTCTCATATCACAGTGTGCTAAAAGCATACTAAAAAGTAGCACTTGCCTCCCTGCACCTTTTGCTTTCACATTAGCCGCTAATTATCTAAATATGCTGATGAGGTATATTGATTCATTCTTTCATTCATTGCCTACATAAAATTACCCATGTGCCTTTCTGTTTTTTTGATGCCTTCACTTGCTTCTTTGGTTAAGTATTTGTATACTGTGAGGGTTGCTTTGAAATTTCACACCCACTTTCCTGTTGCATATGAAATGAGATAGCAAAGACACATTTCCCATCCAAACTTATGAGCAGCTTATCGCTACAAAAAAAAAAAAAAACTGCTTTAAAAAACCACCAACCACCAAACCATTTTCTTGTTAACCTTGTATGGCAACACACGTCTTCTTTTTGCTTCCAGGGCAGTGAAAGTACAGTCTGAATGCCTTTCATTCCACATGTCTCATCATTATGTTGTTAATTGTGGGGAAAAGGGGATGGTGAAATGAAAGACTCTGAAAGGCAATCTTGCTCACTAATGGCCTGCAAAGTTATCAGTTGCGGCTTAGTGAAGCTTAAAGCGGCTTCATTGGGATGTAATAGCTGGCAAAGTTGTCCTCCATTCACTCCAGCTAATCCTTCCTTCAGGGCTTTCTCTCACAATCAGAGATTCATGGAAAGAGGCAGCAAGAGAGGGCTGTGTGAAGCAAGGAAGAAAATGATGACGACAAAAGGAAAATTGCAATCAGGCACAGGATGAAAAGAAATTTAAAACGCCAACCAAAATGCCATCAGGATTCAAGCTTTGGATGATACTGGTGTTGTGTTATTGAGTGTTACGAGTGTGATTTAAGCAAGCTGCAGAACGGATCACTGCTGTCTCTATCTGTCCTCCTGTAAAGCACTTTTTTTTATAATTATTCAAGTCATAAACATGGCAGCAGGGGAGCTCTTATTCATCCCAATGCGATCACTACTCGCTCTTGTTCCCTGCTGCTGGAACTGACACGCAGAATTTCCTGCTTGATACCCACTCCGCTCGTGCCTCCCTGTTTCAAAGAAGGAATACTTGCAGCCCCGGGGCATAAATCTTAATCTCTTAATTTATTTTAACAATAAGTTTCTTGCTTTCTCTCTTTCTCTCTTTATTTGTGCTTCAAATGTAATTTTCAACATCATTTGGCTGCTGTTGATGCAGTATGTCGATGTTGTGCCATATGTCATCATCATTTTCCCTTTGGCATATACAAAATGCTGTTTTTTTGGACCAATGCACCTACAATTTGTGCATTGATCTCCTGGAGGCGAAATATTACTATGAAACTGTTGCATTACATATCATTACACAATATGATGCATTAATTGCAATTCAATTCCATTTTTGCTTTGAGTAATTATTTGCCATGTTGAGTATTGCAGAGTGGACTTACTTTTTGTCAAAGTAGTCCTATAAATACCTGATTTCATGGTTTTATGTGGAGCAAATGAACAAACACAAGTTGAACAGGCTGCTGCATGTAAAACAACTGTTATATTATAGCTTGTAATTACGCTATAATATATTAAACAGTCCCAACAACACAACGTTGTAGCACTCGCATCTTATTCCTGTCTGAATTCAGCTTCTTTTTTATGTCCGCATTATGCTAAAGCTACAGTACATGTTGTTAGACAGACAGGCGCACACACACTGACCTTGCCAGCAGGCGCCCACAGTCAGCTGCGTATCAATCTTTGAGGCGTGGATCGGCCAGTCATCCGTCACCAGGTAGGGTTCATAGGTCACACCATCCACAAATAGTGTCACTGCAGGAAATTCCACGTTGATCACATAATAGTGCCATTCCTTGTCACAGATCTGCAGAAGAGAAGAGAAAGGACATCATGACTCATCCACTAAGCTACAGTTCTTTCTGCTCTGTGTCCACTTTTTATGTATTCAAATAAGAAAATATTCTCGGGTTGGGCACGCAAAAATAGGGCAGCTTTAAAAATACATTACTCTGGCAACTACACCCTTTTTACGGGGGTCTTATTTAGGTTAGGAGCATTTTTCCGTGGAGGATTATGTTTATAGGGATGCTGTTATGAAGATGATGATGTTTACTCCAATCATGCAGCCGAAACGGTAAGAGCATCCTTGAACATTCCCTGCCTTTCTACCTTCAATGAAAGAGATGAGATAAATTCCTCTCGTCATCTCTGGATCATTTGCTCCCTGTCATCAGATAGCTAATGAGGTTTCCGTCTAATGAGCTCTTCATATGATGAGGCATATGATGAGTGACAAACACGGCTGCCGAGGAGCCGTGCACCATGAAACTTTTATCAACCATCGCAAACATTCTTTGATTATTTGGAAAACATGTAAAGACACATCCTGCTCTCTCCTTCTATCTCTCGTCACCCCCTGTCTCTCTACTCCACTAACAAACACAAACACACACTTCCCTCCTACCTGCAATATGTCATTACATATTTGCAAATATGTTATGATATATTCTGCACGTAAGTCCATGTGGTTGTTAGTAAGACAGAAAAAATATAAAACTGACCTGGCCAGCTGGGGCCTTTCTGTGTGGAGTTTCCTCCCATAGTTCAAAGACATGCAGAATTAGGTGAACTGGAAATTCTAACCTGCCTGCAGGTGTGAATGTCAGTAGGATTGTGTGTTATGCCTGGTTTCTGTCATATGGGATGTAAAATAGAGTTAGACAGATTCTTATGATGTGAGGGTGTTGGGTGTTTATGTGAGCGCTATTTAAGAGTCAGAAACTGGTAATTATAGTAACTCCAGTATGACATGAATGTGACATTAGCCCCTGTGATCAACTGCTGACATGCCCAGGATATACAGTACCAGTCAAAAGTTTGGACACACCTACTCATTCAAGGGTTTTCTTCATTTTTACTATTTTATACATTGTAGAACAACACTGAAGACATCAAAACTATAAAATAACACATATGGAATTATGTCCTTCATATTTTAGATTCCTCAACGTAGCCACTGTTTGCACACTATTGGCAATATCTTAACCAGTTTCATGAGGTAGTTACCTGGAATGGTTTTCAATCACCAGGTGTGCCTTGTCAAGTGTGTGTGTGTGATGGTGTTGGGGTGCTTTGTTCGTGACACTGTTGGCGATCTATTCAGAATTCAAGACACATTTAACCAGCATGGCTACCACAAGATCCTGCAGCAACAAGTCATCCCATCTGGCTTGTGCTTAGTGGGACATAATTTGTTTTTCAACAGGACAATGACTCAAAACACACCTCCAGCTTATGTAAGGGTTATTTGACCAGTTGAGAGATTGACGGATTGCTGCATCAGATGATCTGGCCTCCACATTCACCTGATCTAAATCCAATAAAGATTGTTTGGGTGGGATGAGTTGGAACGCATAGTGAAGGAAAAGCAGCCAACAAGTGCTAAGCATATGTGGGAATTCCTTCAAGACTGTCGGAAAAGCATTGCAGGTGATGACCTCATGAAGCCGGCTGAGAGAATGCCAAGAGTGTGAAAAACTGTCATCAGAGCAAAAGGTGGCTACTTCAAGGAATTTAAAATATGAAAGATATTTTGACTTGTTAACTACTGTTTTGTTTATTACATGATCCCATAGGTGTTATTTTATAGTTTTGATGTGTTCAGTATTGTTCTAAAATGTAGAAAATAGTAAAAAATAAAGAAAAACCCTTAAATGAGTAGGCGTGTCCAAACTTTTGACTGGTACTGTACCTTGCAGGGATAGGCTCCTGTCCCTCGCAACCCTGAACAGCACTAACAGATATAGAAAATGGATGAATGCAAGAATTTAAGATTTATACGTTATATTCTGCAAAATGTTCCAGATGTTATATGCTGTAAAATGGCTAAATAGAAAAAAATCTTGCTTTAAACTGTTACAAATAACATATAGGTGTCACAATGCCTGTCATTTATCTGAATCACAGGGAGGTGTGCAAATACTCTCAACTTAAATCACCTAAACTGTAAGTGTACTTCCTTTCCAGCACCGTTGGCAAACACAGTTTCAAAGGTTTTAGCAGCCTTGTTATTGTTCCTCCTGTCCTGGCTATAGCATCTGTTTTTCTGTAATCATTCTGGTGGGAAGGATTTGGTTGAATTAACAATAAACAATTTATTTGCACTAAAGGGGATCAAATCTGCTGATTTGAGATGCACAGAGAAAAAACAGCAGGAAAGCACACAGCATACTGATAGATTTTCTTTGGTTAGATTTCGTTCTAAGGTTCAGTGGCCACACACAGACATTCTACAACCACTAGTAGTTTATTTCAAGCTGTGATATGAACTAATGGGGTTGAGACCTGTGTTAGAGCAACCAGGAATCTCCAGGGATGTTCGATTTAGAGCCTAGACTGTCACCTTTTACGAGTGTGAAGAGACAGAAATTCCCACAGGACACTCTTCCCACACAGTGTCACATCTCCCAGCAGATACTGGGATGTCTCTGCCTACCTATTATGCTGTTGTATGGATCATTTCCTCTTGTGACAATATCATGTACATCTGTACCCCACATTTCAAGCTCTGACAGTTTAATTTCGTTGTAGCTACAATGCTTTGGTACTCAGCAAAACTGTTCTTTTTTTCTTTTCTTTTTCTGTGATAATTCATTATAAAAATCTTTTTTTATAATGAATTGGTTCAAACTGCAGAAAAATACGTTGTATAATAAGTGCAGAATAATATAAACTATGTAAATAAAGTTAAAGTATAATTTGATCTGTTTTTCATCTTCATGAACAGCACATAGATTGAAATATTATATTAAATGTTAATGACAATGACAGCGTGTTTTAGTTTCATCAGCTCACATTCAGGATTTTGATGTGTACTTGACTAGACAAGCAGAATAAATTGCTATTTAGCCACTGACTGCCTGTGGAGGTGAGTGCAAAGTTACATATCTCTACAATTATCTATTATTATGACCATCTCTGCTATACTGCACCTCCCAAAGCAGTGATTATGTTGTTTTTATACAAGCATGAACAGCGAATAGTTCAACAACTGCACAATACATGATCCCTTTAATGAAAGCAACACCAAACAAAAATCTAACAATGACAGAAAATTAGTCTGACAGTGAGAGAAAAATATATTCCTTGACATTTTCAGCTGCAATTACCGTCCTCTCACTTCCCCTCTTTCAGTCTATTCATCCAACCTTGTTCATCCACTTTGCTCCAGCTTCTCTAACTCCATCACCGTTGAACTAACAATAGCAGACTCCCTCACTGAATACTGGTGTTGGGTACCACTCGTGTCTGTGACCTCAATCAAAACACCCATGGTAGTGATAGGGGTGTAGTACTCATATTACCTTTTTGGGGCAAGTTCAAAAAGAGGTTTCACACACAAATCTATCAGAATGCTCTTTTAATCCTATTTTTTCCCATTGTCACCAGGGCTTGAAAAAGAAATTTAAAAAAATGTTCTGATAAATTTTGATGTGGGAACCCCTTTTGAACAACACATACTCCAGCTCTGTTTTTTTGACCTTGGATGAGCGCAAAGTTTTTAGGGATAAATTAATGCTGCAAGAGCTAAAAGGAATCAGATGGAAATACAAACCATCAAGTGGCAAAAATACTACAAAGCTCCACTTCCAGGAAAACTACATGAAACTGTCATGAAATTCAGGCGGCAAACTGAGTTGCATTATTTCTCTCACACAGTGAAGCTGATTGTTTCTCCCTTATTCTCTTATCTTGTGCTCTCCTATTTTTCCTCTCCGTCTGTCTAAGTGTAATGACTAATGGAGTGGGAGCACGGAGTGGCAGAAATAGAGGGGATGAACAGATAATGTCCTCTATGTCTATATGCTTGCTTAGAAATGCATGCACGGTGACTGCATTTGTAAAAATACAAGATTGTCCTTCCAAAAAAACATCACTTGTTTCAGCAAATGTCCAAAAACTACATTGATGTACAGTACCAGTCAAAAATTTGGAGCCACTTTCTCATTTAAGGGATTGGGAAGGTGTATCCAAACATAACTCTTGTTAGTCAGGAGCAAAGGAGTATATAAGGTGACATTATTATATAGCAATAAACTCTGCAGTGGGTTGATGGTTGTGTCAACAAAGCGTTGTACTTTCACACTTTCCCCTGCTTGTTTCCCATAACCTAATTACTGTCAACACTTGTTTCTTTCAACCATGAATGCTGCTGTTCTCTAACCAAGACCAAGTGGTTAATATTGTAACCATGACAATGAAGGTTCCCTAACCTTATTTTAACACAAAAAATGATTTAACCGACTTTGTGCCTAAACCTAACCAAACTTTAACCTGCCGGTATAAAATAAATAGTGGCTTCGGATCAGAAAATGCATGTACATATGTGCCGTTCTGGAAGTCATAGACCAACAACATATTTTGTTGTTTAATTTGGAAGATTTGTTGGAAAATCCTTACAGGGCACTTTCATTTCACCGAGTAATGCAGGAATGAAAACAGAACCAAATTATACAACATTGTTGGCAAGACCATAAGTCATCTTGTTATAGATCAACTTTACTGCGTGGCATGTAGTGCAATAACTTATGTGCACATATGTGACTACTATAACTACTCAATTTGTTTATGTTGCTGACTTGAGAAATCATACTGGCACACTTACAAATGCGCAGATACACACACACACACAAACACAGATCATTAGTAGATACCATCAGCAGTGCTCTTTGTGCTGCTGAGGCATGTTTGTGTACACTTTGCTTGTCTGAAGGCACATTAGTTCGTTAGAGCTTGAAAGTATTTCTCCTTTGCAACAGTGTAACAAGACACTGAATGCTGAAACACTGTAATGAGCTGGTCCCCAAGCAGGTTACAGGCCTGCTTAGGAAGAACACAATCACCTGATCCCATAAGGAAGAGAGACAATGAGACGGGGATAGAAACAAACAGAGGCAAAGGAAGAGACTAAGAAGATGCTGCTGCAATATGGATAAATTCTGAACTACATGTCTTTTGCTGCAATTTGGTCTTTCATTCAAACTTGGGTGATGTTTTTCACCTACGCGTCTTCTAAGGGGTCATATCAAGCACTCACAGTGAGAGGATCATTTTTGCTAATCTCCCACTACCAAAGTTGACTATTGCTACATTTTGCGATGAATGAAACCACTTTTGTGGACAAAACAAGGAAAAATAGTAATTCATGATAAACTCTAAAGTGAACACATTTGAAGCCGAAAATGTAATAATGGCCCACTTGAATAGAAGTGTGAAAAACAGCAACAGCATTTCCTCTGATGAAAACTTTGGAGATGTTCCTTCTAATGGAGCAGACGTTCACCCAACTACAAAACCCTCTTGACAGAATGAATAGCTGTATTTACAACAGTGCCAAAAGGGTGAAGAGCATTTGGCCTCCCAGCAAGGCAGGATCACTCAACTTGGACAAAAACTTGAACTTCAACTAAACAAGGTGAGTACAGCAAAAACAGAAGATGCTGGGTCACCATGTGAGAAATTGGATGTAAAAAAAGGTACAGGGGGGAGGTGAGAAGTCAAGTTTTTCAAGTCCTAGTTCTTAAACATGCTGGATCTTGAGACCAAGCAAAGACATTTTAAGACTGACAGGATTCACAGAACACACTTTTTACCATGTGATGACCCTTCTGAATTCCTATTACTTGCACAGAGAATGAGTTTTACAAGTGATTGCTTTTTTCTTTTCATGTGTCTTCTTAAAATTATTCCACTTAATGTGAAGAGTATATTAACCATGTTATCAAACATCAGGAAATGTCAGACCTTTCTTTAAGAAACCCACCTTCCAGACTTTCAAACCATATTAACACCCATGATATACCCACACAGGTGCTTTCAATTATTTTGTTTGATTAGATCTCTTCACAAGACTGTGTGGGTGTGTACAGCCTGTGATTGACTGACCTCTCCATCACTGACATCTTAGTTTTATTGCACCTCTCAAAGCAAGACAACTTACATCTTGTCATTGGATTTTTCACAGCAGACATTTTTTTAGATGAGTCAAAATAGGAGTAGTTACTCCTACTCTAATTAATGTTACCAATAATATTAATGATGCCTCCCTTCTGTTTCGTAACAGTTAGCCAGGACCCTGAAACTGAAGCATTTTAAGGGAATTCAGTCATTATTCATATTATTATTTCTACCTGTGCTTTTCCTACTGTGAGACATGTCAAAAGACCTTCTGTGACAAAGTCTTATTCTTTTTAGTGTGCAGAGTTTGGCAACATTGTGTAATTCTCAGCATAGCACCACCTACCCTAAACCTAAACAGAAGTCTAATCAGCAGGAATAAGTGAAAACACCTGCTCGAATGTGCTGGGCTTTTGGATTAACAAGAAGATGACGAGGGAGGGTGTTTTACTCATCCTACAATGCCAAAGGTGTGAGAGTAATTATATACACAGTTCTCAATAACAGATAAGAAGGACTGCTATGAATTTCTGTCTGACTTTGTTTATGTTTATGCTCTGACATTTCATATAAAACATATTTTTTTCCTAAATTCTTCTGTTGACTTAGCTACATTGCCCTCTTCTTTTTTGTTTCTTCCGTTTACTTCCTTTTAACAGTCTTTGATCCTAGCCTATGTTGGACAGGATCAAGGATTGTACAATTGTTATCCAGACACTTTCTGATGATTCCTCTATGCTGTAATACTCTTGCCTCCTTATAAAGATTCAGCCCGCAGACACTGCCGACTAAACCCAACCTTACTGAGTCAGATTCCCTTTGTTGAGTATATTACCATGCAATAGGAGTGTTTTTATTGCTGAGAATAAAACACCGGAGATAAGCCCGTTTATCTTGTAGAAATCTGTCAAGGCATATTCACGAGGAGCAATTACGTCTTATATATTGGCACAAAAGAAGGAAGCTCTTAACAGCCAGTTGAACCTAAAAATTACTGTACAGTCTGGAGGCTGAATTTAAAGGATCCCTGCAAAACAATTTGATCAACATTAGACCAACTTCTAACAGGAGGTGCTGAGTCCAAAATCTTTTTGTGTGTGCCAAACGTAGGTTATATGAATTAGGTAATAAACCAGACTGGTCTGGCTTGCTAGGGAAAAAAAGACTAACCAAATATAACCACTCATTCACAGATATCAATGTTGCATTTTAAATCTGCTGACATGAACTGAATAATAAGGATATTCTTAATAGGGTCAAGTTTATTTTGATGCACTGAAGAGGTTTGGGAGAGGGGGGTAGTTTTTAAAATGGATATTAATCATATACAGTATAATGATCTGTTCTTTGTGACTAACAGCACCCGACAGCGATGCCAGCTTTGAACCACTGAACCACTGGCCAAGACTCTCAGGCTCCCTGCTGATGTAAAGGGCATAATGACTGGTACGATGATTGACATTGACTGGGGCATGAATTTATTATTTTGATATTATACTCTCCAAAGCTATTAAGTATTTTATCATTTTTATGAATTTAGCACTCACAAGATTAATTTCAGTAAATCTGAAGGTTTGCCTTAAGGCACCACTACTCCCCCCTTTCCCTCATCTGTCCTGTGTCATGTGTCTTTGTCTGAACTGCTGCCATCCTTCAGCTATCCCCACCTCCATCTCATCACTCCCTCCTAACTTTTACCTCTCTTCTTTTCCCTTTCATCTCCTCTGTTCCTGTTCACATTTCTCTCCTCTCCTCTACTCTGCCACTGTTATGGCACTGCATTATTGATGCCCGCCTATTATATTTCACTGTGGTGGTAGAGAAGAACAAGAGGGAGTGAAAGAAAGAAAAAAATGGTAAAAGAAAGAGTGACAGAAAGAAAGAAAGGAAAGGGTTTGCTAAAATACTCAACAGCATGTGAGTAAAAACCTTTCTTGTAGTATAAAAGCAGCTCTGACACTGATTAACTGTGATGGGCACAAACCTAAATGTAAGATGTAGTGCACTCCTAAGCAAATCATGTAACACCCACCACTGTAAGTAAATGTCCTACTAGTTGGAAAGAAAGTAGATACCTGAAAAATAGTTTCATAAGTTTTCAATAAAGGGAAGCTACCTACAAGATCTGATTCATGTCAGTGATACAACTGAAAAAGCCAAGCAAAGAAAGATGTGAGGCCTAAGATTAACTAAGATCAATGCAAAACATGTCTGCCACTTCAAATCAGAGGTGTGCTTTGAAATTATGTTTTGCTGCAGGAATTTTTAAATCTCTGTCTGTCTGTCTCTTCTCTAATTTCTTCTCTGTTCTTACTTAGTTTAAGTAGCCATATAACAATGAATTATCTAAATTTCACCTTTAGGTTGAATGGGAAGAGCCTTTTTTGCCTAAAGTAAAGTCAGGTGTTAGAGCAGAATGGAAAGGAAATGAGACAGAGGGATGGAGAGAAAATAGGGAGATGGAAACGAGCTGCCAATACATTAGTATGCTGACTAAAGGCTTATGTGGTGCTTATAGAGCACTCAGCAGACATGCTGAGTGCTCTATAAGTAGCAAATAGTCGCATTAAGGGCCCCACCTCTTACACACACACATTCGCACATACACACAGTCACATCCATCACCCTGTAGTCTCAGCACGCAAACACACTGCAAAGACATTTACATTTAGCGAGATGCAGCAGCTCTACATAGAAGTAACAAAGGAAGCGCCTAAAGGAGACAAAGTACAGCTGAGCTCTCAAATGAGGTCATTTGAAAAATAGAAGCTAGAAATAAAATAAACACACACACACACACTGAAATGTATACGCTAGAGGCAATGCTCAATATTTTCTCTATTGCTCTGTTTTTTTTCTGTTTTGTTCTCACAGAAAATGAAAGAAAAATGTCTGTTTCATCATTGCCAGCTCATGCTTATTTATACTTCAGTAAAACGTGATGCATATTGAATCTTTGCAATAGGAAGTCTTGCAAAATTAGAGTGATTCATAGCTGACAATATTAACGCTGAAAAGGGAATAGCAACGCAGCAAAGCCAGAAAACACATGATGCTGACTGAAACGAATTACGGATTTCACACAACATAAAGCAGTCACAGAAAGGACTGTTTTACAAAAAAAAACAAAAAAACAAGAAAGAAGATCTCGTTGCACTTTTTTTCACCTGTGTGGTAAATAAACAAATCCCTCATGCACACTCATTCCTGCTTTTTGCTTTAAATTTTGAAAAGGTACTTTAATCTATACATATTAAGAATTAAATTGGGAATTACAAAGTGAACTGAAACATTTATCAGTTCGGCTCTCATGTTCAAGATGGAGCTAAATCACTCTGTGAATAGACACTTCAATCTGCCCTGATATCTGCTGCAAACACAAAGAGAAGCAATACAGACTCTCACACACAACACCACCAACACCATCCAATTAATCTCCTGAGAAACAAAGAGAGGCTTCTAATCACCACAGCACAGAGAACAAGCCATGACACAACCAAGCCTGGTAATAACAGGCAGATAAGACATATAATAGTAGATGCTGTATAGACAAGCAACGAAGATAATTTTGTACTACCCCCAACATAAATGATAAATGCAGGAGGTCTGCAGCTATTTCAAGAAATTGAAGAGTTTATCTATGATTCACAACACGTGATCTGCCACCACGCTCTGTCAGTTGTACAGTTATCTTGGACTTACGTGAAACAGCTGCCAACACAAATAAATCTTTGGCTGTCGACTAATCTTTTCCACATATCAGGCCTCAGCTGTGAAAAATGCAGTACATTTATCTCACCTCTCACCCCTCTGTTAGCATAGATTTGTTCCTTCTCTATCTATAAGGGCCATGCTGAGGGCAAATAACACCTAATTTGTAAGGGTTTGAATCAATGCCACATCACACCCACTTGTTCCTTATCTTACTAAGCTGGGCAAACTTAGAGCTGTTCAAATGTGAATATTAGGGATAAAAAGGCCAAGAAAGAGACAAATTACCTTTTTCTTTATCCTCTATTCTTGAATTTGTTTGCATGTTTGAGACATTTCAACAATCTCTTGCTAACAGGACAGTAGAGGAGTGAATCTTTATTTGTGTGGGACTTTTTGACTGTGAGTGAATACCTTTTGGACAGCTGAATAGGCTTTCTGGACTCAGGGAGAATGAATAATGTGCATAGAGAGGAGCGATCCATCCTCTAGTCCATTACCAAGTCTAAAAGAGAGGGAGGAAAATGAGTATCCTCTGTGTATATATATGGTTGTGTTCATATATACACTCACAAATAAGTTAGTGCTTGAGGATGCGTGTGTAAAGGCTTCTGTCAGATGTGACATTCCTTCACTGTGTTCGATCGACATGGAAAATGGAAGCCTCTTTCTCTCGCACTCTCTCTCTCTTTGCCAGCTTTCTTTCATCCCTCTCTGCCTCTCCTCTCTTGGGGTGAGAATTGCAAAATCAATAGAGCTAAATGGAGTTGCCGCGGAAGCCATTGACTGTCCTTTCTAAGTGCTGGAGAAACAAGGACAGTAAGAAACAGCTGTGACACCCCATAGTCACCTCTTCTCCTTCGTCCTCCTTCCTTATTTCCACCACAATCCTTTCTCAACAGTCCTTTCTGCTCTTTGAGCTTGTGCTCATTATCCGCCACTATACTGTAGCAACTCCTGTCCTTCATTCATCCTCTGTTTGGTTCAGTTATTCTCTGAGATAGGCCTACTGATCAAAATGTAATAATATATTATTTAAATAATAAGTGATACAATGAATGACATATATCAAAAACACAGTGAGGAATAAAGAAATGTGTAAAAATCTTTCATTCCCTTGGCTTCACAATTGGATTTGGCCTGTTAGCAGGTGCCACTATATGAGCTAAACTGATATAACATTATGATCTAGCACTGTGTATCTGCAGTGCTGTGAACCCACTTTTGAGTTTTGCTCAAGTTTGTTGTTAAACAACATGTTCTTAAAACAGAAGTCAATGGATCTGTGCTGTACTATAAATCAACTGTATATTATATGGAGCTTTACTATTTTTAGTTAGCATTGAGCTAAGTACTGCCTCACAGATCCGCTAGCACGGCTGTAGGCTCTTTGTATTGTTGTAACATTTAAGTAATAAAAATGACTGTTTTATAATGTTATTCTTTCTTATGAATACATAGAATTAAACAAAATGAATAACAGAGTGGTAAATGTGAACACTTAATCTAATCTGTGATTAAAAATTAGACCTGCTTCATATTTTGACTTGTCATAGCAGGTAAAGCACAAGTATAAGTAATAATATTAACAATAGCTCTGGTCCAATAAGTGTCCCTTTCAAGTGAGCCAGTATGCACAATACCTGGTCTCCGGAAAAGGCTCATCTAAATGCAGTGCAGCCCTGATGTTATTAATTACACCTGTGTGTTGTCATGTCAAAAAGTAGATTTACTGACAAATATATCATCAATATTTCATATCTACTGCTCAAAACAGGTTTTTAATTACAGGTGTTTATTTTTTATGAACCATAAAAAGCTAATATGCCAATAAAAGCAGATTTATTTACCAGATTTATTGAAATTTAAATTGATTTTATAGATTACAATTGAGAAACCATTCATTGGCAGTCATCAATTTAAGATAAAAGAGTGATTTAAGAAAATGCTGCATTCAAGTTGTCCAGTCCACTATACCTTATGTCATCTGCAACAAAATCCAAATAGAATATTATATGTATCGAGGGCTGCAGCTGTTTTCAAAGGCACTGTGCTCACCTCTCTTTGGCGTAAAACACCCTGTGTTGCTTCAGGGCACACATCAGTTCTTTAGTCTCAAAGAACATCGATTTCTTTCTAGACTCACCATTTTGCACTGAGATTCAACAATAACAGGAGCAAAAATCAATTGTAAAAAGAGGTAGAGACACCAGTGTCTGTTTTGGCCTTTTTTTCAGTAATGCAACCCAGCTGCAAGACATGTTGAAATCCACACTTAAATTCTCTGAAACAACATTTCACTTATCTGCTGTTCTTTCCACCTGCATTTCAATCCAATAGTTGAGTGAACAAAATGGTCAGGCTTTTGTCAAAAAAACATACATAAGGCAGGTTAAGGATAAACTGCACTGTACATGACTGAATGACGATATAACAGTATATGAGAATCACAAAGACCTTTACTCTGTCCTTTTGTGCCCATATGATGTCATCTTTCTTGTTAACCTCCAGCATTTCAGATCAGTTTCCATTTATGTTTAATGAGAGTCTCTGCACAAGTGATTTGTACTGGTGAGTAACTTGTCATCTATTCCCTTTGATTGCGCTGCATGCTTCCTCCATAGTCCTTCACAAGATCCAGTTAAAGGAGCAAATGGGATCTCCGCTATCTGTTCTGTACATGTGTGTGGGAGTGAATGAGAGACAGAGAAAGATAAAAAGAGACAGTGAAGAAAGGAGACTGAAATAGAACTGTCTTGAGGTTGTTTGCTAAGAAAACTCAGCAGTTGGCTACTTGGCTGCCCTTCTCTTTGTCACACATACCTCTCTAGGCCTCAGGAGAGAAGAACACTGGGCTGAGAAAAACAATTTTAAATCTACCTCTGACCTAGAACAAACAGCTATCTGCTTGGAAGGTACACATGAGAAAAATACATTTTGTTGTACCTGTGACCTACAACAAACAACTCTCTGTTTGGTAATTACACACAGGCACCAGAGATAGCACCAAGAAAACACACTCCCATGTTTGCATGCACACAGAAATGACTGCATTTGCACTAGACGCACACGCTGATGCATGGTAACACATGCGTAAGTGAGCACACACACAGAAAGACCCAAATACAAATCTCTTATAATCTGCTTAGTGAGCAAAACTCTTGAGAGCTTGCCATAATTATGAAGTATTTTGGATAATTTCAGTATGAGGTGGATATATGCTGTATCCCAAAGGGTAAAGAATTCGATTAGATACATCTATCATCCATTATTAGTGAGCTGGGGAGAGTCTGTGGAAGGGGGAGGCATGGGAGATTCCCTTACAAGATAGTTCATTGGCTTATCATTTAAATAATTTGGACTCCTTGAGCAAGACCTATATACTTCCAGCCCCACTGCAGTAGCGTTGTTAGGTGTTGTTATATATATATATATATATATATATTATATATATATATATTTTTTTTTTACAAAAATAAGAATAATAAAAAAATGGCCCCAGGTCTATTCATCTGTCATTCCGATCATGTATTAAAGCCCTCAAAAATAATGTGTTGATCAAAACCACAAGTACGTTTTGGGTCCTTGGGTCATTCAAGCAGCAGATCTACTGTTCTTCACACTACTTGGCACACGTGCATTTTGTGTGAGCGAGAGAGACAGAGAGAGAGAGCACAATGGTTTTTCATTGTTGGTGGTAGATACTTGCTAATTCACTAAGGCAAGACTTGAAGGTTATGGATATAAGAAGCTTTTTCAAAAAGAAAAGGATGAAGGCAACGGGGCTCAGATGAGGCCAGAGGAGAGTTATCGCCTGTTTCTGTAGCAGCAGATGAGTCGTGAGAGTGCCACGGCCCCATCGACAAGCTCAGGTTGATGAAGAAGAGGGCTCCTTAGCCAGCTAGCTAGTCTAGCTCAGTGTTTTTTTTTTTTGGCAAGACACATAAATAACATGTGTTTATGAAAAAAATAAAAAAAAATTAGAGATTTGATTAAGATTTTGGTGATTGCATCTTTTTGATGAGCAGGACAGGAGAGAGGAGAAGAGAACAGGAGGAGAGAGCAGAAGAGATAAGGAATACGACAGACAGATGACACACCAAAAGAGCTACTGGAGAGATGAAGAAGAGGAGAGTATCAGATAGATAGATAAGACACAGAGTTAACACAGTTTGTCACAGTTCAAAAGGAGCCCTTGTCACACAGTAGAAGCAGAAGCTATGAGACCAGGGTTGGTCAATTTTCAAAATTGAACAAAACACTGGCAACATACAATCTACCATATGACTGCATCCTCAACGTCAAGGCTCTTTTTCTCAGGGTTTTACTCCTGCTGCTGAAAATAAAAATAATAACGAAATTGAATGAGAACTCAGATTGCACTAATTTTGTTTATTTTGATTTCAGTCGGTTAGAGCACAGTGTCTCACATCTTATATTCATTTTATTGTGAAATAACGAGAAAATGGTGCAATTATCGAGTGGAATATAAAGATTTCTGGGCTGGGCTAGGATCCAAACAATGCCTCTGCCCTGCATGTAATGCCTTGAAAAGTTACAAAAATATGTCTTTTTCTTTATCTTTAGCTGAAACACCTGCCTTCCGTGCATCATGTTTGAAGTAATTCAGGGACTATTTATAATATCACTGTGTACATCTACACGATAATTCCAGGTAGAAAATGACTGTGCAACATTAAATCATGTTTAATGCACTTTTTTTGGCTAAAGCAACTTCATAGTTTGCAACTTTTTTCTTTGAAAGGCTTTATGCTGGACTGACACACTAAGCTTCACTGCAAATTAATTAAAGGACCAGTGTGTAAGATTTAGGGGGATCTATTGGCAGAAATGGAATATAATATTCATACGTATGTTTTAATTAGTGTATAATCACCTGAAAATGAGAATTGTTGTGTTTTTTTTACCTTAGAATGAGCCCTTTATATCTACAGAGGGAGCGGGTCCTCTTTCACAGAGCCCACCATGTTGCACCGCCATGTTTCTACAGTAGCCCAGAATGGACAAACCAAACACTGGCACTAGAGAGGTCCTTTAGTGTTTTTCATGAGTTTTGTGGCCACCGTAGGTTCTCCTACACGCTTGGAAGGGCAGGAGGAACGGAGGGATATTTAGTTGGTTGAAAACTGCAACCTCACTGCTAGATGCCACTAAATCTTACACACTGGTCCTTTATACAACTCTCCATGACATGACAGACAGATAATAATAGAGATCTGCTTCTGGGTAAGCTATTACCCATAACTAAACAGACTTTCCACTTTGGGTCTATGCTTGTGTGTGTATGTGTGTGTAAGTGTGCAGGATAACAGTATCTTCTACCCTCTTATATCCTGCAGTGAGCAGAAGAAAGTGATGGAGGACCTTAGGTAATTAAAATGGAGACCCTCTCCATTCACTACACAAATAATGATAGCCCTTCACCTACTGTGGAAAATCACACTGAATCTATGCTCGCACTCAAACAGGAGACGGATGAGCTCACACATGTACACACACACACACACACACACACACACACACATAGACGCTCCTCACCTGCTCCAGTTTCCAGTGGAACTCGGCAGGTCTGAAAGTGTCGACCTGAGTGAAATCTCTTCTGAGCAGGAACACCAGGCGGCAGTTGTGAACATACAAAGAGTAATGGTGTCGATTCATCTCTGCAACAGGAAGAACACATACATGGTCACACACACAAACACATGCACATAAATAAACATAATTATACTTTATGATTAATGAATGAATTAATATTAACAGATTAATCAACAGGATTATGGCTTCTGACCTTTTTGTTAAATACTAGAGAAGATATTAGAGGGATTAATGTGAGTATAAATTTTGACCATGTGTTTAGAAACTATTTGATAATTACACATTCCTATTGAGATAAATGCCATAAAAATTAATATGATAGTAATTTTATTACCAACGCTTAATGTTATCTGGCTCAGCCAGAGGAATGTGGGAATTTTTGTACATAGCTTTGCTTAAATGGCCCCAACACTGAGCCCTCGGACACCATTCACATCTTTTAGCCAAAACAATGTGAATGGAAAAATGGTTTAGAAGAGTGTGATGGTCTAACATGAACTGCTCTGCAGTTTTGCATTACAAGATCAGACTAGACATTTCCTAATCTAATAAGCCATTTGTGAGACCACTGTGAGAGTGTGCAATGTGCAGATGGCTTGCTTAATTACACAGTACAGCCAAGTTCAGACATACAGTGAAGAAAAAGGTTTAAAGTTTCAAGGAGCATTAGCCATTGTGGGCTTCAGACTTGACTTAGTTCCCTTGTTATTTTGGAAGAAGATTTTCATCATGCTGTAATCTTAGTGCATTTCTAATTCAATGGGCAGTAGGAAATCAAAGTCTAAAATGTTTAAACTTTAATAGAAAAGACCCTAAGCATCAGTAGTTTTCATTTTTCAGCCTCTAACTTTTCGTGATAGAGGCTGTCAGCACGTGTGAAATCGTTTCCTCACCGGTCTTGTCAGAGCTACACAGTAAGGTTTCCTTCTCAGCTCTAAGTCCTGGACTGGGCCCATGTTTCATCCATGTTGCTATGGTGAACTGATCTGTCAGGTTCTGGGGCACCACGTGATCTGGAACATTGGTAGCCTGGCGTCCATCGAATTGGTAGATGAGGTCGCTGTCTCGCCCACTGTCAGTCAGCAAACATGCAGTCCAGTTTGTTGAAGGGCTGGGGGCAGGAAGGAGATCGGTGCTGCCTGATGCTGCACCTGGATGAACCAATCAGAAGATACAAAACTGTCAAAACAGCTGCACAGAGAATAATCCTGGAGAAAAACTGCTTCTCCAGAAACACCTTCTTTTTTCTATATCATCTCTCTGGATACCATACGTTAGCATTCGTCTGTTTATACCCTAATATTGTTTGTGCATGTCAGCACTCTGGATTAAACAAACATACCTCTACATAAGGTTCAGGGCTTAATAATGGACAATATAACTGTAGTAATATTACTGGACAACTTGTGTACATGGAAACCTTTTTTGTGGTCTCTAAAGATGTATTGAAGCTCCCCTCCATTTATATCACATAATCATTCATCAATCATTTTGAGAGAAAACATTGATTTACAAAACACAGTGTGATTAATAACTTACTCTTGTCAGTGGAATAATGCAACATCTCATTTTTAATTGCTTTTCTACAGATTTTAATTCAGATTTGTGACTGGTCAAGGTGATCTGATCACAGAGGCTCAAATAAGGATGTGGTGTAAGAAAATCAAAAAGAGAAAATGTTTAAAATTATCATTATGCACGACAAAAAAACATGTAAGGCTTTCATTATTCCTCAGCAAGGAACTAATTCTAGTTTCTCAACAGGAAAACTCTCTCTGTTAGTGATAATATCAAATTTATTATTAACATAGTTTTACCAAGTGTTTCACATATTGTATATATAATAGCGCAAAGCAATGTTCCAGGGTATAAACGGGAAGCAATAATGAACACATGTCACAGTTTGGAATGGAGTTTGAAATTTAATTTAGAACAAAAAATGAAATTCAGAATAGTCTCCAGGATTAAAATGGCACACTGGAAATTGGCACATTAATATAATGGAGAGGTTGAGACGTCAAAAGGTAATTTCTTCTTTAAATTAAAATTTTTCTTGTCTCTCATCATTATTACCCTCTGCTCCTAAGGAGCGGCTTACTATTTCAACAAGGCATTCATTCCATCGTTTTCTTTTTTTTCATCCTTTGGATCGCACTCGTCACTTCTACTGCTACCAGTTTCTATTCTCTCTCTTCATTTCTCTCTACTCACCACAGAGTTTTTGCAGAGACTTTTCAGAGTATGTTTCCCGGTCGCAGCCCTTCCCAATGTGATTGGTCTGCAGCTCTACCATCGCCCTCACACCAGATAAGGGACCACCGCATGTTTCCAAGTGCATCTTGGGAAATAGTTGCTTGCTCCCAGTCCCTGGCTCATAGTCCACCCGCTTGTTCCAACCTTAAAGGGTCATATCAGTTAGTAATAGTTTATATACAATAAGTAGTTTATTTCAGAATTTCAGAGGTCTCATCTGTTGCAATTACAGATAATCTGATTTCACATAATTAACAATAATTAACTTGTTTTGTAGATAATTGTTTTGCTTTTAAGGTTACCTGAATGAATTTTTCACATTGCATAAAACATAATAATATATTGTGTATTTTTTGCATTTTTGTACTGTATAGAGTATGGTAATTTATACTGTATGTGACATGATCGTTTTACTTAAACTGACGTATCTGCAGGGTAGTATTCTAACTTGACATACACACTGATATATCTAAATATCATCTCCATTTTGTGTGACAACAAAATATTCTGTTTCTGACCTACCATAAGATCCTTTTATTCTACTGGTCTCTCTTGTTTCTATTTCTTTTTTTCCTTCCTACTTGTACTCAGCACTTTGTATTCATTCCAGCAACAACAGTAGCATCTGTTTGATGGTGAGAAACGCTAACTGTCCTGTTGTCAGACAGTTTTTGATATCCATCTTCTCTGAAAAAAGCTACAGGTTCACCACTAACCTTTCACTTTGTATAACAATACTTCAATTTAAAGCTGCCTCTCTGTGATGCTGTGTGTGGATCGTTTATCAAATTTTAAGGTTTAACTTTTGAAGAAGTTTGCAGTTCGACTCATATTTAGCTGATGTTCTATGAGACTTGTGTCCTCTGTTAAAAAAGAAATCTGTTGAAGCAGGATAAAATTTAAATGTTATGTAGTAATGGAGTGCTACCTTTTAAAATTATTAATATGAAATCGGTTTACTGTAATTTAAAGCATTATTAGACCATTCCACAGTAATGTAGGAGATACGATTATAAGGACTACTGTATGTGGTTTCATAATGAGTATGTTGATCATGAAAAGATGACAGGAAACCACACAGGATGGCAACTTTGGAGCTCAGAGTTTGCTCAGTGAAGCCTTGCCCTGTGTCAAGTCAAAATGAGATGGAAATGGCCTGGTAACATGACAGGCCTGGTAGAGAGGAGATTCACAAACACATTGTGTATAGATACATCTGTGAACATGTGTGTGTGTGTGTGTGTGTGTGTGTGTGTGTACTGCGCTGTCAGTGCACACCTGGCAGCTCTTGCCAAGCCAACAGAATGTAATATCATGTCTCCTGAGACAAACATTCACAAAGAGAGAAACAGACTGTGATTATGTAGGTGCGGAGGAGTGAGAGGTGATATACGTTTTTAGCCTCCATTTATGCCAGCGAGTCTTCTTCAATACTGGCCTTTACACACACAGACATATAAGGTTTTGTGTACAGAGATGTTCTATTCATGGTTTTAAGCTAGCATTAGTTAATGGCTTTACAACAGGATTATGTAGTATGGGCCCTTTTATGAGCCTAATTGCAACATATCATGAAACATTGATGAAGATGTTAGCAGGGTATAATAGTAAGGGTTTCTTTGTGAGTCAAAAGTGTAGAATCGATAACCATGTGATACCATCTGGATCTCAAAAATGATTGTGTATTTTTATCTAAGAGCAAGAGCATTCCAGATCCAGCTAGTAATATGTTGTCAGTTGTTTTATGTTCTGTAAATCAGTGTGTTTTGGATTAAAAAATGCCATGTATGTGTCCCTTCTATTCTTAAATTCATTCCTTCTTTCTTTAGGCCTGTTGTGATCAAATCAATTAGCCCTCAAAACTTTACATGAAGATGACATTTACATAAAGCTGAACGCCATTTCAGACCACTTTCTCAACACTGCATGACTCTTTTTTCTCTTCCCCTCTTCTGTGATGCGCACTGACATTTCTCTCAATGAGTGTGCAATTGTAAAGCCTAAACTCACATCCACGTCATTTTCAGTATGTGCTATCTTTGTACAAATGGATCTTGTCTGTAACATCGTCTTTATTAAGGCACACATGTGATTTTGTTGAACTAAATTATCTTCTCTAAAAACAACACAATATTAAATCATGGAGACATGGAGAGGGATATCCAGCATATGAATAAGCAAGTATCTTTAGGGTAGCTAAAAACATATATTATACACTTGGACCATCCACACTGCTCTAATCAACAGTCTGATCCTCTCTAAATTTAGATAACTGATAGCTAATAATCCAAAGATACTGATAGCCAAAAGAATGTAAAAAAATGGATGCAACTTTTGTTTGGTGAGTGCCATTCCGCGGTGTTCAGATGTATATGTAACTCTAAGCTACACCTTATTACTAAGTCCTATAGGGGTATTGCATGAAACTGAATGACTCAAAGACATATTTAGAAAATTCTCCATGTTAGATTATGTTGCTTTTCTATTGTCTAGCTGAGCAAATTCATATATTATTTTATATGCAAGCTCTATAAAGCTTCTTTTCTGCTACATGGTTTTAAGCATGAGAGATTAAGGACACTTAGAATACAATGCAAATAAAATAAATTGTTAAGGACATCTGGTCATGGACGGTAAAACAGCACTACCAGCTCTGATGTTTCAAAAACATGATCTTTCAGATTATAAAACCACAGCTTTGCAGAGAATTGTGGTTTTACTTAACAGTACGTGGTGAGATATAGCCTGATCAGGTCACTTATCTCCACCTGGGTCTTTTTTTTAAGACTTTAGGAATAACCATCACCTTTCTCCCTCACTGTAACTTTGTTCCTCTCTTTTCTCCCTTGAGTTGCCTCTTCATTCAGTCTGTTTCTTTATCTCTTCCTCCCTCCTTCCCCCCTCCCCTCTTATCTTTCTCTGTCTTCCTCTTTCATTCCTGTGTGAGCTTGACTCCTGAGATGCTGTCAGTGCTGACAGGTGAAGCAGCAGGGGAGACGGTCTGGCTCGAATGCCAAGCTGCTAGCATGTTGAAGGGGGAAAAAAACACACACACTCCAGTCAACTTGTCCTCTGGAGGTTTTTGTCAGGTCTTCTGATTCCTCATTCCTCTGGAGACATTCATTCTTAAATGAGATTGAATTCCCTTGAGGGAAAGGATATGCTCAAAACCGCACTGAACTGCTTGCTTCAATTTGAGTGGTATTAGTTTAAATTTACTGTAAGTACATTCAATTAAACTGTCAATTATTGCAAGGTAAATTTAGGCATTTTTAAAATATTTCAGTGGTAATTTCTTTAACTCCGACCTTGCCATCCAGGTTTGCAGACAGGCTTGACATCAATATGCACAGCTACATCCTCCCTTGCTTTCTTCTGACCGCAGTCAAAGGCCGTCACCATAATCTTGTAGCTCTGCTGCTTGTCGTAGCTCAGTCGCTCTGTGTTTCTGATGTTACCTAAAGGAAACACAAATCGAGAAGAAATGTATTTATTATTATTCACCTATAGAGAAAAATAATCAGTTATGCTTATTTGGCAATAATAACGTGAGAAAAACTTTCCACTGAGCAATGATTGAAACTGGCTTCGCATTAAAGAAACAGCTTCTTGAGAATAAAATAAGTCTTTGTACTTATTGAAGTCTTTGACTGAAAAGTCAAGGTCCAGTAACCTTGAATTGCATTTGAATATTAAAGCCTCTCTGTAAACACTCATGTAAAATTGCAATGATGGATTATCTTCACCTGTCACCAGGGTAACAGTGTAAGACTGAGGAGATGCTACAGGCCTGTGGATTTTCACAAACATGCCTCAGGAACAGATTGTTAAATTGTTGTGACCAAAACACTTGATTAAGTTTAATTAACTTAAACTATTAATCTTCATTGTGCACTCTGTTTTTTTTCCTATTTGCAACTCAAGCCAAATTTAAATAAACTATTTGTAGAATCGTGGCCATGATCCGGGTTGTAAAGGAATGGTGTCTCCACTTTTCCAGGAGTCAGCCGGCGATTTACAGATTTTGATTTAAAATGTGAACTTGTTGGAACATGGAGAGGTCAATAACAAACTAATCTTGCTCCCCAGGTGTGAGTGGCCCCAGGTGGAGTGAGGAGGTCTACTCAACTGTAACCACCAAGCACACGGCTTATATTTGTCAAAAGTCGATGGCACAGAAAAGCAATCACATACACAAATATATACAACGAGAGAGGAGGGAGAGAGAGGGCATGAGAGAGAGAAAGACTTCAGTGTATTTTATTGATCACTGGTCATTTTATAAATGGGATGCCTCAGATACCTTTTCCAGTTGATGAATAAACACATATTTTTTCTGAAACTACCATACAGATGTTCCTTAAGATAAACAACAGTCTTCAAAACAATGTCATATTCTTATTTCATCAAAGCTTTATTATATAAGTCATTGCCATCACAATCTGTCTCTGGACTTATGAGGAAAACTAAAGCTATTTTTGTTGTTAGCATTTGGAGGCTTGGCTGTATGAAAGGCTGTCACTCTGATTGCTGTCAGAGAAGAGAGGACACACGAGGAGAGAAAAGAGAGGATACAAGAGGAAACCAGAGGGGAGGAGACCAGAGGAGAGGAAGGCTCACTGAGGAAATCAGTCCAGAGCCCAGCAGTACAGAAAAGAAAAGAGCTGAGTTTGAAATGTCAGAGGGAGAAAGGTGAGGAGGCCAGAATCAGATAGCTTCTACAAAAATCTCCTACAGTGACTATTTGATCCGCAGCTGGTGTGAAACAGTAACAGTAACAGTTAAGGTACTAGATATCAAACAATTGCCACTTTTTCAACAACAGGTGGAACCTAAGACAATTTCACCTCTTGGTTTATTAGATAGCAGTCTCTCGAGGGATCAACTGCACCTACCTGGATTTAGGGTTTTCTTAATCATCAGCTAACTGACATAGGCTGTCCAATCCATTACAATCTATTAGAAGTGAAGAGTCTGTGTCATGTGTCACTGCAAATACAAATTATGTACTCAGTGCTGGGGATGCAAGCCATGTTATCCACATCACAAATTGCTATCATGTAAAGATATTTGCAAAGGTGCAGTTAATGAAGACTATCGGGGACGAAGAGTAGTCGTTATTGTATTAACGAGTACAAACAATGTATTCATAAATTATTTTCCAAATACACGAGCTACTCAGTGGAAACCAAAGTTTTTACACCCCCATTCTTGTGGTAAAGATAAGGAGTACATGTGAGAGTAAGTCTTCCACTTTGCACCCTTAAATTACAGATCTGTAGAGCAGTACACACTGCTGCAATAATATCAATGTCAGCTGTCCAAGAGAACAAAAAACTTTTTTATATTCACCAATTTAATCAACTCTGCTTGCAGGAAAGTAAGACAATTTGTGTATGGTTGATTTAAAACTAATTAAATTTATCTTTGATGTGGGTGTTAAACACTAAGTTAAACACTATACTATATGTAAGCAAACCATAGAAAAAAGATTTAATTCCAAACCTCAATTTGATTGTTGAAACTGTGCAAACATCTGAACTCTGAAGCATCAGTGCTGGTTGCGGGCCAATTTATTATCACCACTATGAACAAAGGTAGTGTTTCTGAATTCCTTTCTTCTTAATTCATTCTTAATTCTCTTTTAAGATGGACAATTAAAATCTATATCTAGCAGCGGAGATACACACTGCACATATACACATATACAGCCTATTTACTTCTACATTTTACCAAACTTCCCCCAGCACACAAAATTACCATCGTTCTGAAAAGTAGATCTACACAGTACGTTATGTCTTTGAGTTTCTCCCAAACAATATTACTAGTCTAGGAGGAGATCAAATCAAATGAACCAGACTACAGTAAAATACAGTGAGAAAAAGACCAGGAGGATAAACTCAAAAAGCAGTGAGACAAAATAATGAATATGACCCTGAGAAAGAGAGAGAGAGAAAAAGAGGGAGAGAGAGAGAGAGAGAGAGAGGGAAAGTGAAGAAAGCAGGGGGTGCTTCTGTCTGATCTATTTGTAGAATTCAGCATACACATACACACAAAGCCCTCCAGTCTCCTTCAGTCTGGATTACGCTGCACTGAGATCAACACATTGTGGATGTGGAAGGGAGAAGCCAGCACAAAGCCCAAAGCTGAAATTTTATATAGGCAGTTACGCTCAGAATAGCACTCAATCAGATATAAAATACATTCCTACAGTCATCTAAGACTTGTGTGAAGCCACAAATGTACAAAAGAAAACAAGAAAAAATAAAAAAGGACGCTGTCAAAGCTGAGGTTGAGTCTTTGTCAAGTAACTTTTGAGCTACGCACTAATGAAAAGCTACTTCATGGATCTCAACATTATTGCAGAGAGGAATCAGCCACAGTTGTCTGCTTGCTTTTTCTCTTCATTCTGTATTTATATTGGCGGGACCATTAGATATATTTACATTAATCTGTTGTATGGTGTACATCCATATGAATATATATATATATATATATGATTGATATAGTGCTTACTGTACAAGCAGACAGTAATAAAGTTAAAAGCAGTTTTCACACAATCACATAATCTTTGAACTTTCATTTTTCTATTATTTGACCACTTACAGACAAGAGAATGTGAACTTACTGCTGTAAAGTCGGTGTAGATAATATGATTTTTCACACAATTTTGCTTTCTATTTACTGTCTGCTCCTTGATTAATCTCTATTCCATCGTCTGAGTCTCCGCTCCCTCACGTCTATCTTTAGCAGAGACTTGTTCATGTTCATATGAGGTTCAGCTGGCTGAGATCATAGGAAGAACATATGCAAATTCAGCTGGTGCCATGGCTTTTTACTTTTATCAAGACATTAACTATGCTGTTTGTGTTCAAGTCAGGCACGAAGAGCACTGCTATTACAGTACAGACTATTAAGTGTCTCAAGTAAGGTTCAAATGTGTTTAAACCCAAATGATTAAATGATAATACTGTAAATATAAGAGCCTTGAAAATGACCATTGACTGTTACAACTTACAATATGATGAACATACGTACATTGCTGGTCCAAAGGCAAAATGCTTTCAACTATGCTGTTTCAGCTGAGAAAACAATCTCACCACAAGGTCCATTTAGTAGCTGTAAATGTTCAAATTTCTAGTACTGTGGGGGACTTTTCATTCATGTTGGCTTAAAAGCTGATATTCAAGTCATTTTTGACCTTATAAACAGTAATTGAAAACAGTCTCACAACAAGGTCGATTTACTTCTGTAGCCGTTTTTGTTTTGTTTTATTTTCTGACATTTGGTAAAAGCAAAGAAAATATTTAGCGCTTTTATTGCTGTCAGACCAAAACTCATCTAAGTGTAATGATAAATAAATACTTGTCATGGTCAAGTGTCATATCAATGAATGGACCTTCAGTGTAATTAAATAAATTCCCATGAATTCAGGCTCCAGGCACGCAAACTGAGCCTCTTTCTTTTGTTTTAGTTTCTCTCTCTTGCTATCGGTCCTAATTACATCACTATCAGCAGTCTCTATCCAGTCTCTCATTCAGCCCAAATTTAATCAGATACACACACATGCATACACACTTACCATTGCGGTCTATGGCAAATGGCGTCCCGGCAGTGACTATTTCATAGTTGCAGATCTGACTGTACTGTGGAGAACAGTCTTGGTCCCAAGCTTCCACCTGTAACAGTTCAATATCCAGTTACAGCCCTGAGCTTCAACAACTTCAGGCCAAGTCTCTTGTTAACCCGCACATTTATTTGCAAGGTTGATTCCAGTAATAAAACAATGATAAGAATACATAGATACATAAAAACATTGAAATATTATATATAAATACCTGCAAAATGCTGTCATAGATCTTTCCTTCTGTTACAGATGCCTTGTACAGTGGCTCCCGAAACACAGGGCAGAACTCATTGACGTCATCCACCTGGATGTGAACCACCGCCCTGGATGAAGGAGGGAATGGAAAGAAGAGAGAGGAGGGAGTGCAGCAGGGAAAAGGACAGAGAGATGCAAAAAAAGTGGAGTGGAAATGATTTATGGAGAAAAGGAAAAGTGAGGACACAAGAAAAGAAGAGATGGATGGAGGAAGAGACAGAGGAGAAAAGGAAAAATGTCTTTAAGTCATTAGAGATGATCAAAATTAATTACGACCTATTTCACTGTCTGGTTGAAGAACATTGGTTAGATAAAGGCAGGAGGGAGTGAAAGGAATAGAGTCCCTGATTATGGTAAAATAGATATAATAATAATAATAATAATAATAATAATAATAATAATAATAATAATAATAATAATAATAATAATAATAATAATAATAATATAAACTTAATTTGTATAGCACTTTTAAAACACATTTACAAAGTACCTTACAGAGCAAGATAAAGTAATACACACAGTCAGGATAAAAACAAAAAAAAAATATTGAAAACATAGAGCATAAGACCTGAACAAGAGAAATAAAAGTGATAAAAGAGGAATAGAAATTTGACAAACAAAAGATTCACTATAAAAAAAGCCTTCCTGTTAAATTAAGTTTTGAGAAGTGATTTGAAAGAAAGCACTGAGTTTGCTAACCTAAGTTCTTCAGGTAGGGAGTTCCACAGCTGGAAATGCCTGGTTACCTTTTGTAATGAGGCGAGCTGTGTGAACAGTTAGGAGGGTCCTACCTGAGGAGCGCTGGCAGTGGCTAGGCTCATAGGGCGTGAGTAAATCTATGATAAAGGTAGGAGCAAGGCCATGTAGGGCTTTAAAAGTAATAAAAGTTTAAAATCAATTCTACACCTAACAAGTATCCAATGTAGCGTTGCAAGGATGTGAGTGATATGGTCTTGTCTCTTGGAATTTGTTAAAAGTCAGACAGCTGAGTTTTGAACAGGCTGGAGAGGGGAGATGGTCTTTTGGCTGAGCCCCGATTACAGGGAATTACAATAATCCAATCATGACAAAATGAATGCATAGATGACTTTTTCAAGTTCCATTTGAGATAAAAGATTTTTAACTTTTGCAATGTTCCTAATTTGGAGAAAGCATGATTATACTACCTTGGTGATTTTTTGTTCGTCAAAAAAAACCTCAGAGTCAAAGTTCACACCCAAACTGTGGGCAGAGTTCTTAACGTTGGAGGACAGGTTCCCAAGATTCTTTTTCAAGTCATCAGTCAGGTTAGGGGGACCGAATAAAAGGACGTCAGATTTGGACTCATTGAGCTGGAGGAAGTTTTGTGACATCCAGCATTTGATATCAGAGAGACAAGCTATAACATGAAAGAATTTGTCTGTGTCACTACCAGTAAGCAGAACATAAAGTTGAGTGTCGTCCATATAACAGTGGAAATTAATATTTTAGTTATGGATGATCTAACCCAAAGGAAGCATATAAATAGAAAATAATACTGGACCAAGAACTGACCCCTGGGGAACATCATATGAGAGGAGTCTGGGGATGAAGAGAATTCTCCCATTACAACAGAGAAAGATCTGACAGAGAGGTAGGAGCGAAACCAGGCAAGAGCAGTATCCTTAATGCCAACACAGTTTTCTGGGTGATTTAAAAGGATGTCATGGTCGACCGTATCAAATGTGGAACTCAAATCAAGCAGAATTGAAATTGAACAGACCCCAGAGTCAGAGGCGACCAGTAAGTCATTGGTAACCTTAATAAGGCCAAATCAGGCGTTGCAGTGAAAATGCCATTCCTCCCGTTCATTTGAAGGGGGGTAGTACATTCAGTCTGTGGGCGTTTTAATCGCAGCATTTTGCGGTGAGAAAGTTGATCCAGAATCAACTTTTGGAGAAACGCAACCTGATGTCAAGCTGCAGTGGCCAATCACAGCCGGTGATCAGACTGATCAGAGCTGTAAAACCCTGCCATTAGAGGGTACAAAGACATTACTCAGAGAAGGGGAGGACATTTCTCTTCGTTTGATAACGTTAAAAGTAAAGTTAGGCTTTGCCGTCGGCTTCCCCACTCATTTTAAAACAGACAACAGAAAAAAGAGAGAGCACCAGCGAACGAGAGAGAGAGAGCAGCCGTGGTCGAGTGAGCTAGAGAGTGACTGACGAGAAAATAATGTTATGAGGGACCGGCGGTAGCGAGAAAGCTACCCTCGTAACATTATTTTCTGATTGTTTCACAGCAGTGATGTTCTAGAGTACAAATAAACACGCCCACACCTCCATACAACCCTGTGGCGGTGCACCACAATGCCTGATTTGGTCTGAATATGGCCTAAGAGCTGTTTTTGTGCTGGGCACAAAATCCTGATTGATATTGCTCAAATATACTACAGTTATTCATATGTGAGATTAATTGAGAGGCAACAGACTTTTTCTTAAAGTTTTAGATAAAAAAGGTAAGTTTGACATTGGTATAAAATTGTTTAAAACAAGAGTGTAGGTTTCTTCAGAGGAGGTCAAACTACTGCATTTTTAAAACTGGATAGGAAAGAGCCAGTAGACAATGAGCAGTTGATAATGTCTAATTGACAGGTGGAAGAATATAAATGGGAGATTCACTCCTCCAAGTCTAATATAGAAATTTGCTTAAAGTGAGGCATACTGGTAGAGGGTTCAGTACAGATGAGGACATTTCTTGTCACAGGTGTAATATGGAGCCTAATGTTATCTATTCTATTTATGAAATGGTGGAAAAACTACCCACATTTCTCAGTCATCGGCCGGCTAGGAGGAGGGCTAACCACTGAGTTGATTGCCTGAAATAAAACCCTGGGCTGCTTGTGGCAGCTACTAGCAATCAGACTGGAAAAACAGGAATATGTTGCTTCTTTATTCCTTAAGAACAGAACTGAGAAGAGTTGATAATAATGTACCTCATATACGGTCTTGTTTATTAGTGTTTCTTTGTGAAATGTGTTTCCATTGTTATCTAACGTCTATCAAACTTTTATTTAACAGGCTTGTCTACTGACACAGACTCATCCACAGCAGATGTTACAAAGCTAGATTGTTTTTCAAGATTTCTCTCTACTTTGTCTAAATTGTTCTTTTTTCTCTCCCTCATCTCCCTCCCTCTGAGACTGACACAACACACAATCTCATCTGCCAGAAGGGACTGCTGAAGATAATAACAAGGCACACTGATAACATTTGGGCACTAAAGTACATAAATGAAGCAATAATTCAGATGTATCATGAAGTTTTCCTTCCCTGTGACCTTCTCTCTCAACAACTTGCGGTGTATCTGAGGAGGCACATCTGGCTAATTAATGACATTAGCTTAATGAGGCCTATTTAGAATGTCACGCAGTGATAATGTCAGACATGCACACACGTACACTGTGTGTCATTCATCTTCCACTGGCGAAATTCATCACAGATCCCTGAGCTGATAAATTTCTCTCTCTCTTCTTCGTCTTCTCCCTTTAAGTACCAAGCGGCAGCTTATTTTAGCAGCTCCTTGTTTGTGACTGAAGAACCAGAGGGTTTGATTTGCTGCTGTCCATCCCAGTCTGCCTGTCTGTCAATCTCATTCACATAGCACTACCCCCCTCCCCATCCACACACACACACACACACACAGTATACCGATGGGCCATTAGGGGAACATATCCTGAGAGCAGAGCTGCAAGTCTCAGCTGTCACTGCTCCTGTACTGAGAGATCTCAGGGAAAATGAAAAATAAAAATGAAAGGAGAGAAAACAAAAAGCAAAAACAAGACCTACGGTAATTATCATTATGATTATCTTTCTTGTTTCTGACTGAGTGTAAATTATGAAGCCATAGTAAGTAACATAGTAAGAACCGAAGTACTGTGCTGGTATTTCTACCTATAAATAGAAAACTTTTCTAAAATATTTTAAAATAGTATAAATGAAATGAATGCAACTACTGCAACTTCTATCTTAGAAAAAACATGATATTTGGTGATTATGTTATTATAACAAATATACAAACTTTATTTCTCCTTGATATTATTTGTCATGCCTGCCTGTCATATATTGTGCTTTGTATGATTATTCTCTATTTTGTGTGGAACCTATGACAAGTAGCTGCAGTGACACTGGGGTAAGTATCTAATGGGGATACAAAACAGACCCACCCCAGCCTGCTCTCTCTTGCAGTGTGAAGCCACAGGTGTACAAATCACTTTTACAGCCATGACCTCACTGCAGTACGGGTAAAAGTGAAAGTGCATTTGTGTTTGAGTTGAAAATATATACAAAACCAGGGACAAGTACCATATCACACTTTTGTAAATTTCATTCCTGTTATTAAACTGTTCATGTGGATAAAGGAAATCATTATAACACACTCCAGTATTGTGTGCTCTTTGTACAGTAATTACAGCATTCAGTTTTTCTGTGCACTGCTTTGGATAGATGTTAGTTCAGCTGTGGTCATTTTAAGGCTGTGCTGTATTTTCTTGTAGTGTTAAGCACATATCCTGGTGTATTTCTGTTAATGTTGGTGAGGGGCAACTTATGACTGTTCTTCTTCTTTGTTGATAAAGTTTGCCTGCGCTTGGCTTAAGTTGTCATGAGAGTTGAGAACTTAATATGACTCATTTGTGCAGCTGCCTTTGTAACATTGATTTAATACTTCAAAAACAACATTTGTTTTTATGTCATGCTTCTGTTATTTTTACTGCCCCCTGTAAATCAGAAATACAATAGTGGCAACACAAGTGAGTCATGCTAAGTTAAAAGTATGTGACAGCTATAATACAGGGTCTGACACTCATCACTGTCATAACAGAGTTTTTAGGGTGGCATCCAGAAACTCTCAGAGATACAAATGAGGCCACATAGTCACTATCTGAAGTGTTGGTGAACTCACAAGTTGTGTAAAGATTTTGACGACTTTGGCTGCATCAGGAAAGAAAAACAGTGACCAAGGCTCAGTTGCTTAACAACATTATAAACTTAAAACAACAAGATTATAAGAGTTCAATTGATCACTTTGACATTAGTTCAACCCAAATTGAGCATTATACACTTCACAAAGGAAGAATCTGTTGCAGTGATGGTGTATTGTGTATCGAAGCCGTTGCTCGACTGCTGTGGGTCTGTGGCGCATGCACGACTCACACCTACGGTTGACTCACATCGTGCAGTGCTATAAGCTATAAGCCATACCTGTTATTTTGTAAACCTCTCTGTAGATGGTTATTTTTTCTTGAACTTCAAGTGTTAAGTTGGTATTTGAATTTCCTGTCAGTGGGAATTCTACCAGGCAGGGTCCCATGTGTTTTGTTGCAAAATTATCCTTATTGTACAACAATGTTCTGTTCAAATTTAAATAAAACACTGGTATGAAAACTAAACATTGCTCCAGTTCAACACCACTGTTGGTTTACATGCTCACAAAGCATTTTATACCATGAGATATGTGGACATAACTAGACCTGCTCACAAGTTGTGACATTAAACACAGAAAATTCCTTTACAGTAAATAGATTCATACATTCAGTTATACAATACGATATATAAGTTACTTTTATAAGTTCAGTTACTTAAATGGCAATAGAAAAACAAGTCAAATATTTACTGTCACAACAACTATTGACAACCACTGTATTTAACAGACATTAACGGATCAGTCTTACAAAGGATGGAAACCAGAAGCTCTTGTTTGGGTAGAAAAACAATTATCTGACTGATCTATCTTATTGACTCATAAACTAGAACTGAACTAAACACACACATACACTTGTACTGTACACACTTGTACTTGACTCACTTGTGAGATTTCTTCCAGTCGGCCCCGCTGGGTCCGGCTCCACAGTCGTAGGCCTGGATAATAAAGGTGTACTCCTTCTGGCTCTCACAGTCCACAGGGCTACTGGCTCTCAGGACTCCTTCTCCTGATGTGCGATTCAACACCACTGCCTCAAATGGAGCCTCCTGACCATAGATCTTAAAGGCACAAATCTCCCCTACAAAGACAAACAAAGAGAGGTATGAAGTCGTATACTTTCACAGTTACATTGACAAAATAAACAATTAAATATATAGCGTTTATTTTTATTTCTTCAGTAATGGACTATGCTCGAGGATTCCTTCACTAGACCTGAAGACAAAACAAACAATGAGAATGTGTCATCAAAACTTATTTCTTTCCCCTTTGTGTCAAAAATGAAGGCAGCATTTACATCCCACAGTGCACACCAATGTCATTTAGTAAGCCAGGAGCAAATTAAAAGGAAAAAAGACAAACAAAAACAGTGTGAAGACAGTCAGAGAGAGGGGATGAGATAAACATCAAATGAAAATGAAAAGAGCCAACACGCATGTATACTTTAGACAATTTTGAGGAGGAGAGTAGTTTATCAGTAGGATGTCTTGAACAACCCTTATCTAAATGAACAACATGAGTTCTAAAAGAGAAAAAGCAGAAAGAGAGAAATTATCAGAAACATAATTGGCTTCAACATGTCTGTCCCCCAACAGAGAGTGAAAACGTTGCTCAGCATATGTTGTCATCAATGGGCAGACAGTGAGGACTCTGGATGTTTAATATGGACGCCGTCTACACAACAACCATCAGACTTAGAATGAAAGATAAAGTCTCAGCCTGCATTTAATTTCATGTCTGCACTGTGTGAAGGAACAAACATTTCTGATAACTGGATTTTTTTCCTTTATTCATTTTTCTTTCATGATACTGCTGGTAAAAGCTTATTATTTTTCTTTTTCCTTTTTTTCCCCATCATCATTTTCTCACACCCTGCTTTAGCTACCAAACGGCTTGGATAGTTGAGGATGATTCAAACTGTGGCTAATGAAGTAAAAACTAACAATACACGCTGCTGGCATTTTCTTAACAGCACAGCTATCACTTCAAATCTCAGTCAAAGTCCCATTTCTGGACACAGTGATCTTTGTCAGCATGAGCTGCCCACAAAAACACAGCATACATCTCCTGGGGTCTAGTTAAGAGAAAAATAATTTCTGATTTTGAATTCTAAAAAGTACTATAATTCTTTTTTAAATTCGTTCTTTTATACTTTTAATATGCATATATGTTGAATATTAATTACTATTTCTATTTTTTTAGCCCATTCACAGCCTATCCTCACCTACTCACCCAGTCTTTCCTTACTTTTCCTCCCTATAGCCCAAGCTTAAGATACCTCATTAGGCAGATCATCTGACTATGAATATCAATATTATTATATCTTAAAAAAAACCCCCAAAAAAAACAGCAGTCAGCCCAGTGGATGTGAGCGGATATTGATCAGTAATGGTGGCAAATCATGATGCATTACAGCAGCAACAAACTTGGTTACTAAAAAAGGTACCACTTCGCCCATCTGGCAGTATGTTGGGTTTTGGCCAAACAAAAGAAGAGAACCAAGAGACACTTCTGAAGTGGTGTGCAGGATTTGTGCTAATGTAATCCTTGCCAGTTTCTCTTTAGTGAGATGGAGATGGTAAACTACCTTGAATTGTATTAGACCATGTCTAGCACAAGGAGAGGAGGAGTGTACTAGGTCAAGAATTGAAGCCCACTGGTCCTCTGCAAAAGACGCCTTGTTCTTGTTCCCAAATTGTCCTTACATTGTTCAGAAATTGCGGGTTGATATCATTAACTGTATCATAAACCGGGGAGATGGTACGCTTGAAACCAGCATTAAATTAAAGAGCATCTATGGGGGTACTTGGGGGTTGCCCTGGGAAGGGATGGTAGTCTTTTAGTATAAAGTGCCTAATTTGTAGGGACCAAAAGAAATGGGAGCACAGCAGTAGATACTTTTCTGACAATCGCTCAAATGATGCAAATCCCCTGTTTATATATAAATCCTTGACAGCTTTAATACTGTTCCCATGGCATGTGGTCTGGAAATATCAGTGAAATTGCCCTTTTGTCTGCTTTCATAAGCAAAATAAAGGTTTCACAAATCTGAAAGTTGGTTTAAACAGCGTTGAGGCTTTTGCTACAATGTCTAACACTCTTTCATGAGTGTAAATGGTGAAAAAACAGAGAATCCCCACTAAATATCATTATTTATGTTTCCCTTTGTTCTCTCAGGCAACTACCTGTCTTCGACTGTGTCAGTGATCAAACCAAACAGCCAATTAAAGGACATGGTCAGTACACAAAGTGACCAATCAAAGGAGCAGACCGTCTATTCCATCCCCACCTCCAAAGTCTCAAAAGTCAACTTGACGAGCGAGCAAGTGTTGAGCAGTTGCAAGCATGTAGGGACGGTTGAGCTTGCACTCGTCACACCTCTGTGCTCGCGGGAAGGCATGTGTGCACATGGCTACTGTTCTGTGTGCTCGTATCACATGCATGCACCTGTCTTTTATGTGCACGGGTTTTGAGACTAATTAAACACCATAGTTTTGCTGTGTGTAAATCTGGTTGCGAGTGTGAAATCATCTGTGGGGTTCATCCCCTGCACAAGTGTTCATTTCAGGGATTTGGGAAATCTCCTTGCAGAGGGAACAAAAGCTGCAGCACTCTGACCCTGTGCTAGCTGATATCTCTCAGAAGTCAGAACTCTGACTTCTTTTAACTTGATTCAACTTTTCAAAACTCCTTCTGGCAAAATATTGATGCTGCTAAACATGGTGAGCTCCAAGATTTGAGCCCCAACCAATTTTCAAAATGTCTGGACCTTATACTGAACGCCCTTGAGGTCTTATCGAAATGAAAATGTCCCCAATACGGCAGGGGAATGCGATGTGTATAGTATGTACAGAAAAATAATAATAAACACAGTGGGTGGTATGGAAGAAAAGCGATAAGCACGATGGTGATCCTGCTTGCACATATACACATTCATGGACACACACTGAGCAAATACGGTCTTAGATGGGACCAAAGAGAGAGGAATCTGGTTTGAAAATACCAATGATTATAACATACCACTGTAGCCCACATGCATAAACCTTGACTTTGTGGTGGAAAGCAGGAAAAGGCACTTCCACTTAACAGTTTGGGGTTGGATGCAAATCCATTTTCCGCTCCATCTGTTGCGGCAAATACATTTTTCTGGATTACATTTTACAGGAGAATGTAAGAGTAATGGAGGGGAGGAATGATAGAGAGAGCAATAGAAGAGGAAGGAGAGAGAGATGAGAAGGAATGGGCCAATGTATATGTAAATGGTAATGACAGAGATTTCAGACGGATTCCTACTATGTCAGCAAATATGTACTTTATGCATACACATACATACACACACTTTATTTCCCGCCACTTAAATTTGCTTCTCACCAGCCCCATCAGAGGGAACGCTATAATTTCACTCAGTTGCGGTCTATGGATGAAATAAAGTCTAATCTTTTGGCCTATATGTCATGAGAGAAAGAGGCCGCTTTTCAAAGTAAATATCAAAAGTATAGATTTTTGCTTTGGGGAGTTGGCTTGTTGCCATGGCAGATTGAGAGCAAAGAGTCAGCAAAAAATGGCTCAATAATAACAATCATCTAAAATAGATGGTATTCCACAGAAAGCTTTAGCAGCATAAACTGCATTGACAGAAAATGTCAAGCTGTCAAAGAGCATGTATTTCACGGGATGTTAAATTGCCAATATAATGGAAACAGACAAGATGGATAATTCTTTTTTTTAGATTATTTTTTTCAGGCTCTTTGCTTTTATTTGACAGACAGTGTAGAGACAGGAAACTGAGGAGAGAGAGAGATGGGTATGACATGCAATGCAGGTCCCCCGGTCTGGATGTTGCGGTTATGCTGAATGTGCCTTAACCATTAAGCCACCAAGGCGCCCCAAGATGGAATCAATTCATTACAAAATGATGCTCCACAAACTAACACGCTGTCACAAGGAGCTGAAGCAAATTTGTGTATTCCCACCATAAGTAACATTAGTTGACAGAGCATTTAATTTCTTTCAAGTTTGTTGGATTGAACAATCGATTTTACTTCATACATTTAAATTAAGGATTTAATCTTGTAACTTAATCCAACTGGCTCTGACTGGACTTAAACACTTTCTCTAAAAATTTCATATGTCTCTTAGTAGATATCATATTATACTTTCTGTGTTTTGTAATTTGAGTTTGTGCACATATTTGTACTGAGGCAAGTTTAAAAAACTTTTTCAGTATGTATACATGCTACATGAACTCTTGCATTCTGTCCACACAATTTGGTTTGATTGAATTAAATTTCATGTAATTAAAAATTAAAACTTCCAAACAGTATAACTGATTTATTGTGACAATACTAATGAACAACTGAATAATGAACACTTATAAACTTTATAATAAGGCACTAGTTCAAATTATGACATTTACTTTAAATTAAGGCAAAACTAGAGACTAACGCAACATGTCAGTATATGTGCTACTGTGGAGGACACGAGCTGAACAAAAACAGATCCTTGTCAAAACAGGCTTACAGTTGTTTGTACAAGTATTTTAATTACAAGAGACACTTGCAATAAGGCAATATTCCTCCATGACATTACCGTCAATATATCAGTCCTAATGAAGAGAGAATTTCTTAACTAGCACTGTAATTGCACTTCTAAATTTTCTACAGTGTTTCCTCCACTGATGAGTATTTTTTTCTATTAGAGAAGACAGGCCAAATGCAGTTAGGGATTTGCACAGATAATATACTGTATACTCTGTATGTACTGTATATTCAGATAACATAAGGATTGCCAGAGCAGGAAGAAAACACTTTCTTCCACAGTAGTTTAACAAACTGATTAGATCAGTTCTCCTGCACAGCACTGGATCAGCTGGTCATCTTACAGGTTATGTTATACTTACAGTATTACACTATGCAGGATTTTCATATGATTCTGATTCTGAAATTATTGATTAAATATATTTTATATATTACATAGTTGGGTGAAAAGTTGTATTTAACTTCATGGTCATAAATCAGCTTCCAGACCAACGAACTTACTTACTTAACTACAGGGTAGCAACAGTAACTGTTAAGAGACAAAATCATAAAGCAAACAAATAAAAATAAGGGTGGGCTGCTTAAAGTCAGTAGTGTTCATGGTGTTTAATCACATTTAATCAGCCACAGTAGTTTTGTTATACACAAGTGCAGAAATGTCCAATTTAGCACATTCATAAAATCTGATTAAAAAGTGCTTAAGAGAAAGAAATACTACAATAAAACTATAAAAAGAATATATAAATCAAATAAAACTATAAAATACAGATTAAGAAGACAAAAGAAGTGAGTTTTGACCTTGACTGGACATGAATGGATTCAATCATTCTCTTTAAGACTGTAAACAGGTGAAACAAATATCACTAACAATGGCTCTGTAGCATCCCAGTAACACTGAGCCAGCATGATAAAAACCTTCAGTTGTCAAAATGTCTGACAAAGGTCTATTATAGGGTAAATTAAAACTTACTGTACAGTATGTAAATGTAAAATGCTAAGTCTCTAAGGATGACCAACCTCTGTAAGTACATTAATTACAGTAATCTGAGCATCATGTATCAAATGCATGAAATGCTATCTTCAAATGACAGGGCTCATCTTAACAACACGACAAAAGCAACATGCTCCCAAGAATTTGGATAAAAAAACACTGAGACACAAGCATCATACATGGATCCCAGTGCAGAGGGGTCAGGAACTGTGATTTAAATTTCTTTCTTCGCTTTCAACTTGAGGTTTTGGGCCATTCACCCCCTGATGTCAAAAAGAGAATTATGTAAAATAGACAGGCTGCTCAAGTCCTTTGGGTTAAAGGAGGATTACAATTGTGTATCATCAGCATAAAAATGAAAGAATATGTCATGCTGTCCATTAATGTGACCCACATAAGTAGAAACAAATTAGGCTCAGCCTCAAATTTTTATTTGGAGTGACAATCATCAGTAATCAGCTTTCATTGGTTAATGTGATGCATTACCTTGCCTCATAATTATGATTCTGTGACCTGTACTGTGACATGTGTGACTTTAAAAACCACCGAAAGCCTCATCTGAACCCACTTTCTCAGTCAAGTCTCAACAGAGAAACAGAAAATTCAAACATGTTAATTCCTCTTCTTAATCAAATACTGTTGTGATTCCATCTGGTGTGTCTGTGCCTGTTTGTCTGTCTCTGTGTAGAGTATTAGACGCAAAGCTTCTGTATCAAGATTTTAGTGTGTGTATGCGTGTGTGTGTGTGTGTTAGTGGGGGAGCTGTAAGACCTTGATTAAAGTGAGTTTCTAAGCAGAGTATCAGGCGGTTTTAAGCCTTGATTCCTTCACTCTCCTGCCTTCAGTACTGAGCTCACATTCACCCCTGTTCCTCCCGTTTAATTAATGACTGGATTACACTTCATCCCACGACTGACCCACAGATACACCCTCACTCATATACACACACACACACACACACACACACACACACACATACGGACTATATACAGAATGTGTGCACACACTTATACACACACACTGTAAACTCCAAGAAACGAAAATTATTTTGAGGGTAAGGGGCCTCATTATATAGTCTCAGATTGTGAATTTAGAGTCTCAGCTTTTGCTTTGTGTCTGTGTCTTTTTGTGCTTAAAATAAAAAAATAAATAAATAAAGGCTGAAGCTCTTTCAATATAAGATACTCCTCTTTTAGGTTGCAAACAGCATATTGAATACATTAAGATTCTATTTAAATAGAGTAAATAGTCAGAAGTGTACATTTGGAACTTTCTGACTAAAATGTCAATTGATTCTGGTGAGTTTTTTTGTTGTTGTTGTTCTGCTAAGGTTTAATCTTTTATTCATTTCATGGCAGACATAAGAGAAATGAAGTGAAATAACCTTGCTCTAAATCACTTGGTGGCCTATAGAGCACATGGCTGTGTATTAATACGTTAAGGTACAATATGTATTATAAGTCTTCACTTGTTATGGTGATTAAATCACTCCAGCTGGTAACACTGAACAATGAAAGCTTCACAAAGGTCAGGTTTTCTTTTGAAATGGAAAGCATTAGACTGTATAGGTGTAACTAATTAACAGGTAACTCAGCGTACATTAATGATTGGTCAGATCCAGTTCAGGGAATTATACTCAATATTTTTCAAAATGTCAGAAAGTTTTTTGCACTATTTGCGTTTTTATTTGTGAGCTTTAATTCAGTTTAGCTAATGATCAATTATTTGTTCATTAGTCACAGTTACAGTGTATTCTGACTCAGTTGTGTATTTCAGGCTTCGTATTACATATCAAGGTTCTAATATCACTGTATGTAAGAGTCACACTGTGAATGTTCATTTTTTGTATTAATGTTAGACATTTTACATATCAATTTTATTGAAATGAATCTATATCATCCCAATTTTTGGGGGCAAAGTACTGTACTCTACTTCAAAATGCCTTTATAATGAATTTACTTATACCCTTACAATTATCTGGGAATTTCTCATTCAAAATACTAAAACTTACGGCACGAATCATTGGGAAAAAAAACTCTTAGCTCTAGTTTTGTGAGAGTGGGGGTAGAAGAAGAGGATGCAAAGGAAGAGGAGGAGGATGAAAACAAATCAGGGTTCATGGCCTTACACTAAGCCCTTCTCCTGTTGGCTTTAATGTGATTTTCTCTGAACTGTCTCAAGGTTTCCGATGAGTACATGATGAGGACACTGAGCGGCAAGCAGTTTAACTGGAGGATAAGTTGTCAAATGTCAGCGGTGGTTCTGGAGATTTTTGTCACTGCCTGACTTATGGCTTTTTAAATCTACACTCAAAGCTTCACTCTACCATGTTACACCAAAGAAACCTATGAAAGGAGCTACATTGCAAGAAGAAAAGTTCATCGATTATAAAGTAAGCAAAGCTTACTAAGTCCTGACATGAGAATTAGAGGTCTCTATAGTGGTCTCTAAATTGAAAAGCTGGTGATAGATAGTGCTACATGACTGCACAACATGATCTGTTCAAAGTTCTGCATAATGCAAATCCAAATAATCACCCACTCTTTGAATACTAGCAAAATACTAACTCTTTATATATATACACTCACATGCAAATAATTTACAGATATCCTCAAAACTGAGCTGTAACAGGAAACAGCCCCTGGTAAGACTATAGTCTAAGTCTATAGCTATGCTAGCAGCTCTATGAGGCTGTCCTGAGAGACAGTAATGCTTTGAACTAAATGGTAAATCAGCATGCTAACATGCTCACAATGACATGTTGATGTTTAGCTGGTATAATGTAAATGTCATTTGTTTTGACCAGATGATGGCGCTAGAGGAAAGTTCAGGGGATCAAAGTTATTACAGTTCATCTTCTGGACAGACATGAAGGTCTGTACCAGATTTGACAGCAATCCATGTAAAGATTTTTTAATAAAAAACTGAAATGTAAACGTTGTGGTGGCATTAAAGGAAAAGTCAAGGAATCACCAAAGTCATTAGGATGCATCATATGTGCAAAATGAATGACTGTACCAAATTTCATGGCAATCCCTCCAATAGTTGATATTTCAATCTGGACCAAAGTGGTGGACCACTGACCAATAGACAGACTGAGCTTCCAACATTGCCATCTGTAGCATGACTGAAAATGTCTTCTAATTCAAAAACATCAGCATCTATTTTCCCACCTCACTCCCCTCCAGAAAAGTCTCCCTGTAAAGAAATATGGAGCCTGGTTGGCACCGGCTAGTATTCACACAATGTGTCTGTGTGCATGGGTGCATGCATTTGTTGCTGCTTGTGACCACAGTGGGCTCCCAGTCAGTTAACAAGAGACATGTTGGAGCAATTCATCAGAGCCTCGCTGGGCTCCTTTAGCTAGCCGGCCACTTCCTAATTGCATTTGGGAGATTGTCGCACCATCCACTTGACCTCAGGGTGACAAATCAACAGCTCACACAGGCAAGAAGCACATGCACACATGAAAGCACATGCACATTTTCAGGTTATCTATTCACCCAGGACAGCTGATGCCTTGGACAACACAATATAGGAACGGGGAGAATTCAATATCGCAGACAATACACATTCATTCTGCTGGGGGCTTTGGTGGTCTGCAATGCAATTAGTGTTAATTGCAGCCTCTGAAGTTGTGGGATTAGAATTCATCAGATGAACTGTGACTGTCAGTGTTGCCTGTTAATTGAACTGCATGAAGCTCTGGTTGTGTGACTTAAATGCTGAAGAGGAGAGCTCTGAAAATCATTTTGGCTTAAGTGTTTAAAGTTGTGGAGTGGAGTGAAGTGGAGTGTTAAGAGTAAGTTGAGACTTTTAGAAAAGCTATAGTGCGCCTGAAAGATCACAGGTTTGAGTGTAATGACAGACTGTGAAATAACTCGCCTTCATCAAGGTGCTTAACCCCAAACTTCTCTGGTGGAGAAATGTAAATATGAGGAAATAAATAAATAAAGAGATTGTTATAGGTGATTGTTTATCAAGGTAGGAAATATGGATGTGCAGAGGGCCCAGTATTTGTATTTCTATCTGTACTTTTTGAGGCAGCAAAATTATTTGTATTTGTATTTGTATTCTAATAAAAGTGGAAAGACACTTAAAAATCCTGTTTTTGTTTTTATTACACTTTTAATTTTAGAAAATTTAAGTGTTACAATAAATGTTCATGAATAAACTACCTTACGAAGGAGGTCCCCTCATCAGGTCTCGAACTGGAGTCTCCCAGATCATAGACAACTACGCTGAATACTGAGCTAAAACTTTGCTCATCGCCTCATTGCAGACAGACCTCTACCTATTTATACACCCATAACACAGAGACAGCACACCGTGTAACATGTAGGGAAGAACTTCAAAGGCGATTCTTGCTTTGCACTTTTCATTTATTGCCTATTTTTTACAACGTAACTTTGTGGAAAGGAGAAGGGGAACAACACATTATGGAGAACCCCTTGAGAGCACTTCATGTGTGTCAGTAACTCAGTCGGGGAACACCTCCGACTCCGAGAGTGATGCCCAAATTAGGAAATGTGCGTCATGTAGCAGGTGGATGTGACTCCCCTCGTTGAGGTGTATCGTTTTGCGCTGGTATTTGACATGTTTTTTTGTCTTCCTGAAAAGAAATATTTTTAAAAATCTGTGTATGAAACAAATATTCATAAAAAACCCACTATTTGTGCTTTGCTGAATATCATATTTGTATTCGAGCACACCCCTAGTAGGAAACTGTGCAAATTGTGTGTATGTGTCTGGCAGAGTGCATCAAGAGTTGGACCGCAAAGAAAACACTGTGTTTTTTCATTTCAGTGGTTCACAGTATAACAAGAAATTCTAGAAATTCAGTGTCAGGGCATGAGTATGACAGTAGGGGAGGGAAACCCCCAAAAACGAAGTGAGAACACAGGAAACATGAGCGGTGGGGAGGATACCACTGACATGAGTACAGAAGGGGTCAAAGAGATACAAAGGAGTGGATTAAAAAGTGAGTGTGAGGAGATGAGAAGCTGCGGGGGACAGCGATAGGAGGAGGAGTAGAAGGAGGAAGGATATAGAGATAACTACAGTGTAAGAAATCGCTAATGCAGGTATAAATAGCACTATCAACCTCTCAAATATCTCGCTGTGCTTCCCCTCCTCCTCCTCACCTTCTCCTCCCCATGTTCCTTCTCCATTCCTCTGCAGCGGATTTCACAGCAGTAAGCAATTATTCAGCTCTTAACATCCGCACTCAGAGGCACCGCTCAACCTTGCCCTCCTTTACCCCTGACACGCCTCACCCACTCTTGTTCTACCCTCTTTCTCACCTTCCTCCCCTCCTCCTCTGTTCCTCAGTCATCTGCTATTTGCCATAGCTGACAGTCCACGGCTGTCCAAGGGTCACCAGTTGACAGTTAAATGGCTTTCTGAACAAGGGGAATTTGACATTTTGAGGATGTGTGTGCAGGTGCTCTCTCACAAACATGCACATACAGTACAGTATCTGCATATAAATACACACCCAAAAAAGAAAGGGTGCTATGCTAAGAACTGCTGCCCTAGGTCACACTCTGATGTCTACAGGACCAAAATTAGTAGTTTATTAAGTCATGTGAAGGATAAAGGACATATTTCTTCACATGCAACAGAAAACTCACCAAATCAGTATGACAGACTCTCCGTGATTGGAATATTCAAATAATGCATCAGTCAATGCCTGTCATGACATCTATTTTCTTTCCTTCTTTTTCCTAATTTGCAGCAGTGCTATGAGCTACTGTAAATGCTAACACATCTTAATTTAGCCTATTAGCATGATAACATTTGCTGATTAGCACTGAACGTGAACTATGGTACAGCTGAGGGTAATGAAAATGTCATGAGTTTTGCAGGCATTTGGTTGTAAAAGTATTGGACAAATTAAAATTTTGACTTGATGATGATGCTAGATGAAAAGCTGAGGGATCACCACGGTTATTACAATTCATTCATATCAAATTTCATGGCAATATATATTCAATTATTGAAACATTTCGCAAATAACCGTAAATGTCAACCTCATGGTGGCCCCAGGAGAAAAGTCTTGGAAATGTAATGTAAAGGCAATCCATCTAATAGTTGTCAGACATAAAAAAACAAAACAAAAATGTCAACCTGCTGGTGGCTCAAGAGGAAAAGCCGTGAGGTCACCAAAGTCAGTAGGAAAAAATCCTCTGGGGACAATTGATGCCTCTACAAAATGTCATCTTAATACATCCTATAGTTAGGGAGATATTTCATTCTGGACCTTAGTGCTGGAGTGACCACTCTGCCATCCCTAGAGCCATGCAGCTACTGTGGCTACAACGGGACAACGGGACTTTCCCTCTCCATGCAATGGAGATAGTTGTAACGTAATTTTGAATCATCATTTTTTATATTCCACAGAAGATGGGGAAAAGCTCTGTCTCATTAACAAAATCTCCCTTTGACCATTCTCTGAAGTCTGCTCTCCAGGTCAACCTTTTCATACTTAACATCATCTGTGCATTATCTTGTCAGCCCAATCACAACCCAATCCAAAGTGACATTCATACCCTTGTTGTTCTCTTTCTTTCTACATTTTCAACACCCTTCAATTGGACTGCAGGGTAGTACGGTTCTGAGATAATCACAGACTGCCAGGTATGGTGGGGAGTCTTCATAAGCCTCTGAGCTGTAAATGTCACAGTGGCTCCGACTACGACCTCTGTCAGCTCAACGGCTCACTGAGAAGAGAAGGACATGGCCCAGTGGTTTATAGAAGACGCACACACACACACACACACACATATTTATCCAATTCATTTTCTGACTCATGTACGTGCTTCACTGGATACAAACACGCACACATGTGCACTCACTGACACACATTTGCATGCAAGGAGGCACAATCAGTGACAATATTAGAGGATGGACTTAAAACCAGTGGAAACTAACAAAAAAAAAATTCTACTTACAAACTCTATGTGCATAAGTTATATACTGTGCGTGAAATTACAAATAATTGCTTAATATTAAATGATTAAAATATAAATAAATTGTTTAAACTGCCTTTTTAGATGCGAGTAACAAAACGTATTTTGCTTTTTTCTTTTGTGAAGAATTAAGAATACCTCATTAATGTTTATGACCTCAAGACGCCACAGTGACAGCGGTACTGAGCTGAAACTGCTCAACCACTGTAGTCTGAAAGATCCTTAGACTTACTACCTATGAAGTCATGTCTATTTCCCAAACCACTGTCACTACATGGCATGTCGACCCCTGCACTGTTCAGCTCAATAAATAACGTAAATAACTGAACCTTTATTCATTGGAAGGATAGAGGCTGGTGTATGTTTTTCAGATCGCAAAGCCCTCCGAGACAAACTGCCGGCTTTGTGCTAAATAAATAAAACTGACCTGACTTGGCAACTCAAGTGTAGACATTTTATTTTGAAATCTAAGGAAGCATGGATGAATTTTACAACTGGCTGGGAACTGGCTTTATGTTATGAGCACAACATCAATTCAACACATCAACCCAGTAATGAAGGGCATACTGGGATACATATGTGCCTACATGTTAAATTTTAAAGAAGCTGTCAAACAACCCAAGTCGATCCAAAGCTACCACTATTAATTTATCTCTGATCCTGACACTGTCGAGTTACTTTAATGATATTGTACAACCGCTACATTTATTTTAAAAATGACCTGCTGCTGAGTTCCACAAAATTCTAATCATGGATCCACATCCCACACTAAAAAGATCCGGACTCAATATAAAACCACAGCATACCTGGGCTGTGGTTTTATATTGACTTATGACAGAAATGCACTCTGCATATAAATATAACTCGCATAAAAATCCAATGGATGCCAAACTGTAGCTCCATCAGCAAGTCATCATCAAGTCATCAGATCTAACTAACTAAATAGCCAACTAATAAACCTGTTAATCACAATATACAGTCCGACATGTGACAAAGCTTTGCCAGACTGATCATAATCCCCCTTTAGTGCTTTGAACGCAAAATGAAAAAATTAAAGGTAAACAACAGCACTTAAAAGTACAATGTTTTTTTTACCACTAGCAGAGCAGCAGAGCAATGTTTTGATGATGAATTGGTACCCAAATTGTTTGATTCTTGTGATCTACAAGTGCACAAAAGAGAATAAATACACAAGAATAGGACTGAAGGGAAGCACAAAGGTGATGTGATATAAGTTTGTGCTTATTGCAGAGGGCAAAAATGAACAGTTAGTGATGTAGTTACTCTTTAAATGAAGGCGACAGTAGTGATAACAATAAAATGGAGCATGGAGTGCAATGAGCTTTGATTAAATTTACTATTAAGTTACCATAAATTATTGTATTTTAAAGTGTAACTGCACCTCTAGGTCTGAGCCTAACTCCACCCACTGGATAATTTTGAAAAATGCTAAAAAGTGGGCAAGGGGCTGAGGGGGGAGGAGAGGGGCGAGCTTGGCTGTGTGAGGCAGGAGGGCAGGAATTGCTCAGTTCATAATAATAATAATGAGAGGAAGACAAACAGCGCAACGACATTTAAACGAGCCAGAAGTCAGAGCTTGCAGCCACAAAAACGAGAAATCCTCCTCGCCTCTCGCCCAGCAGCTCTTTAACTCTCCAGCTGTCTGTTCCCGCAGTTATCAGCTGGTAAAATCTTATCTTAAAACATTAAATCTTGGTGTAACCAGAGCCATTACTGAACCTGTCTGACCGCAGCTCTGCAGATCTGCAGCTCTGCTCCGCAGTGGACATGTTCAGTTTCGGCGGAGCTGTTCTGCAGTGGACATGTTCAGCTGACAGACAGGACAGATAGTTTCGGCAGAGCTCCAGTTACACCGCAATTTCACGTTTTAAAACAAGATTTTACCAGCTGATAACCACAGGAACAGACAGCTGAGGAGCTGAAGAGCTGCAGGGTGAGATGCGAGGAGGATTTCTGTTGTTTTTGTGGCTGTGGCTTTATATACATTTCATGACTTAGAGACCTCCCAAACGGTCAACTCTACGTCAGCATTGGCCCCGCCTTTTCATGGCTGTTTTTTTGGGTGAGCCATTTTCAACCCATGAAATGCTGATTTTTATGAATTTCGTCAATATAAACACCAGCATTGATGTGTTTCATTACAGTACAGTCATATAATTTGGTTTACAGCTCAAAAATACACATTTTAGTGTGCAGCACCTATTTAAATAGGATGTTGGACTCTTTTCACCAGCAGCTCATTTACTTACACCGTCACTGTGCACTAAACACAGGTGGTGTACAGTCATCTTCTGTGAGCTTGTTTGCTGAGACTGGCTGGCAGCATCTTCATACGGTTTGCCTGGGACTGGCAACCCAAAACAATGAGATGAAATCAGCTGAAAGTACAGATGGGTGTGTCAATTCTCAGTGGGGTCGACACTACAGTCAACCCTTTCACTTTACACTGAGTCATTTGATTCATTGTTAATATTAAAATATTGTTTAATGGAGCTTTGAAATCATCTGGTGTTGTTACTTCAGATGTCTGTAGGGCCGTTGTGACTCTATGCAGTTTCATACAAACAGAAGGAGGCTTTGCTTATCTTCTGCTGAAGTCTTTGAACAGACCACCATGTGAAACTCAGCAGTGAGTTGAAATAAGTTTCCCTCTGTGTCTCTTGTGCAACTCTCTTTCTCTCCTCTCTCTCAGTCCTTCTGTCTTTATCTGCATTTGTTATGAATACTTGGGTGTATGATCATTTTCACATGATCTGTTATAGATGTTAAACTATAACATGAGTTAAAAGCAAACACAACATCAATGGAATCTGACAGGTGGCATTTGAGAACCCCAGGAGACCTTTTGCATGCTAATGCACACTTATTAAAATGACATAACTAAGCCATCAGTCAGACGGGCCAGCAGGGGTGTGGGCTGTGGGGTGAGACCACATGCAGCATTCATCAGGAAGGTAAATTCAGAGAAAACATCTTGAGAGGAGGTAATGAGCAGTGTACTTTTGATATTCTGTGGAGGTTAAGATAACCTAATCTGTCATCTTTCATTGATCTCTGCATGCTAGTTATGTTTGTCATAACAGACGGCAGGCAATAGCTCATGCATGCATCCCTGTCATGTTTGATCATTTGTCAGGTCGTCAGCTGAGGTAAATGTGAAGGTGTCTTTTTGGTTTTGAAAAGAACGGCTCCATTCATTCACACAGATTTGCTACATTGAATCACAGTGTGAAACTGGAGAGGAACAGCAAATTTTTGTGCAAACCAATGATTTTCATTCCCGGCACACATTAAGCTGTCATATCTACTTTGTCTGAACACTGTAATAACAGTATTTACCAGGTAGGAAAGGAACACCAAGTCCCATTAAACACAGATTTGAAAGAAAACATACAGTGGACACAAAGCACTTGAGTGAAAATCATGATCTTGGAATAATATTGAAGAACTGAGCAAAGTGCAGTTATGAGATTCTGAGCATCAGTGATTCACAATCACAGTTGTTAAACAATATTTACTCCCTTTCTCTCTGTATTTACTCTCTATCTAAATGTTTAACTCTAAACTGCTCATTTTGAAAATAAATAGATAAATGAAAATACTGTGTGTGTACAGTCACATGAAAAATGTGGATAATGCAACTGCATAAAATGCCAGAACAACACAATCCAATGGTCAAAGACCAGATAAGCATATGTAGATGTCGGACCATACAGAAATATCAAACAACAATATTCAATACAAAAGCATTATTTATTTACTAGGGAAGGTCACTGAAATAGCTTTTAATGTCAAACTGTAAACCTAAATTGAAACTGTTGAAAATTGGCTTTATAGGTTCACTTTGGAACATAATATACAATATACATTTATAGTTCACAAATATATATTGGCAAATAACAGAATATACCAATAAGGAAATATACATGAAGCCTGGTGTCGATCCTTTAGCTTCTGAGGTTAGTAGCTGTTTTTTTGTTGTTTTTTTTAATGGATTTTGCTCCACCACACTAGAATCTGTCACCCACACATAATACCCAACCCATATGGACTGTGAGCTGACAAAATCCTCACCTCGTAGCGACAGCCCCACTTGTGATAGAGTTAAATGACACAAAAAGGTCAGCAAAAGGTCTTAGAAGGGCAGGAAGGCTCTGGTATTAGACTGTCTTCATCTGTTCGTACCATGGGAGGTAGACGAACACAGATAAGGGAGTTTTTGTTATTCCCCTTTCCCTCCCTCTTTTTCACTTTGCCTTTATTCTCACTCACTCTCACACAATTAGCAGAGACAAAGAAATCCTTAGAGGTGTAACACTAGATAAAAACCTGTGAAAGAATACTAATAACACTAGTGGAAATCATAAGAGTAAATTAGTTCCTCAGCTGCAGTGCTGCATAGGTCAAGATGTCATGCTTTACATACTATGTCCATACAGTATGTATGGTGTACTGGTACGAGAAGGGAAAGATCTTGAGCACAGTTTATTTTATTTTATTTTAGTTTTCTTTAACTATCAACATTTACAAGAACTAAATCTTTTATTTATTCACTACCTCTAATTATTAAATACACAAAAAAACATAAAACTCTCTGTTCAAAGTAAGACAAGGACAAATTTGTCTTTTATGTATTTATCTTTCAATTCTTGTTTGTCCATGGTCTAACTGGAAGCGAAGCACTCAAAGGTCATTTGATCTATATTTACTCTGGGCTGATATCATTTACATTGTTCCCAAGGTTCCCTTAGGACATCAACAGAGGAAAAACAGCACTTAAGGATTTTTATTTGTGTTTTATTTGCTTCGTAATCATTTGAAGAGGTATGTACACCAATTCTCCCTCTTTATTTTGCCACAATTCCCTTCAAATGGCAGATGAGGTCGACTAATCTCAAACTAGTTCTTCATACAATATATGTGTATTGTGAATAACTTTTCAAAGTAATTTCCTGCTGCAGTGTTCCGCCTAGGAGGGAAATTGAGTCATTTGTAGGTTGTGCAGAGGTAGGAGAGTGGCTGTAAGTATATGTTAGCTAGAACTCTGACTTAGTTCTGTTCAGCACTTGACTGATGGCCCTCGCTGCCCTCATCCATTACTCTGTCACTCGTTTGAAATTGCCTTTCAAACGTTCTGGCACTTCTGGAAAAGTGAGCACTCCTCCTTTTTGTCTGAATAGCCGAGAGAGGCACAGTGGCAGGTGAAGACGCACAAAAATCTTATTTCACTTACACAGCTGTCAGATCCTGTGGGACCACTTCAGAGGTGATCTAACTCTGCACTGTGATTGGAATGCCATAATGTGAGCAAAATACACTGAGTGAAGAAATTAGAAAGGACATTGGAAAAGAAAAGACATGCGGACACACGCTGCAAAAAAGAAGACACGTAACTGACATACTCAGAGAAATTTGAACACAAGGCAAGCTGTCATTATATCTGATTTTTTTGACTTGATGTGTAAGTAGGTCCTGAGAAATTGGTAGATTTAGCATGAAATTCTGTGAAGATTTAAGAAACTATAGATGTGGACATTTGGCCTCTACTTCTGTTGTAAGCACACATGTATGTTGCCTGTAATCTTGATCTTATAGCCCTCATATTGCGTCAAGGGCACTCTCTCCTGCCTCTCACCCTCCACTGTGTCCCTGTATGTGGGCCTGGTGACATGACAGCTCATTTCTAGACACTATTAATGACGGATCTCCCCTTTTCTAGTGCTGACTATCATCTATCATCCAGAGCCAGACCGGCAATCACTTCTTCACTAAATTACAACTCGCTGAACGAGACATAAAATAGGGTAATGGGCTGAAAATTAGCCAATTACAATCATTACACTGCCATAATTGACCCTGGAGACCCTTGTCCAGCAGTACACACTCCGCCTTAAGGTTGGACCACGAGGATGAAATCTAATCTGTTGAACAGCAACAATCTAACAGCAAACTGGCTTTAAACAGGGAGCATTTCTTAGAGTTGAATAGCTGAGATGTTACCTTGCGAGGCAGCTGGCTTTGCAAGATCACGACATCGGGAGATCACGCAAGAATCCATCTTGTCAGGGTTCAAGTTACGCAACATTTTGAGAAATAAGGATCCAGCATCCTATAAGCATCCAGCTGCCTTGCAAGGTAAGATGGTGATAGACAGATGGTTCATCCAATCACCTGCCAAGTATTTTTTGCGTCTGCCCTTTTCCAAACAGTTTCCAAGGACGACTTCTCAGATGGTTCTGTGTAACAAACCATCTGGCGCGCCAGGTTAGCTGAGATGCATTTAATATAGAAAAGAGAAGAATTAAAAAATTGAAAAAATGAATCTAAGGGGAGAAATTGGCAATTATTTATTAACGAAGAACATGGCCGATAGATTCAGGCTCCAGAAAATCTATCATATGTAGAGTTCTCATCATTAAATATTCAGTGAATAGTTTTAGTTTCACAAGCATTTGGGGTCTCAGTATACTTTCAAGGAATAGTTCAACATTATGGGAAATGTCCTGAAGTCTGTTATGTGAGGTTGTCAGGCAACCAACAGAGACTTCAGGAGGTTACTGTGTCTGATCAAAAATTAGTCAGGCAAATAATCTCCCTTATAACCATTCGTCGTCTTTCCACACAAGTTTTTGTCCGGTCCAAGATACAGTATAATATATTAATTAGTGAGCTTTTGGTGGTAGTAGGCAGATTTTCTAACTTTTGGACAGAGCCAGGCTAGCTGTTCTCTCCTGTTTCTGGTCTTTATGCTGATCAAGCTGCTGGCTCCAGCCTTATATTTACCATACAGAGATGAGAGAGGTATCGATTTTTTTCATCTAACTCTGGACAAGAAGGCAAATAAATTTGTTTCTCAAAATGTTGAACTATATGTTTGTTATGTTTGCTTATTTTTATTTGGAACTTAACCACTAAACCACTAAATAGCTATATTACAGCTTAGAGCTGAGCTCTGTATGCTTTTTAAATAATAATTTGGTTATCTAATCCATCTGAATGGTAATTGCCATACTCTGCTGGAACTGTTAAATATATTTGTTGGGTCTCCTTGCTGCTAAGCCCAATGAAATCAACCTTCTTCACTTCAATAAATATTTACATTCACATTACTTGAACAACTGGTGGCATTATAACTGTCAGACCAACCACAATGAGGTGAAGCAATTTTCAAAGGCAACACTAGGAACAATAAATAAACAGAGGTTTTGGCAATGATTGATCTTAGAAGTCATGTTTTGCACAGGTTCTTCAAGAATGCTCTTACTTTTTTGCATGAGACTGAAAATGATGCACAACACACTGACAGTGTATCAACAATTTTACTTAAAACATTGGCAAAAACAATAGAGAGATAGATATTTTAAATTAAGCACGTATTTTGCGTGTGTTTAGTTACAACACATTATGCTTTCTCTGCAATATAGTCCATTTTATAAAAACATGGATGGTGAAAAAGAATAATATAATAACCCAGAGCAAACCCTTTGCCCTTCTTGTACCTACTGTATTAGTCCTTATTTAACCTTTCTCTCTCTTTCTCTCTCTCTTTCTCTCTCTCACTCTCTCTCTCTCTCTCTCTGTCTTTCTCTCTCCAAAACAGATGTTAACCTCAAGGTCGCTCAGTCTGAAGCATCACTGAGTGAAAAGGCTGTTTGTCTCTTTCACCTTGACAGAAAACAACAAGACATCCATCAGATTTTATTTTTCAAACCTGGTCTGTGACCCAATGTCTAAAGTGTAGTTATTCATGTTTATTTTGTAAAGTGAGAAAAAAAATCACCTCATAAAAGAGCCCATTTGCATTTGTTTCATTCATCTTTTGCCTGAATACTAAAGAATTTGTACACCGATAAATCCAAACCACCCCTCTGCCTCTGGATATTTACTGATTTGGGATCAAATGAAAAATTGCTTGATTGATTGTTGTGAGACTCTATGCAGGATATCTTTTGTACAAATACGCAAAGAATTTCTCCTAGCTTACAAAAATACCCTTAAGAATTCAGATCTATGCCACTACTATATACAATGGATCACCGTTTGTGATGAATGGAGATGATAAAAAACAGTGTTACTACTGTGTATGTGCTTCTTGACCCACAACCACATTGATTTAAGTGGTCTAAGTTTTACTTAGATAAATTAGGCTACATATTTAATTCTGAATAAACCATTCATTATACTGTGCAGGATTTTTCTTTTACACAATCCAGGACATGATACATAATGATGTCCATAATGATACACTACTGTATCATTATCTAATGTCTACACTATTTTATTGTAGCCACAGATTCTCTTGTATCATGCAGGTTATGTTAATTGCTTGCATTAGTATGCCAGCTGTAACAGATGACTGCAAATGTGCTGCACTTATCCAAGCATATTCAATGTGATATTAGCATATTACACCTGCATTATACCTAAGGTGCAAGTTTGAGCTGGACTGTCAGAAACATACTGTAATAGTTGAAGTGACATAAATATGAAACATGTCATACAATCAGTGCTGAGTCATTTTAGCAAGATTCAGACAAAACAAAGCACTCTGTGTCTCCAAAAAAGGCTGAAATGTTTAATATATAAGGACTTTTGATGACATTACTGTGCAAGTGAGAATCAGTCAGTGAGGTTACCTTAAAATAAACTCCAGACATTAAAGATGAGAGAGTTGGACTGAGCCAAATACATGGACACTGACTTGAAATATTGCCTTGGCTGGACACTAGAAATATTGGCATGGCATATTAAGAGTGGCATTATACATTGGAAATTGACACTGGAGTTTGTTGAATTATTACATCACAGTACATTACATTACACAGTTTAATTTTTTGTATCATATTTTTGAAGTGTTTAGCAATATTTTGGGGGAAAATTTTTAATAAAGCACTGGCTGTTTTAGAACCACAACCACAGCCATTCAGTTCCTATAGAGAGTATTTACATGCATGTATGAGTATTTTTATGTTTGCCTGTCATATTACAATGGACATAAAATATTTCTTTGTAAAAATACCATCTACATTTCCATTAACTTAGCTCAGGTGGCACTGCCCTGTTTACTTTTTGCAATTTGGGTGTGACAATGATGAGAGGGGAGATAGCTGAAACGGCGGGGGCTAAGATAAATGGGAATGGGAAAGGATGAGAGAAAAGGTGATAGAACAACAGAGGTCTAAGTCAGTTACAATGACAGAGATGGGGTGGAGTTGGGCCGGTGGAGAGGTCATGGATGATGGAGGATAAAGTTAGTCTGAGTGACTCTGATGTCGTACACAGGTTCAAAAGCCAGATTATCCTATTTTATGCTCACATGAACAAGGCAAATGGAGCGAGGAAGATATGCAAATTGATGTCTAATTGGCCTGTCAGGATACTGAAGCCCTGTCAAACCACTGTCGGAGAGAGAGAGAGAGCAAGAACCAGAGAACACAGAGAATTACTGGATTAGTTTCAGCTGCCACTCACTGCACATTTCATTAAGTAATTTCAGTTCACATCAGGACCATGGGTCAGCGCTCTATCCTTGAAGAGCAGGTATTTTCAGCCATTATTTTGAGAAAAGATAGGCAGCACTTCTCAGCAACGCTCTATCTTCCACCTCCTGCATGTCTCCCACAACCAAAAACACAAACACTGCCAGTAAACAAGTTTTTACTGGCTCCTGTCCTCTGCAGATGGCACAAGGAAAACCAATTTGAATGCTGAGGAGGTGACAAGAAACTAGTGTAAAACAAAATATTGAAAACAGCATTTTCTTGTATTTCAGTGTAGAGCTAGTTGGTCCAAGTTTTATAATTAGGACAGGGGAAAGGTGAGATGTGACTTATTTTGTTCTAACCCCTTTGGTTACTTAGCTTAACTTTCCCGAATCCTATAAAGAACAGGACCGGCTTCCATACAATAGTGAAAACCTGTGACAATTAGTCAATTAATCAATTGGTCAGTTGAAAGAAAAGTAATTGGCAACTATTTCATTAACTGATTAATTGTTTCATTTATTGGAACGTTTTGGGTTCCAGCTTCTCAGATAGGACGGTTTGTTGTTTTTCTTTCTTATAAATGACAGTAAATTGAATATTTCTAGGTTTTGGACTGACAAAATTGAAGACATCACACGGGCTCTAAGAAATTCAGAATGGCATTTTTTCATAAGTCGAATCCCTAGATGTGCTCTTTGGCCTTGAAAGTAACTATTCGTTAATACAATTAGCAGTAAACTAGTTAGCCAGATATGCTAATGTTTGCGGCTTAGCTGAAACCACAGTTTGATCCATTTCCTTTACACCTCTTTATATGTACAAAATATTTTTGCTATAAAATATTATAGCTCCAACTTGATTCAACGATCAAAATGATTTTTTTTCTAACAGATGTGGAATTCATGATATTTATACAATGATAAGTCGTTATGTATTGCTGTTGTTCTATATAATGAGATGTATGGGGGTCAGTTGGAAAAGTTTGTGTATGAAATGATACCTTTTCTTTTAATAAGGAAGCTGCTACTGACATGAAACAACTTCTTCAGTGGTTTCATAACGAACCAATGGACACACACACAAGCACACACATGAACACACACACAGCCTAAGCTCATTTAGAATGAACACACAAAAAAGAAAAAGAGAGCAATCGAGAAATTGAAAATCATCACATGGTGTCAAGAAATGAGAGACGGAGCCAGTGCAGAATAGAAAAAGGGGTAATAGGGTAATAAGGGAAGGGACTGGGTCCTCCAGAAAATCAATCAGAGGCTAAGAGGTTGTTTGACGCTGTGAGCAACTTGACAATGCATCGATGACAGAGCTCCACTGGAGCATTACTGGACATGTAATTACTCTGACCATCTTATATGGATCCAATTAGCTCGACTCAACAGTGGAGTGGCATTGTGATTCCCATCATATAAACGGGTCAGGTTTCATAGTTTGTCAGTGTGTTATACAAAACGTGTAAAACCATGTTAACTGTTACTGTATCTTTTCAGAAACTGTAAGAGGGATTACTGTCTTATCTGGCATTTTTTAGTGAGATACAGGTAATTTTGGCTATGTCCTCAGATCCTGAAACGATTTGTTGGATGATTACAGGTATCTATTATAGTAAAAAAAGGTCTGAGTAGATATGTGCAATGTCTTCACAAAGTGACAAAATGTTTCCTCTGTGCTTAAATTGGCTCTGTAACTTGTACTGTAGTTTGTGTGTTGTGGACCACAAGACCACAAAATGCTTCATCACTAATACAAAGTGTCTTTCTATCTCTTTCATCTTTCCATCAACTGGTTCTTTAATCAGGACTTTTCATGTCATTATGTAACAAGCCTCTATGAAATACATACAAACATTTTGCTCTTTGCTGCGCTGGTTTCAGTTTCAGTGCTATGATCCCATTTTGGTACAATTTCCATGATTAACTATCCAAAGAAAAATATCACAAAATATCCTTTAATTAAATAAATGTAGATTAAATGTTTCAACTGCCTGCAACAATAATGTGGGTTTCAGTGCTATGATCCAAACAAAGTGTGCTTGTTTAAAATGTAGATTTATGTAGATCTATGAACAGACCACACAATGGTTCCCCTTCCTCTGACACATTGTCTTTGGCCTTGGCTACACCGTAACATTATTAATCACATGTAAATATCGCTTGTCAAAATTCCATTTAACTGCAGCACTTAATCCAATGCAATTATTATTTAGGTATAATTCATAATATGTTGCTCTGTGCTTCTTAGTCTTTGCTGTTCTGTCCCATTACTTCCTCTCTTATAACAGGCTAATTTTGTTGACATCAACCTTACAAACTGGAATGAATATCAGGACCACATGCTAATCCCCCTGAGAATCTCATGGAGGAAAAATAATGGAGGGAGAACAGTTTACTCCTTTAATCATATTCAATTCTGAGGGAAATCTGCTGTACTTTGAAATTTCATTATAGGAACATTCAATCATTTAATAAAATTAACATTTAGAAGGTAAAATGTTAGTTTACCCTTTAACAGTGATTTGATCAAAATCTAATTTTTTTTAGATTATCAACGGTCTTCATGTATGAGCAGCAGACAACAGACCCTGCATGGAGACTGACTGGCAATCTAACAAACCTGAGGGCAAACATGTAAATACAGTAGATCAGATACAAGGCCAAGGGAGAGCAAAATCAATCAAATGTGACAAACACGATATATATCTGATTTGTTATAAGAGGATGTTACGGAAAGCATGACTGTGTGGAGAAGTTCAAAGGAGGATTCAGGTTCAGGGACAGAGACAGTGAGGGACAGGGAAAACCAGAAAAGGGCTTGAGAGGACTGATAAAAGGGAAAAAAGGGGAAATGCATCTGTCCTGCTGCAAGAAAATACTAAGAGATGGATGTGGAAGTATAGCACTGAAACTCATGTCCTAAGGCAAGGAGGAGATATCAATACACGCACTCTTAACAGTTCGCTGACAGCCAGTCTCCTGCCCTCAACAGAAAGCAATGGAGGGAGATACTGTACAAACAGAACAAGATAAATACAAGGAGAAAGGATTGCACAGACAAAACTGTACTACATCTCAAGAACCTCTGGGGACTTGTGTCTGGGCAAGGTACAAGTTTTTTTTAAGTGTTGCATCCTTTTTATGAACATTTCCATTTTTTGTGTCCAAATCATTGTGTGAGGTATAACAAACAAACACACACACACTGCAAAAGCAACTAATATATTTTTCCAATCTGTTTAACCTGAGAACCACTAATGCTGATGATACCAATTATAAATTGGTACCATTTTATAAATTATAAAGCCTAACTGACTTAACCAATAATATATCAGTAAAACTGGATTTATTTAATGACTCAACTTAGCACATTATTAGTAGTTACTGTAAGTATTGTATATATATTGTTTTGGTCTCCAACAACTCTGAAGGGAAATATCTCGCTTCTTGGCTATTAAATACTCCACTATGTTCACCAGCTAGTTGCTAACTTTTGCCTTTCTGCCATTTGGTGCTGGACAGGTAGCTGCTGCCCCTAAAACCAAAACAATGAGCTGAAAGACATTAAAAAGCTCTATAAAGCAGAGATGAACTGCAGAGTCTGTGATAGTTATTTGTGATTTTGTCACAATGAGTAATCCATTTCACATTACACATAGTCATTGGAGTCATTGTTAATAGAAAAATATTGATTAGTGCAGCTGTAATGATGTCGTGTTATTACTGTATTTAGGGGTTAACGTTAACAGACAAGCTTCTGACAAAATGTATATCACACTCAAGCAGGTCTGCTGCAGACAGATCTGGTTTGTAGGTAGGTGTCAGCCATCAAAAGAGCATCAGAATCTTTGATGTTCTGCATCTGTTTCATGTTGCAGACCTGCTTCACCATTACCTCATGACTAAGCAGCCACTGCAGAAATTTATCAGCTACACAGAGGCAAAGAGGACAGAGACAAAGAGAGAGAAAGAGAAAGAGAAAGAAAGAGAGAGGCAGGCAAAATGATATGTTCTTCATCTCGCAGACAGACAGACACCTGCGTGGTTTGATCAGACTGTCCCTTCAATACTCTCGCTTAACCTTTGATGATCCATCACATCATATCTGTATGTTCCCCCTTTCTGTCTCTCTCTCTCTGTCTATCTATCTCTCTCTCTCTCACACACACACTGCATATCCCAGTTTCCTGGGTCTACCTTTGTTTCTCTCTTTCATCTCTTCTCTCCCCACCTCCCTTTTTTCTGACATTCTTTTTGTCTCTCTCCCCCTCTGTGTTTTGCTTCCTTCTTTGCCTCAACACCTTTGAAGTGTGTCATAGCTTCTGCTTTGTTGGGTCCCACAGTTTAATTAGCACCCCTGCTTTTGTCACTTTGGTGTAGTTTCACTCTCAGGTAGTCACTGCAGGTAGACTGGGATTTGGCGAAGGGAAACTGACTATCATTATCGTGTGAAAATGAAACTATTGCTGTTATCAGTGGTACTGTAATATTGTACTTGAACTCCATCATGACATTAGTTTCTCTTCTTTATTTAGTCACATTTTCCATTCCGCTCTTACTGTCCTGTCTCTCTTTTTAGATTGTAATAATATGCCATTGTACTGTTTTTGAGCAGACGGAAAATATTTTGGTTGACACACAAGTACAGTACATCAGATGCTGTTAACATTGCTTCTGTGCTAAGAGAAAAACCAATACAGCTGCAAGCAGCAATTCAGGGGGTACAAGCAAAATAGCATTATGCAGCAATAAGAACTTGTCTTCCCACCTAACAGTTTGAATTTCTGTGTGTGTCTTCCTTGCCGGTAATAAAAGATGTGATTGTTCCTGACAGAACTGCAGGAAAACTCTTCACTCACAATACAAGAACTCAACAAACCTATTCAGCTGTCTTTCATTGTGACTCATTACAAGTCATGTACTGAAAATAATGCATGCTCACTCAATTCAAAGTATTTGCTTTTCATTAGAAAACTCAAGGGGCCAGATGCATAAAACTCTGATTCATGACTAAAACTGTGTGCACACAAAGCCAGAAATAAGCATACGCATTCTTTTCATCAGATTTATAAAGCCATGCATATGCACGGTTCTGTTTTATAAATCTCAGTCATTGAGCGACTAAGCGAATGTGCACAAGCCTCATTCCACTCCCACAATTAGCCATAAATGGATGAAGACAAACCCTGATCCAGATGTTTTCATATCAGTTGAAATGAAACCAAGAGGAAAGAAGAAGTGCTGTTTCACCGACTGTGTTGCATCGGCATAGTCTGTGTTTATAAATACCAGTTTATGTGCAGGAAATGGCATACACGTTGTTTTTGTGCGAATGCATTGTTTATGCAGCTGGCCCCTGCTCAAAGCACCCCAGTGGCCAAATGGTTACTGTGCAAGCCACATAATTGCAACATCCCTGGTTCGATTCCAGCCAGGGACCTTTGTTACATACCATACCATCTCTCTCTCCCCTTGTTTCCTTCTGCCTCTTCACTTTTTTTAAATCTCCTGCTCAACTGACTTTAAACTTATGATAATAAGTCATATAGTTTCCATATCACACTAAAAGCAATAAGTGGATTTTCACTGTGTGCTTGGTAAAAAAATAGGATGAATGGTGACAAAAAATATTTTGTCTTTCTAACAAAAGTTATGTTGAAAAAGAAAGCAACTTTCAACAGTGGAATATGTGTACGCATTTTCAACCCTGTTGCAAAAGTGTAACCAAAGCAAAAACATCTAATATCAACATTTTCTATTAGAAGCCAGTTATCCAATCATGATCAAGAGGTTTAGAGTTGACATGGTAGCAATGAGAGTGAAAGTAAGGACTTGATCAACTTTTGTAGGAAAATAATGTTTTTGGCCATTTTAAAATGGTGGTTGATTTCATTGGTTAAAGTTGGCCAGACTATATTTTCTGACTCAGATATGACCTATTCAGAATCTAAATGTAAATGTGACCTTAACTTTGGCCTGATGCTGGCAATAGATGGACTGTCAGGGGTTTACACACAGGTACCATGAGGAATTATAGTATGTATCTACTGAAGAACTCTAATCTTATTCAGGGGAAGAAATGCAGAGAAATAGAGTTTGTATATTTGTGTCTTCACCACCACACACATACAGTGGGGTTCAAAAGTTCACATCTGAAAATCTCTGATATTTTCACATAAACCTAGAAATAATCAGAAATTTTGAGGATTCAGAAACATTTAAAAACACAAGAAGCTATGACATTTAAAATGAGAAGAAATATTTAAGATTCTGCACTATTTCTAGGTCGGCTGTCAGATTTAAGCACATTTGTGGCATTGACAACTGGCAACTTAACTCCTTTGTACAAAAGGTCAGATTTCTTTGAGTTGCATTCCTTCCATTGAAGCATATGTTCAGATGACACTCAGGTGGATTTGATCTACTCATCAGAGGCTCGCTTAAGTAATTTAACTTGTAGCCAGTGTTCATCTCTTATAAATATGGCTGTGCCTCAAGTTTCCAGCAGATCATTGCTCACTAAGTAGCATTGCGATAGTGGGAAACATGGCATCAGAATTAAGTGCCAGTGTCAGAAGTCAGATTGTTATTCTAAGCAAAGAGGGGCTTTCTCAGCATCAAAGGTTTCTAAGAGGTCAGTGCATGAAACTCTAAAACGCTTTGCAGAAACTGGATCAGTTGTATCCAAAGCACGATCAGGCAGACCAAAAGTGACCACAACATTGGAAGATCAATACATCAAGCTTAGTTCCCTGTGAGATAGAAAAGCAACTTCATCACATATACAGAATTTGCTAAATAAAGACTAAATAAAGACTCCAATTAGCAAAATTACTGTCAAAAGAAGGCTGTCTTGTAGTGGTCTCAGAGGACAAGTGGAAGTTTCTAAACCACTTCTCAGGAGGGGGAAACAAACGCTTGGGGTGGACTAAGAAATACCAGCATTTCACAGTGGATGAAAAAAAGTCCTATTTATGGATGAATCCAAGTTTGAGATTTATGTCAGTAACAGAAGGTTGCATGTAAGGAGACAAACATGCGAGAGAATGATACCACATTGTATCAAACCTACAGTTAAACATGGTGGTAGGAATATTCAAGTCTGGAGTTGGACACCTGCACCGAATTGACTAGATCTTTGTGGTGAAGGATTCATACTGCGGCAGGATAATGACCCCAAACACACCTCAAAGCTTAGCAAAACTACTCGAGACTACTTGAGACCAAAGAAGACCAAGGAGTCCTGATTGTCATGGACTTTCCTTCACAGTCACCTGACCTCAACCCCACTGAACATTTATGGGGGCACTTGAAGACTGAGAAAGCCGAGCATTAAGTGGCATCACAAGAAGCTCTTTGGAACATTGTCAAATCATGCTGGGATAACATGGGTCATCAGGTTTTGCACAAATTTGTAGAGTCCATGCAAGCTTGAGTGCATGCTGTTATTAAAGCAAAAGGGGGACATACCTAATACTGAGATATTCTGAAATTCATGTACATTTTTCAAAGAGTCAACTCTTCACTCAAATTGTTAAGTTGATATTACCTTTTGTGATGAAAAAAATAGTGTTACATTTGAAACAAATGCAAAACAGAAGTATCTTGACTAGTGGTCTCAGTCTTTTGGACCCCGTGTGTGTCCAGCTGATTGCATAATTAAAATTCTGTTGATAAGTTATAATCAAAACATTCGAAACATGCTTTCTTTCATATACAATATGGTGACTTTGTCAACTCTGTAGGAGTGGAAGCAAGAGGTTTGCTCTTCACCAAACTAAGTAGTGGCTGAACAAATTCCCTGTAATTTACCAAATTATTAACTCAAGAAAGTCTACTGATATAAAAAAAGTCAAAGAAGTCCAAAATGTAGTTTGAATTTGCTGTACATCCTTGTTACATTTGTCAGTCGCATAAAGAGTCTTCAGGTCTATTTTCTTATGTGCATAACTACAGGTGTCAAAGTCAATTTTATTTGTATTATTTGCATTGCCTCATATCACAATCACACATATGCTTCAAGGGGCTTGCAGTGATTATGTATTGGACTGTGACCATGTCAAAACAGGTCTAAGCTGACAACAGTGCAGCTGAAAGCATCCAGCATAGACACTAACGGATGACTGCAGCTGCTGCATTGTTGATGTGCTACTTTCACTACACAGCAGGTATAGACAAGATGTTACTGGACTGATGATGCACAGTGCAGTGAATATGGATAAAGAATTCATTAAATATGAGGGATAAAATGGATGATGATGATCAAGTATCAACGAAACATAGTGACTCACACTTAAAACGCATTAAATTCAACAATATTACTGAGTACTATTAAATGCTGAGAGTTATAGTTTAAACAAACACACCCACATGCATACAAATAATAATTTCCAACCAATGGGAATAATTGTTCATGTTTCTTCATGGCCGCTGCTTGTGATGACCCTCTCTCATTTTCATTGTCCATATGTCTCTTCCATTTTTTCTCTCAGCTATCCATTCTCCCTTTCTCTACCATTTCCCTACTACTTTTGTTCCTTTACCCCATGTGAGTTCTGCAGAGGAAACACTGTACCACAGCACATTATTCTGGTACCGTGATGAATGGGGAGAATCTGTGCCTGTTGACTGTGGCCTTGAGATAAAGAATAAGCAAATGAAACTGCCTGCTTGCCTCGCAGCACCCCCGAGTCCACTGCCACCATACCTCATGCTAATTTGATTGAGAACGCTCGATCAGCACATACTCCTCTACCCACACACCTTTGCTCCGAGGGAGGCGCTGGGGGGGCAGAGGATAGAGAATGCCATCATGGCATGCAGTAATAATAATTTATCTCCAGGATGCCTGTTTCAGCGTATAATGTTCAAGTTAGGCCCACTGTGGGTAGTTTACATCAAAGTGAAATGTGGGGCCGCAGGAGAGGGCAGGACAGAATGAGAGACAGGAAGAAAAAGAGAAAAAACATTTAGATAAAAAGGTGAGAGGAGGTAAGAAGTGAGGGGATGAGATGTTATGAGAAGCACTACTGATGGAAGGCCAAAGAATTGGAGGTGAAATAAAGGATGAGGGGAGAGGAGAAAATAGGCAAGTACTAAACAATCCTGGTCTGCGTTCCCACACTACAATTAATGGGAAGCCAGAAGGACAGCCTACTCCTTTCTGCAGTAAAACAAAACCAGGATTGATGAGAGTGTCTGTAATGCATAAGCGACTGCCTGTACACACTGTAGGCTTGCTAGGAGCAAGGTGTCGGGATGGAGAAGAGGAGAAAGGATTGAGAAAGAAGAAATGTGGCACTAGGTGGAGAGAAAGACATAAACAGAGGAACGCATTGAGATAAAGATTTAAAAGAATAGCTAGACAGAGACTCCAAGAAGGGGAGGGGCGTTTGTGTGAGTTTGTGCAAAACAGAGGGAGAACTGTAGCAGAAGACAATTGCAAAGGGAGATAAATTGGGACAGAGCTGCTCTTTTGATGGCCATTTTTTCTGAGTCTCCTTGGTAGCTATTGTGAGGGTTTCATTCATTAGATCCCATGCAATGAAAAACATTCAAGGAGAGAAGTATCACCAGTCAGCAGCCAGAGCACAGCTCTGCTGGTCCTCTCAAATGATATTTCACCAGGTTTGACCTTGTCAACTCAACAAACCAAGTGTTAATCATTGAGAAAGACAATCAAATTTAATTTCCTCTTTTGTCTGCCTGCTTGTTTTGTTTTGCCATTAAACCTTCACTGCTCCTCACATAGGATTTGATTACTAAGTTGAGCTTTGTATTGTAAGGAGTATATTCAGCATCCACATTTGTGATATGAATAAAAGATGAATTAAGTTGATATTTTTCCGTGATATATTCTGTTAATTTTTTTCCCCTCCAAGGGATCATTAAATTTTTATATACAGTACATATGCCACATTATTTGGGTTACACTGTACAGTATTTGTACAATACAAGGACCTGTGAGGAAAATGGAAAAAAAGAGCCTTTAAACTGACTGTTTCACACTCTTCAAGGGCAGCCGTATTTTTCCATTATTTACAGAACAGCTCACACATAACATTGAAAAAGAAAAAAAAAGGTTGTAGCATTAAAACAAAATCAAAAATGGAAAATAGAGGGAGAACAAGACTACATAACCTAGTATATGGCTGGACCGTGTTTGGGTGTGCAAAATTGTGGCCAATTTGTTACAGGGATAGTCAGTGGTAGTGTCTATAATGTGAATTCCTGGATGTTAAATACTATTTTCTGTAGTGGACTGAAGCAGAATATTACATGACATGGTTCAGCTACGTTTGAGTCAAAACAAATGTTATAAATGCAGTTGCAACAACAATAGCCTACTTTCCACTCTATCTTAAGTCTATCTTCTCCTGTGCTCCGCTCTGCTCTCTGTCTCTGTTGTTTTCACAACTTTGAACTCACCCAACCTAATGGAGACCGCTGGGTCTAACTGTACTCAAAGTTTACTGAACGTACTGAACGTTTACTGAATCTGTGTTTCTCCATAATGACACAACGAGAACCCCCTCCAGGCCAATAAAATATTTTTTAATATTTGATTTCTGAATGAATATCCATTCATTCGGAAATCAATAGCATTTGGGAGTCTCTGTGCAGCGCTGTTCCGGTACGTAAGTCAACCTCTGTCATTGCCTGGGAAACTATTGGTAGCGTGGCTCCGTTAAGGAGTATGGTTGCGTAGCGAGTGGGAAAGAGTGAGGGGCAGAGAAGTGACAGTGGATGCGAGCGGGGCAGAGGAAAAGGTCAGTAGTAAGTTGTCAGTCTGGCAGTAAATGTACAGTACAGACTACAGTGTGTCAATTAATAAATGCTAAAAAGTCACGTCTGTTGTTTCCCTAGATGCTGGAAAAGTGAAGGGGGTTAGCTCCAAAGTTAGCAACAATGGGTTAGCCTAACCTGAAGACACAAAACAGAGAAATACAGAACAGAGAAATGTGTGTACTGTGTCCCACTCTGTCCCGTTACACCCACCCGCGACTAATCGACTAGTTGAAGATTATGTACCATTTTAGTCTACCAAGATTTTCTTTGGTTGAATGCTGTGTGTTTACAAACACCAACTGACAAATCCTGCATAGTTTTCCTTTAACTGTGTGCTCTCCCTCATGCCTTGCAATCTCTAGTAATTTGTAATAATTGCGGCGGTCGTCTGTGGTCTTAATCCAGTGTAAATCTGCCATGTCCGTAATTTGTAAAATTCTTTAAAAGCCTACATGAGTCTCATGTTTTACCTCCAAGACTTGTGTTTAGATGCTGTTGTTCATCGCTTGTGATGTGAAAACATCAGAGGAATAAAAAGTGTGTGTCCTGGTAGTAGTTGAGTTATAAAATCCAAACACACCACTGAGCATCTCTCCTGCCAACTTCTGACAGCACCGTCAGCAGAAGAGTCGATCATACTGGACAGTAGAGGAGGAGATGGCACAGACGCTGGTATGTTTCTGTTTAAAGAGGATTTTAGCCAACTTTGCTGCATTTAACAGAGGGGCTGAGAGCTTGGAGCAGGAAACACAGTTGCTCTGCATCACGCTGTCCTCTGTTTCCATTACAGTAATGTATTCAGGTCATTTACAGACAAGACTGTAAAATGTTGCAGCCTGTCATGTTGTCATGCATGTCTGGGGGGATAAAGTCAATAGATTCAAGTAAAATACAGACTTTGCTTGTCTGATGCGAATGTGCCGCACTGCACAAAAGTGGGTGGCCGGTAATTTCTAAATTGCATGAGGTCCCCAAGTAATATCTATTCATTGTATTTGGGATTTGTGTCTTATGTACGTGTTTTGTTTTGTAAATTGTGAACCTGTTAAAAATGAATAAAGGTTTTTCAAAGTAATATTAGTCATGTGTAAATAGGGTGAGTGGAAGCGCTGTAAACGCCCCCTGAGGACGTAATGGAAAATTGTTTGTGCCGATTCATTTTGAAAGAGCAACAGCCAATAGGGAAACTCTTACACTCGGCCAGCCGACCAATGGTGTAACTTCATCACTCAGCTACTCAGCTACTCAGTGAGTCACGTACAACCGCATGTGTAGGGCTGGTCCTGCTGTTGCGGTCCAGCCAAAAATAGCTGAGTATCAGTTTTCCATGATTGTCAGCGTTGGGATTAATAGGAGCCATTTTACCATAATGAGCTGTTAAGCATTAGCTGCCAAAAAGCCTCTTTGTTTGCCTTTGAGTCTCAGAATACTTTGTCTAATTATAACAGCTCTCTCCTTCCTGTCACTGTCAGCACCGCTGTACCTGCGTGACGGCTGTCTGATTTCTGCTCTTGTTAGACAACACAATCAACATCTGAAACAATCATCTGGAGATGAGGTTTATAATGATATTGTGCTGTCATTATAACATGGGTACCTGTTCTGTGACTCAACCACACAGCTTTGGGGTTCAGTCAGCACTATGCTTCCAACAACTGTGTTAACAAAACCATTATGGCTGGGTGGCATCTGAGCAGCAATAAAAAGTTAAACAGAAGAAATGTTGTCCTGGAGCTGTTTTTCACAGATTATTCAGGGAATTTTTACTGTTCCATTAAACTGTGGAAACCTTTTTTTCTTAAAGCTGCACTGAATACGCTGAACCGAAACTTGTGAAACAATGAATGCAGACCATCTATAAATCTAATACTACCACTAAATCCTGAGTATAAACCCCTCAGTTCAAGCTTACTGTGTTTTTGCACTGTATGATGATGCATTTCTAAAGAGTAATTTTTTGATTTAGGCATCAATTTACATGAGTTAAAACATGAATGTATACATTGTAGTTAGGATTAAAAAAACATTAGAAATGTATATCTATAGTGAGGCTACATTGCATATAGCAAAATAGCACAATCTGAAAAGAGATAAATAAATTTGGAATTAAATATAACTGGAGCTGGGATCCATAATAGGGAGCGTTGAAAATGGAATAATCATTTCAGTCATTTGCTTATGCAAAAATGCCAAATATTTGCTATTTTTAGCTTCTATAATGTGAGAATTTGTTGCTTTTTTTGTCGTGCATGATAGTAAACTGAATATCTTTGGGTTTTGGACTGTTGGACTAAAACAAGACATTTGAGGACGTCACCCACCGTCTCTTTTCACAAATTTTTGGCATTTTATAGACATAACGATTAATTGATTAATCGAGAAAATAAACAGAAGATTAATCAATAATGAAAATAATCTTTAGTTGCAGCCTTAATCCACAATTTATGCAAATCGTTTAGTCTAAAGCCTAATTAAAGGAGACATGAATGTCTGAAATAAAAGGCCCGCTCCACTTTGTCTGATTAAGATTTAGGTTCAAAAATTAACATTGTCATCATGAAAAGATGACATGGCATGCAGGAAAATCTTTTGAGAACATTCTTTTGGACAGGTAAAATGGGCCAATTTAGCAGCAAGAAAAAGGATGACACGCAGTCACAATTAGAGGAAGCCTTAAATAGATCCCTGTCGGGGGAGTGATGAAGATGTATGTTAACTCGAAACCTGACAAGATGATGAAAATAAATGCATTCTCATAAACCACAGCTTCAATCAGTCAGTTGTCTTTCCTCCATCTGCCTCCATCTTCCTCTTATTGGATGTTTAAAACAACTCACCCCCTAGTCCCAGGTTTCATATAAAACAGCACCACTGAAGTCAAGAAAGTTTAAAGTTAATGTATTTTGGAATTTTTATGAATGTTCATATTTAATCATATACTGGTGGTGCCTAATTTAAGCAGCGATGAGATGACAGCACTCTTTAAAAAAAGAGAAAATCGTTTGTTTTGCTTTGCTAAGGGTGATAAATGGAATTCAGTCTCCATGACAAACAGTGAGTACAGAGAACTGTTGGATCATCAGTTTTGTCCTGTGGTGTGAAGTTGCCACAGTTGCCTGCACAGAGTACTGAGGCATCCTTGTCTAATGTGTGTGTCAGAGGGTGTGTATGTGTGGGAGGGTGTTTACACTGCATGCGTCTTATTGTATACTTTTCTAAATGTGTGTTCATCTCAGTGTGCAAATACAGCAGACGTTTTTTCTGTGTACTCTGTGTTGTTGTGTGTCTCTCCTACCAGCATAGGGGACCGGGGCATCCTTGTCTAGAGCTACAAGTGGAGGGTCCAGCAGCACCGTGTCCATGTTCTCTGTGATCACACCATGGTAAGACGTCTCTATCCACGGCTTGTGCTTGTTGACTGTGGAAGAGAAGGAAGAGGAGGAAAAAAGGATGAAATACCATAAATGTTACTGTCTCCCTTTATAATTTTACTTTTTACTTGCGCATTTGACTTTATAGCAGTTTTCTAAGAGATGTTATTGTAACTCACATGCTTTTTTCCCCTTGTGTTCATCAGTGTATCTAAATGGGCCGAGTCACTCCAAGAGGACAGAGAAGTCAAACATTAAGTTGTGATCATCACCGTGGTTTGTGATTGATCTCTGAGGTTGTTACAGATGATAGACTGACTAATGAAAGTCAGAGGGTGAGTATTGTGGGGGAAAAAATATTGATTTTCCCTTTTTTTGTACTCACAGTGTTGTCCTTTATTATGCACTTAAGAGCTAAATTGTTGTTGTTTGTCCTTACTTACTAAAGGAAGGTGAAATGGAAGAAAAGCGGCACCACGTTTGGTCACATGCAGTATATGTATTTTAAGGTGTCCTTGTTTAGAGGTTACCCCTTTAAACCAAATATTGCAGGAGGGAATGGAAATTTATAGAAATATCTACTGCACCCGATTTATCACCGCAGATTAACCTCTATGGAAACTGGGAAAAGCAGGTGTAAAATCTCCATACATATACGGAGGTTGAGAAGCTATAGCCAGGTCAGTTCAGTGAGAGAGAGAGAGAGAAACACAATTTACATGACGCATTACAAAGTTCCTTTAGCTGAGCTCTCAGTTCAGCACCACATCAAAAGACAAAAGTGCAGTGATGCAATGGCCTGTTTTTTTTTCACATGACTTTACCTTTCTGTTTCCCTCAGGTCCCTCCTGCCTATTTTTCCTGACTTTTAATGGCCCACGCTTCCTCTGGCAGGAAGGAGAGCACATTTGCAGTTCCAGAAGTGTGTCCCCTTCAACCGATATTTCAAGTTCAGCGGCAGAAACCACTCTACTCTACACACGCTCCATTACTCTCCAGACAGGTGAAACATGTATCACAACAGTCTGCCATCAGATCTTTTTTAGCTGCACTTTATGCAAATCAGATGAACGGATGAATGGCTGGGCTTACATTTGCAGTCTTAGTAAATACCCAGGTAAGTTCAGAAATTGCAGGTGTTTAGTAAATAACCCCCTTGTCACTGATAACTCTCTCTGTTGGCCTGGGGAGGTTGTAGACAGTCATGTGTCTCCTCACCAATGGCTACACTGCCATTTGTGCTTGATGATTCGCTGTACATCAAGCACCAGCAAAGCTTTAATCTTCTATCTTGACTTAGTTGGGGAAACATTAGTCTCAGTAGTCCAGAAAATCTTTGTTGTATCCACCAGCCTTTATTTTTAGTGACACAGTTCTAAACTGTATTCTTAACCCAGACATACTGCCACAGTGAACTACAGAATCTATACCCAACTCTGTGTTAAGCTGTGTTTTGACCTCTACATCTCTGCCCTTCCTCCAGCACCATCATCCCTCTCTCTAGTGCTTTCTTATTGTTCCTTTTTTCTATGTGGTGTTCTGCAAAATGGAGAATCTAACAACTGTGCCACAAATGTGATTGAATAGTCGAGAAGATGAGCTAGAGATTAACGCAGATCACCATCACACGTAATTACTGCCAGCGTAAATTAAACTTCCTTCCACTTTCTCGTGGCGGGACCTCACAAGTAGATAGAGACCGATGCATAAGCCACAAGAACAACCATATGTGCATGTGCACTTTTGTTGACACACACATATACAGTATGCACACGTCTCTGGTGTACAAGTGTCACTCTCTGCTGGGAGCTGGGATGTCAACTTGACCTTTCAATCCACTGAAGAGGAAAGCTTTGTCTCATGCCAATGAGCAGATGACATGTCCAGCTGGCAGCGATTTAAAATGCTTCAAACTGTTCCTAAAACCTTCTCACAGCGTTTCATCTGTTTGGACAAATTTCAGTAGTTTTGTCCTACTATTCCATTTTCTCCCCCGCTTGTCACGATACTGTGCTGATATAACAGGGTCAAAGAAAAACAGGAAGTGAGTGTTATGCCTGCACAAAGGAAATTTAAAGCTATAAAGAAACTGCTGTGAGTGGAAAGATTTAAGGCAGCAGTGTCAAGTGAGAACCAAATGTAAAAACTTTTTAGGAAGTGGGAAAAGTGCTAGATCACATTTTATAACATTAAATGCCTTTTCAGTGGTTTCTATTGGTTATAACAACGTAAACCACACTAATTAGTCAACAATAGGAGATCATTTCGCTGGTGCATTACTTCTCCTGAACATTTGCCTTCTACTCCTTCAATCCTATGACAAGGGCCTACTGATCATTTTAGATGAGACTCTCGCCCTGCTGTGAGAGAGTAGAGAGTGGATATATAGGGAGCAAAAGAGAACCACAAGGGAAGACATTATTCATACTAGGAGTCTCATCTCATGCTCATGCAGGAGATAGAAAGCACTGCAACACACAGCAGGACTCTGCTCTGCTGGAAAGTGGAAAGAAGAGTGGAGGTCTGCGTTCAAGTGGAGTTTAGATATATTTACACCTGGAATATTTTACATATAATGGTTGAAAATCAGTAGATTAAAGCACACTAGCACACACACTTTTATGTCGTATTGTAGGTGCAGCTTACTCCTTTTACTTACGGCTTTCCTTGGATTTACTCTTCGGTGTTATTCAGCAGTGAAACTATATATTTTTTTGTGAAAAGCAGATATGAAATGAACTGAAATGATCTTATAAAGAGACTCTCCAAAACCAAGACCATAACAGATTGAACTGCTGAGGCAACTTTATAATAGACTATACAAATTGGCCTTATTCTAGTGATTTTTCATTCCTGTGCCACCGTAAATACATGTTTAACATCATGCTCACACAGCATTTCATTTACATTTGAAGATGTCTTCAGTAAGTTTAATAGCAGCCCACAGCTAGTGCAGTTTACTCATGGATGGCAGGTTCAATTTCTGGCTCAAGGTCTTACATTTATCCCAAACAAACTGGGTGGCGGTTGAGGCAGCAGAGCTGTGCCTCTTTAAAGGGAGTCTAATATAAGAGCTGTTTTGTAGAAAGAGCACACATCAGACCATGGAAATGGACTATTTCCAAAATGGCTTTCATGACATGTAGTACCGTAAAGCCATTAGTGATGCGTTCAAGGTATTCATCCCCGTCTTCCCAGTACTGAGCCACAGCAATGAAACAAAACTTGAGGTAAGCTTGAATTCAAAGAGAAAAAAATCAAGAGTCAGCTCTGCTACAAGCATATACCACACAGTTTTCCATACGATTATTTCTGATACTGAAAATTGTTGTAGCGTGTGGTTCCTCCTTTAATAAGTGTCACTGACTGCAACATCTATGGTTGTCTCTGGTCATTTCCTAACATCTGCAACCATTACAGCACTACAGCATCACACTGCACATTATGGACTAATTCACTTACTAGGACAAACAGTCTAAAAGTGGATCCAGAAGGGCACTGGGTAAAATCTGATATGACAGTAATGTGAACACAGAAACCCAATAACAAGATTTCCTGTAAATATCATTACTGCAGTCAACTTGTCCATTGTGGTACTAAAATCAAAATATCTGCTGGTGCCGTCGCTTGGGACTGAGATACATGAAAACATATTACTGTAGAGACACCGCCTGTTGATAATCTGTATTTAATTTGGGTCCCAACTCATATCCTAAGAGACCCTTTGTTACTGCTCCATCAATGTATTGATCAAGTCAAGTCATGTCTAATCAATTTCTGATCTGACCTTCATTTGATTACTATGATGTCATTTGTTGCAGTAGAATAGAGTAATCTTTCCATAGATACAACAAGAAGAAGAAAGTTAATTTACAGTACAAAGTGCCATCACAGACAGAAAAGCACAAGTTCAAATGAAAATAAAAGATATGTATATCATAAAAAGGGTAAAAAGTATTTTTAAAACGATGGAGAAAATAATGTGACAAAAAAGAAGAGGTATAAAAAATGAAGAAGAAATATAATGTAATTGTGTCTCAATAATTGCCAGTTGCCAACCTGCTTGGAGCAGCACAATATTTTGGTCACTTAATTTAGTGAAGGTCCTTCTACATCCTTCAACTAGCTGTCATGTGATCACAGAGAAAAACATTTTTATTAAAAAAAAAAAATTTTTATTCCAAAAGATGGAATAAAAATTAATGAGAGATTCTTTCTGTCCAGAACAGCTAGTGGTCTATTCTGACGGCCTTTACCCTAGTGATTCTCTTCATAGCCATCAGAAGACGGCAGGTATCTGTTCCATTTACAGTCTTTAATTGGAGTCATGTTCTGCTCTGTTAAAACACAATTAAGCACGCCAGATCTGCTGGTACAACCAGGCTGCTGCAGAAATAACCTCAGAAACCTCTGTGATTATGATCACACTTGTTGGTTATAATTTATTATTCTACATAGTTTCAGCAAATCAACGGGCGTGTCGGAGACTGATTGACTGAGTGCGAAAGCACTGGGTAACCTGGAGCAACATCTGCAAATGTAATCTTCTTTTCAACAACTCTGGCCAAACATAAGTCTGATGCCATATAACTTCCGCTTCAAGTCAGTGAAGATCGCAATGAGGAGGCAACTACTTTGTCCTCAGATTGTCAGCAATCAGCGTTGCATATAAAAGGGAAAATCTAACTAAAGTACACTACATTTTAAATTATTTTATTTTATTTCTGGTAGTGTAATGGTATTTAAGTGCAGATGGTTATTGGATGGATCATTGTGATGCAGTAATGGCCGCAGGATTCACAAAAAAAGAGCCCTACAGTAAATCATAATAACGCCAGTGCAGTAGTAGAGCACCACCAGGCAACACAGGGGGAAAGTGAGATAATGTACACTACGCACATGATAGAAATGTGAGAGAGGAGGATGAAAGAAGTGGAGTAAATCAGTAACAGGCAGCCAAGAATAGAAAAATAAGGGATGAAAACAATACCACAGACCGCAACAGCATTTCAGTAGTGTAACAGAATAATGATGAACCCTTGGTAGAATGATAGAATGAGTGGTAATTAATCTTGGGTGGGCACACACACGTTCACCCTCAGACCTAAATGCCCATGCACCAACACAGATAGATAATTATACAGTGTCCTCAGAAAAACACAGCTCTGCGATAATGGGTGACTCGTTGTGTGACTGTAGATCCTATAAGCTGCTGCTGCTCAAAACCAGGGATAAAAGTAGCTAATACAGATGGACATACTGCATAAAAAGAGGGAATGAGAGCACGTCATTATAAAATGTGGGGACGTGAGGAAAGTGAATGAAAAGAGGGAGAAAGAAAAGGGTTAACACAGAGATGAAAGTAAAAGAGAAAAAAGGAAGTAGCAGAAGCAGCGATACTGGAGGCAGTGGGTAAGGGGTGGGGTGAGGAGGGGGAGATAATAGGGGAAGGGAGTCAGGGAAAATGGGGCAATCAAAGATAGAAGAGAGGCATAGCTATCACTTCCTGTATGAAGAATAGGCAACTGCCTATAGGCCTTTACAAATCCCTCAATTTATTTTCCTATTAAAAATATTAAATTGAATTCCTATTGGAGACATTACATGCTAGATATCATACATCATTAAATTATAGCACTGATTGAAAGGGGCTCCATCCCTCGCATGTATGGAAAGACCCAGCAGCAGTATCAACGTTAACGTCCCGATCTCTGATCCAAGTGGATGGAGACCTTTGCCACGTTTCATTTTCCTCATGCACCCTGTGCTCCTTGTCTCTCTTTATTGTCAAAACCATCCAATAAGTGTAAAAGGTCACAAAAATAAAAAAAACAATGTCAACAGTAGTAGCCCATCTGTCCCATGTCATCACCCTTTCTCTTCCCTTTTTTCTTGTCATGCTTTTCTGTCAACTATCAAATAACAGAAAAATGTCATCAAATAATTTCAGATGTATAACAGAATTAGTACAAAAAGGCTGCAACAGATATCTTATGAGGCAATCAGTGATGACTTCTCTCACAAAAAATATTGTAAAGAGATATCTTAAAGTAAATCAAATGGTAAAAATCGTAAAAATAGTAAAGAAAGATGAATTTAAAATTTTGTTCACTTATGGTGTGGTCTTCATACATTCTCTCATTGTCAAGCAGAGATAAAGCCCTTCTCTAATTTCTCTTTCCAGCTTCATTAACAGAACATGAATTTGGTACTATTGTTAACTGACAGTATAATAATTTTACAGAAATTACAATCAGGTGAGAGAATTTAAAATAATTTATCTCACAAAGGGGATTACATATTAGTTTTCTGTATTTGAGGAAACTTAGAAATTTAGATTCTCCTCTGACACAGGATGGGTAATGCGATAATTAATCATAGTGTTTTTCTTCCTTCCTCTAATGAGGCAGTTAAAACAAATCATCTCATCCTAGACTTGTCTCTTATAGTGATGTGTCCATGTGGGAAAGTGTTTATGATGCTGTTAGTTTCATAATAAAAAGTGGTCTGAGAATTGAAACTGCAGATTCATATCCATTCAGCTCAGTTAGGAGGTGATAATTGCTTCAGTGGTAAACGGTGATTCTCATACCACACTTCTAAGATTAACTGATGGCATCTTAGTATCTAGGCTATGTAGGAGTTAATTATGTGTAGCAGTTATAACACAGCATGAGCAGACGAGATGGACAAGTTCAATCCAAGTCATTAGTGTGTCTGAAAATATCCCCAATATAATTCTTTCGATATCACTGATTGCTGTCAGAGAGGGAAGTAAGTGACTACAATACCTCTTTGTGGAGTTTACAGCATGGGGCCAGAGATCATTAGTATGTGATAAAATCTTTAATCCCTTGTTAGTGTATGCAGGGAAAAAATATCCCTCCACCAACCTAAGATGTCAATGTTAGGTGTCAATTAAGGCAACTGCACTGTACCTTCTTACTAATGTAGAGGACAATATTAAAGTCCCTCTCCGCTCAAAGATCTCTCTGTTCTTCTTGTTCCTTCAGTTGGATGTTTGAGCTTCACTGTGCAGAATGATATATGTGAAGAGTTTGACACTAGAAGACTGTTTTCACATTCATCTGCTGAAGGGGGAAAGTTTCTCTGCACTCACTGAAAATCTGAGTTTAAGGGGCGGGCCTATGAACAAGATTTGTGACATCACAACTAGTTTTGAGCCAGTTGTCGTCCAGTATGCAACTTACGTTGCATATGTAAAGTGTGATGTGGAAACTTGAAGCCTCCAGTGCACAAACACTGAGAATGGACTTTTCAGCTTTTCAGTGAATTAGGAGACATCTTGTGTCTGGCAATCCATCTTTTGAAAAGAAAAATATTTGCATATTTATTTGTAATTTTCAGTGAGGGAGAGGCAGTAGATGTATTCTTTATGGTTTTAATGGGGTAATTGGACTTTTTTTGTGGAAAACCCACAGTTACAAATTATTATTCTGAGCAGAGTCTTTCAACCTTTCTGGAGGGCATCTTTAAGTACTGGCCAGCAGTCAATGTTTTGATTTAACATAATTGTAAATGTAAAACAGAAATACAAGAGTAACTTTATATTTTAGTTTGCTGTCAATCAGCGACTGTGGGGTGTAAGATACTCTCCTTCAAGCTGCACTAATACCAATAAATATTTTTAAAATGAACCAAATGACTATAATGTGAAAGGGCTCACTTGTAGTGACAAACCCAAAAAAGCTCTAAAAATCCAAATGTACGCTACCTGCCAAGCACCAGATGGCACACACACAAAGTTAGAGACAAGCTGGTGAACATAGTGAAGCATTTAGCAGCAAAAGAGCCAGATATTTTTCTCAAGAGTTTGTCAGGTGGACAGAAACATGATAATGAATGCTAATGTTGCTCTATGTCTCTTGGATATGTAAATAGGCAATTGTTTGCTAAAACTTCCCCGTCATTACTTTATAAGGTCATAATATGTCAATAAATTAATGCAGCTTTAACCAAAATACACAACACAAGGTTAATTACTTTTTTAACTTTTTCTTTACTTCACTTCTTTATTTGTCAGGACACTTCAATTGATTTTTCTTTTGTTTCAAAGACCAGAAAGCATTCTTACCTGAAGTTACAACTTGCTTGCAAAACACACAGTTTGTTGACAATTCATAAATGTGTTTGAGGCCAGCACTGAGAAACACTGACATGTGCAGTAACATAACAGTTAAATGCATTACAGGAATGGCCGAGAAGGGAACCAACCACAACAGCAGTAGCACCCGAGAGAGGCGGGGGACAAAATCATTACATTAGGTCCATAAGTACTATGAGCATCAACTCTGACTTTTACAGTCCCAGTGCTCAAGTGCAAGATGCAGTAATTAGGTATATTGACTGCTGCATATAAGTGCTGCACTTTAAGCAGAACCAGGTTGGAGCTGGCCAGTGGGTCATTTTCAGAACATTAATTCTTCCCACTCACTCTCTCCCAGGACCCTTCCTCCTTGTACAGGCTGTGTTGTTGTTTTTAATGTTGTTTTTTTCTTAACAACTAATTAAAGGGGCCATAAACTCTCATTTCCACCATCCATGAGCCATAAAGCCCCCACCCCTCCTCTTCCCCCCTTTTGATTTAATTTGGCTTTGCCCACAATCCCATCAAGACAATTTGGAGGTTGCTTTCCTATCTGAACAACAGTATGTGAGACACAGATGTGTCATAATTGCTCTGCAACGTACAGCTCCCTCCTTTTACCTGTCTGTTGTGGACTGCATCAAAACAAAGGAACAAAGGAACAAAGACACTTTGTTTAATTGGCATCAAATATTTTGCACATAGCGGTGCAAAGTTTATAGACCTCCATAACTGCAGTTATTTGAGTATATCTGAGGACAGAGTGGATGTGTTTGTAGAGCAGACTGTAGGGGCTGGCCACAGAAAAAAAACTAATGAGAACAAATTTAAAAAAGTAAAAAAAAAAAAGTGATTTACCTACTACTGGAAGACAAAAGAGAGAGAAATACAAATAATCACAGAAAGAGAAAAGGAGGAAGAAAGGAATGAGGGAATAGGAAGTTAGTGGTCTGTGGTCGTATGTATCTCTTTGTAAGCATAAGATGAAACGCAGCAGGTTTCTAATTCTGGTGGATCTGATGAGTCAGTAGAATCCTATGGGGACTTGAGGGTGAGTGTGTGGAGTTGTTTCAGTAAATGACAACAATTCTGAACAGGAAAGAAATCAATTATCCACATCCAAAACAGAGAGAAAGGCAACCCATGCTCTGCTGTCTTTAAAGTGACTATAATGAATTTAATTTATGTTTAATGATGGATCACATGAATACTTGTGTGTGAAAGGAGATGTTTGTGGACACAGTAGGCAGCTATTTTTAGTGAAAAAGCTCTTATAGTCGACTGAATGCTACCTGTCCCGCACCAAACAGCATACATACGAAGTTAGCGACTAAATGGTGAACACTGTCCAGCATTTAGCAGCTGATGACCCATCAGGAGATGGTGGAGGTCCAGAACAGAGCTAAAAGGAGAGTGAATACTGAATCAGGTGGACACAAACTCGACTCTGAATGAACACATATGTTGAATGCTATATACGTGTAAATATCCAGATGTTTGCTAACACCATATCAACTTAAAAAGTGATCATATGTCACTGTTTTGTTCACAGCTTGTTTTTGCTGCCCTCAAGTGTCCGAAAATCAGTTGTTTAGGTTTAAATGGGATTTACCAGTCTAAGAATCATCAAACAGAAAAGCTACAGTACATCACAAATTAAAGGCTAACCTTGAGGCTCAAGACACGAGGCATAAAATAACTGTGAAAGACTTACCACATAACACTAAATATTACCATCATTCAAACATCAGAGTAGCATTCAGCTTATGAAAGCATGACATTCTGAAAGAATTATGGGACTTTTGATGTACTTTAAGGAAGATGACAAGTCTATACTTAATTTATCACTTTGCTACATTAAATTGTAAATTAAACTAAGTAGGTCCATTCCAAACAAAAGTAATCTGTGTAATTACACTTTAAAGAGGACCTATTATGCTCATTTCCAGCTCTATATTTTTATTCTGGGACACCACAAGAGTAGCTTTGCATAATTCACAGTTCAAAAAACTCCTTATTTATCTTATAGTGGCCCTTTATGCATCCCCTCAGTTCAGCCTCTGTCTCTTAACAGACAGTCTTAGCTCCTGTCTCTTTAAGGCCCCCTTCCTGATGAGCCCTCTCTGATCTGATTGGCCAGCTTTTTGGAAGTTGCAGAGGGGTGGCCGTATCAGAGTTGTGTTAACTTACTGCCGACCCAAACCCAACATTTTGCTTTTGCTTTGCTGTGCTGTGTAATAGACAAACACTCACAGCCTGCCAGCTGAACTCGAGTCATGGCTCGGCAAGACTACCCCTAAAACAATGGAAAAATGCCATAATGTTAGTGTAGTGGAGCAGTGAACTCAGGGGCTGTGCATCAAGCAGATGCCCATATAAAGAAATCTGTCACAAGTTGGCATCAGCTCAGGCTGAAATTAGAAAAAACCATTGGAAACCAAGTATTCAGAGCAGTCTGAAGCTGGTGCTTTTTGCTCACAGGGATTACTTCTACATATGTTTACCTCATTATTTGACATGTCAGCCACTTTTAACATGAACATCCAACATTGTAACATTATATATATATGACTGAAAATACGGAAAAGCATAATAGGCCCCCTTTAAGCACACATTCCAATATGTTTAACTCCACAATTATGTTTTTTCTCAGCTGTGGCTTTTCTTGATGCGATACCCGGGGAGTCTCAAAATGTCAGTTGTTTGCCTTTAGACTGCTTGGCATTAACTATAAGGAAATATTAAGCCTTGCTTAAAGAAACTCTGCCTGCCTTTCAGAATTTCACTCAATAATAAACCTTATTTGTTTTTCCTCCTTGTCTTCTCTTCTGCTTGTTATGAATCATTTGTTGATTTACAGTACAATGAGAGAGGGAGGCAGTGTGTCTTGGATAACCAACAATGGCTCTGATTAGTTTCTGCAGAAAAAGAGATGCAGAGTGCTCTGAGTGATGGCTTACTGTCGATTAGTTTCACTGAGTGGGCCAATGAAGAGGCACAACAGAAGGATTTGAAAGAAGTGAAGTGAAAATGGAGTGGAGGGAAAGGGCAACAAATAGAGAACAGAGAAGGGGATAGGAAGGAGGAGGAGGGAGGGAGTGATATCTCCATTAACAGAAAGCAGCAGGCGACTAGAGGAGCCAAGGTGAGGAGAAATGGATGGCAGTGTGACTGGACTGAATTAGAAACAGTTCTACTCTGGAGACTCAGGCTTCATGTGATGATCAACCAATGTAAACAGTCTACCATTTGCACTTATTTCAACTCACTTCAAATGCAACAATCTGCTAAACGTCAAAAAACTTTGAATGGAAATTCCACGCCCTGATTGGCTAGAGTGAGTGATTCCTCCATCTGTTCTTGTCTTCTTTTGCATCCTTTATTATAAGACTTTTTTTACACTTTAAATGCAAAGCAGGTTCTTTATGTAAGAATAGTCCCAGAATAGCCTGTTCTGTCTCATAATACCACTTTGTACCTCAAGAGGCAATAGTGAGTAACCGTAGTGTCCAGTCTGCCCTCAGTCTAACATGAGAGGATAAAGACATAGAGCTGCCCCAAGCAACCGGCAGCGATGGGGGAGATTTTGAGCCATGCTAAAAGCTGTATAATATAGTTGTGTAATCCAGGACCATTATTATGTCACTTCATTAAGTTTTAATATTTTTTCTGGTGAGAAAGTAACCATTTAGACTTCCAATATGTGGTCAGTTTATCCAAATAACACCTGTTTGGAAATTTGCACCAGCGTTTTTGGAGATGTTTTAGAGCTGCTGGCCGGATGAGACCAGCCGGTCATCTCAGCTGCTAGCAGCCCAACTCCTGAGATGATCGGCCAGTCAGCATTTGTTGTCATACCAGGGAGAACATGATCTGATGAACTGATCTGTGCAACTCTTTGGTAATTTACTGCTGGCTCTAATGTCTCCATAACATTTTGATATCTTGACAACATCATAGCACAGATTCACTCTTAACAGTAGGCTTCTTCATCCCCTCATGTTAGACTGAGGGCAGACTGGAGGTACTCTTGAGGTACAAAGTGGTACTACGAGACAGGACAGACTGAGGCCATTCTTATATATAGCACCTTTAAAGAGTGTGATCACTGAGAACACATTTTGACAGTTTGAAGAGATTTATATGGTGTGGAAAAGTTAAATGAAAGACATTTGGGAGAATAGTAAAAAAAAACAGCCATGCCAGTTCATCATGCGAAATAGTAAGAAAATATTTGACGTAAACTGACAGTATAATTGAAATAATTTAATGCTGTGAACATCTAGTTTATATCACCACAATAACTTTGTATGCTTGTATGTAATTATATCTTTTGATATAATTTGTTTTTGTTTTGTTGAACCCTTCAATCAGGCAGTTTCAATCTACAAATTTTGTGAAGTATTTTATGGCCAAAAATGGCAGCAGATGGTTTCCTCTGATGGGGTGAAAAGAAGCCCCTGATATCTCCAGCTATGCTGACTGTGTGTTGATACCAACAGGAAGCAATCTGGACAGTCTGCTCCATTTTGTGACTGCCAGTAGTTACGGTTCCATCCGACTGCTGCACAATTTGGAGGTGAAATTCTGAAGAATTGATAAAATGCAAATCAGTGTGAGTCTCCATCAGCTACTGCTCTGGGAAATATGTGTTAATGTGACAAGATTAAAGAATTAATCAAGCATCAATAAGTCACATCATGGCATTTAATTTCTGCTGTTTAATTTTACTCATAATTTAAGTTATTTGGAAATTGTTTAGGCCCTAAAAGCATATTTTCTCAATCAGCCTAATACTATTATAAAATTGGGTGCTACATGAACCTACAACTTTCTGCCAAAGTTACAACAGTCACATGAGAGATTGTATTTGGTTTTTTTCGTTGTTTTTTTATCTGTTCTCTTCTCACTGTTTTAAAGTGAACTCCTCAGTCGAAAAAAGGTGCTGGTACCGTACTGCATACTGTGCATCAGTCAGAGGGTAGCAATGTGAAAATGATGGAAGTTATTTAGTTAATTAGTTAGTTTACTTTTCTGAAATGACAGATATCACTGGTGGCAGAGTATATAATCTGTGCTAATTAATCTTAATGTCATTAAGCTAAAATTAAACTTTTGGCTTGCAAATGGTGACAGCTAAAGGTATTCAGACTAGTGATTTGAAAGGATTAGGATTCAATATGCAGCTTTGATAATAGTTTGGAATTCAATTAAATGTTCTGATAAATGCAAACACCAATCCTACATCTGGCTAAGTAGCTAACTAAGTGACTGTCATTGTCATTGCTGAATCCATTTTGTCACACCAGGTCAAAGATCACCAAATCAAAGAGGACAAGTTCTATCAGGTTGGTTAGTTTGACACCACACTGGGTGAGAGACACATCACTTGATTCAGACCAGTCATGAAAGTTGTGCTGTGGCAGACATCTATTTGGTTGCTGCCTCTCATATCCTTTTTGTTGCTGATTCACATCTCAGCTGTGTGTCTGACTGTCTCTAACTTTTCTTTAACTTTTCTTACCATCTGTCTCAGATCTTCTGTCACTGTCTGCCACGGTAAATCTGTCATCTAAACCCACTTAACTGTGTCTTTCTTTTGCCCTCTCTCTCTGTCTCTCTCTCTCTCTCTGAGAGAACGGCGGAGTGAGTGGAGCGTGGAGTTGCAGCGTGTGCTTCAGCGTGTAGTTTGCCTTGGTAGCATGGCTACCGGCTCAGTTGGCCAGTATGCCCGTTGTAGAGGGTGTTGCGGAGTTTGAGAAGCTGACACGCCATCATGCAATCATACTTGTGCCAGCAGTAAATTGTTCAGTGGAGGAGGCTACCTTAGCGGCTGAAGAGGTGATGGGTTGCAGCAACGTGAAGTCTGACTCCCGCATGAATGGAGCTATTGTTATCTTGCTGGATAGTGCGGACAAAGTTAGTGGTAGTCATTCAAGACACTTTCACTCCTGTTCTCCTGCTGGTTAGTCCGGCTAGAAAGATAACCATCTCTAATGCTCCCCCATCCATTAAAAATGAAGTGCTGGCTGAAGAACTGTCACAGTACAGACAGTTCATCTCCCCAACAAAAATGTTTTCTTTGGGCAGCAAATCGCCCCTGCTCAAATAATGTGGTGTGTCACTGTGGGCAGGTTTTCATGGTTCTCAAAGATAACACTGATGATCTTAATCTGTTTTTTCACTGTAAAATAGACAGGTTCAACTACATGGTTTTCGCCACGTCTGAGACCATTAAGTGTTTTGGTCGTGGTGGATGCAGAGCGACTGGGGCTGCACATGGCCCCCCCGGGCAGTGAACCCCCTGCAGGTGCCAGTTAAGAGCAATGATTAGCGACAGGGAAAGGATAGCAAGCAGGCTGACATAGTCAAAGAGAAAGAGTCAAAAAAACCCAACATAAACAGACTCAGTGTGAGAGCAGTTCAGAAAACACAGCTACTGTAACTGATAATTAACAAAATGAAAAAGTACATGATAATCTGTCAGTGTGTGAGGATTTTATTGAAGCCAAATATATATCTGATGATGAATTGTTAAAGCTTTCAAAAAAGAGGAAAAATTCAGAAACTGTCCAGAGTAGAAAAAGCCAAAAGCCATTAAAGTCACTGAAGGGACAAAAGCTGGAAAATCCCTTGCGGAGTCAGAAAGTGATTTCTCACTGACCCAAGAGGACCAGCAGAGTCAGTACTCTCCTGCTGATATCAAGAAGTTTCTGCAGGGAACTAAGGGATTCAGGCTTGTGAAAGTAGAGCATCACTTTTCAGACCTGAAACTATTTGTTGAGTCAGCTAGGCCTCCGACAAAAATATCAGGAAACTTTGGAGATGATGTCCTGACAGAACAGGAAATTTATCATTTGAAAAAAGTAATACTTAAAGTAAATCACGAATAATTGGTGCTGCTGCTGATGTTTAAACAAAGGAACTTGTGTTTCCTGTTATATTCTTCTCTTGTTGTTTTTTTCTCAAGCTTCTCTCTCGCCATGCATGAATTCAAAATAGGCAATTTGAACTCAAACAGAGCCGGATATGATATTAAAAGAGCTGCTTTCTTTAAGCTGATCGAGTTGAAGAAAACAGATGTAATATTGATTCAGTAAACACATAATAATATAGATAATGAAAGTGACTGGGGGATGTAATGGGGGAAGTCATTTTGAGCCATAAGTCCAGCTGTAGTGGAGGAGTGGGGATTGTGTTTTTCAAGAGTTTCTTGCCTTCTTCCTGTGAAGTGGAAGAAATGATTAAGGGCTGTTTATTGAAGGTTAAAACTCAGTATGAAAATGTTAAAATAGTTTTTATTAGTGTTTATGCGCCTACCAATGGGGTGGTTAGAATAGCAGTACTGAATGTCTTGTGTGATACCATTAGCAACTGTAGTAGAGACGAGTATTTGTTTTAAGGAGTTGATTTCAACTGTACTGAAAATCCAAATCTAGAGATAGACCAAGAGCCTCATCCTGCTTCATCACGCAGGTTCAAACAGTTGACTGAAGCACATGAGTTATCAGATGTTTGGAGGATTTTTCATAAAAATCACAGGCAGTAAACCTGGAGTCACTCTAAAGACAATGTGTTATCTCTGGCCAGGCTGGACTGTCAGCCTAAAAGCTGTCACATTAACCCAGTGCGCTTCTCTTATCATTGTCTTGTTTTTTGCTCTGTTTTTATAAAAAAATGTCCATTTACAGAGTGCTTATTGGCATTTTAACACTGCTCTGCTTTGTGACAAGGCTTTTAGAGCAGCTTTTGAATATTTTTGGTTTACCCACAGAAAATGTAACTCTGTAAATCTAATTTTGCCTGTGTCCAACAGTGGTGGGATTTGGTAAATCACAGATTAAACAGCTGTGTCAGCAGTTCACTCGTAATGTCACTAGAAACAAATATTTTTATACTTTTGGTCTGGAGAGGAAAAATGGACAGAAATCCAGAAGTGGCTGTACAATCTTAGATTCTTCTGAGATTAGGAAATTTGCAGTAAATTATTAAAGAGATCTATTTAAGAATGAACTAACAGAAAACCCAGATGTGTGCAGCAGCTTCTTTACTGGTCTTCCTCAGGTGGATGCTGAAGCCAATGTAAAGCTGGAGGCTCAGTTATCCCTTTATGAATTGTATACCGCTGTGATGAGCTTACAGAGCGTCAGAGCTCCTGGTATAGATGGTCTTCCTGTTGACAAGACCTTCTGGTCTATGTTGGGTGAGGACCTGTTGGAAGTTGTCACAAACAGCCTGAAGAGAAGATGGCTGCCTCTGAGCTGCAGGAGGGTGGTCATCACTCTCCCAAGAAAGGAGACCTGCAGGAATTGAGGAACTGGAAATCTGTTTCTCTGCTGTTCACGAATTACAACATACTGTCCAACGTCCTGGCCACCAGACTCAGAAAAGTGATGGCTTCTGTCATTCACACTGATCAGACATAATGTGTGCCCAGCAGGCTGATGAGTGACAATGTCACTTTAATTCGGGATGTTTTGGAGGTCTCTAGGTCATTGGCTGTAGACACTGGTCTGATTTCCATAGACCAGGAAAAGGGTTTTGACCAGATTGAACACCAGTATCTATAGCAAACTTTGGCTGCTTTTGGGTTCAACCCAGGTTTCATAGCCAACATCCAGGTTCTGTATAGTGACACTACAAGTGTTCTGAAAATGAAAAGGTCAAAAGGTCTGAGTGCTCCTTTCAGTGTTCAGTGGGGAATCAGATAGGGACTGCTCTTTGTCCAGCATGCTCTACACTCTGGCCATCAAGCCTCTGCTCCATAAACTAAGAAATGATCTGAGTGGTGTTTGTTTTCCTCACTGTGATGTCTCTTAAACTGCCGGCATACACTAATGATGTTATTGTCCTGGTTAACACACAGAAAGATACTGATGTGTTAGTGGATATTGTCAATCTGTTTGGTTGCATACCCTCTGCTAGAGTAAACTGGGGGAAGAGTGAGGCTGTCACGGTGGGGGTTAGGCTGAGGGATCGGCTCAGGTTACCTGGAGGTTTGGTCTGGAAAAAAGGAAGGCTCATAAAATGGTAATGGCTTTTACCTATAATGTCCTAAAGAGGTCATATCCTTGTAATCAATAATTTGGTATCTTCTGCTCTGTGGCATTGGTTGGCCTGCGTTGATCCCCCAGCTTCTCTTCTGTCACACATCCAAAAGGTTTTAGTTGATTTTTTCTGGGATAGGTTGCACTAGGTACCTCAGAGTGTCCTGCTTCTTCCTAAGGAGGAGGGTGGACAGGGTCTGGTCCATCTGGCCAGTAGGGACGCTGCCCTCCGCCTTCAGTTTATTCAGAGATTGCTCACTGGGCCTAAAGACCTGGTGTGGAGAACTTAGTCAATCCTGTTGGATTGGCTGCTCGGCTGGGAGTGAGATCCACACGAGTCATAAATCAGTTACTGAAACATTAGAAACATAAGCTGACAGGACATGACTGTTCCCTTTAACTGACTTTTGTGATGGTGCACTGCTGACCCATATCCTGCCATTGGACTGTTTCCTGAATTTAAAAATTGTTCTCGTCCTTTACTCAAGCCTGTCGCCCCTGTAGGTGCTTCTTTGGTGGATGCCTCAGGGAAGACTGTATAAATTGATGGTTAAAACTTTGAATCAGCGTAAATTGAATGGGCACTGTGACACCCTGTGGAGGACTTATCTGGACTTAGATCCTGACTTCAAACCAGCATGGAGGTCTTTGTATAAACCTCCTTTCACAAAGAGACATGTGGACTTGTAGTGGAGAATCCTACATGGCATTGTAGCAGTGAACTCCTTTATGTCTGTTATTAACGCTGCAGTAGAGGAAAAGGCCCCTTCTGTATCCAAAGAGAGACAGTGTTTCACTGTTTCTCAGACTGCCCTTGTCTGACAGCTCTGCTTTTGTTGTTGGAAACCACTTTTAGCAGATTGAGAAGTTTTTATGGAACAGGGTTTTATTCGTGGTTTTAAATACACTCGCCAGCAGATGAACAAATGTCAGCCATTGACAGGCAAAGATGGCGGTGTATGTGAGCTGGAGAAGGAAGGTGGAGGACGCGTTGAATGTCGATGTGGTTCCTGTTTTTGTGAAAATGGTGAAGTTCAGACTGCTGGTAGAATTCAGTTTTTACAGAGATGCTCATGACCTGGAAAGTTTTCAGCTGATTTGGGTTTAGGGTGGGCTGCTCTGCTATGTAAGAGATGGACAGTCAAGTTTTGGACATGTGCTGATGTAATTTTTATACCTATGTAAATATATTATGTATGTCTTAATTATGTTTTTGTACAGTGCACATAGTGGTAAGTAAACAGTTTTAAAAATCCCTCTTTTTCACTCTCTCTCTCCCTGTCATTGATACCAGGTAACAGGTGTCACCTGTCGCAATTGTCAGTCTGACAATTTGTCAGGAGTTTTTTCTTGGTTCCTACTGAAGACTTATATTAAATGTCCCTCGAAGGAGGAAGCTGGGAGAAATTAGAATGACAGTTGAGTGCAGTTCAGTCCAGGCAAAAAAAGACAACAAAACACATACTGTATGGGATGTCAATGGAGGTTGGTGGCTATAGCGACGATAATCATAACAATGACAAAGATGGAAGTGCATACTTCAAATGCACAAATGCATACTGTAATCATCTTCTAAACAACTATTGTGATCAATTACTAAAATACTATATATTCAAACTGTCAAACATCAGAAGGAAAACCAACTCAGAGAAAGAGGTTTCAACATCAACACAGAAACAGTTTTTCCTCAGACTTTTACTTTCGCAACAAACACCAATTCCTTAACTAGCTGCCCTCAACCTGCTTTAGCTGCTCCCTCGGCTCAGTTGCTTATGGAGAACGTCTAACATCTACAGATCAACCAGAGTAATAATGCATTAAAAAGAGCAGGAAGTCTGTTATATCTGTCCAAGCTGCAAGATGTCTGATTCAATTACAGCACAAAATCTGTTCCAATAGCTCTCTAACAAGGGGAGAGCAGAAAATTACTTCCACTGTGGTGTCCTCAACTGAGCTCATAGCAGCACACAGTGACTGCATCAGAAATACCCTTGGTCTAAAAATGTCCAGTCTGTTCCCTTTGTGTAGAAGATGGCACAATAATGCATTCTGAAGCATTCTCATTTTTAGCATAAGCAATAAAATTCACATGGCCTGAGACATACTCTCAATTAATAAAAAAATTGCTGTCCTTGTGATACATTAAAACCTTTTGTGCAAATACGGTGCTGACTGTACTGTATGCCTCTTACCCAACATACTCACCACCTTAATCACAATTAAATATGCTGTCACAGGTCATGTGGGTGCTATTATAACTACTTGTGTCTGCAAAGTGCCCTTAACAAACTTAATTTTGTTCACGGCTAACAAGTTCTTCAGCTGAACTTGAGACACAGTGGCTGAGGAATTGCTGTGTTTTCACAGTTCCAATTACCTTCTCCTTCTTTTTTATTTTCTAGCACCTATACAGTAGTTTATCCGTCTTCGGAAGCATTTATTCAGATTCATTTGGTGTGTAAAAATGTGCAATGGAATTAATTCAGAAGGCGAATACCGGCTCAAAGAACTTTAAATATAAAGGTATAACATATGGCTGGAAAATAGTTGCAAATCCGTGTATGGCACCATGGATAAAGAGTGAGAAATCACCCCAGGGAGGTTAAAGTTGCTGGCAGAGGCATTTTTAAAGCGGGAGAAAAGCTTTAGTCATGGCTGAAAGGGCCTATAAGCCCCCTTAGAAAAGTATGAGCATGAAAAACAGTCACTTTCCACAGAAGACTCATTTACTACACACAAATGTGCATGCAAACACCAACACACTGAAACTCAACAACACTGACAGAATTAGTAAACTACTGCACCACTGGGAGTGATTGTTTAAAGCTTTTAAGTGTCATTTTAGCACTGTTTCTCAACAGTCCTCTGGTCACAATGGTGTGCACAGTGGTGTATGCATTGTTGAAGCACTTGGTCTCAAAATTGAAAAGAAATTGTATGACTGTAAAATTGTCAAATTCCACCATCTGAGAGATGGGGTTGAAGCTGAAAGAGATACAGTCAAAAGTAGCGAGACAGTGATTTCAAACAAGCTTACATTAGGGAGGTTTCATTACATTATAATTTGGAATTCACATTACTAAGGAAAACTTTTTATGAGGAAAAAGTGCATAATAACTGAAATGTGGGTCTTAATGAGACTACAGGCTGAAACTCTGCCATAACAATATAATCAGACTGTAGCTCACTGTTAAGATTAACATTATGTATGTTTATTGTACCTTATCTGGGTAAAAAGCAGAATGAACAAACAAATGGATGAATGTACTAATTATTTTTAAAATAATCATTGTGTTGTGGAGGTGGATGTATATAATTCCCCTTTCAAAAGTTGTCTAAATCCTAATTGAATGAGCATCTGTGTTTCCTTTTTTTTTTTTTTTTGCTATTATGATTCCAGAATCAAATTTTAACTAGTACATTTGTTACATGGAGTTGCTTGTAAATGTGTTACAGCACATCGCTTAACAAGCACAACACATAATATTAAAGCAATGCTCAGAGTGTGGGGCTAAAACAATACATTCACTTCTGTTATTTATGATAACAGAAATCCTGGCAAAGTCACATACTTTTGGTAACACAACAAACATGCAGGTACTCCTCATTCTACACGAAGCTGATCACTGCTGAGTGTGGTGTCAAGTGGTCACAATCACGTGAATAACACCTTGTTTTGCTGTGTGTCTTTACAGTATGATATTTAATATCACTGACATGATCAATCAACGGCTCTGCATCATCCAGTATCGTGAAACTGCCAGACATCAGACCCATCTGGTGCAGTCGCACTGTAGCCACCTGCCATGTAACTCACTCACACAGAACTCAATCCTGGTGTACTTTGAAATAAATACATATGCAAGTGGATACACTCACAGAGAAACACTAAAGCACACATGCTCCTGTTGATAAATGTTAACACAAACGTGCAAAATAAAGCTGCAACTTAATCCGACACTTCATAAAACACATTTGCCTGACTCTCCTGGCATCACTGAACAGCAAGTTTCTGTGTGTAAGAACTTAATCAAACAGTCAGCTTTTGGCGTATGTGTATACAGATGGTGGGTCACGCCTTGGCGCTGGTGTGGATGTGTGTTTTGTGGGCAAAGGTCTCAGTAGAGCTTAAGACATTAATCATATTCCAATATGTTGTTTTTAATTCAATAACTGTATATGTTTAATCTTCACACTTGTTTTTCAAATGGCCTGTTTCACTATATATTCTGAGGATAAACTTTGTTGATGCTAGGGCCTGTGTGGAGCCATTAGGACTGGAATGAGGCTCTTACGATTGGAAAACTATTAAACTCTTACTCTGTTCGTAAATATTTTAGTATTTCCATCACTCTGAGTCTCCCTGTGTCTGTCTGTCTCTCCTTCTTTTATCCCTGTTCATTCTATGCCTCCAGAATCACAAACACACTGGCACACACACTCTCACACACTCGTAGCCTCAGGCTATATCCAAACCACCATGGTAGAGAGGACCAGGGGTGATGGACTATTGACTGATAGAGTTCAAGCAGTCCATGTAACTCTTGGTGTGGTTAGCCAGTCATTTCAGCAACAGCCTTGGGCAACCTGCTACTATTCACTGTATGTTTGCATGTATGAGAGAGAGAGAGAGAGAGAGAGAGTGTGTGTGTGTGTGTGTGTGTGTTGGGGGAGGGTGGGCAGTGTAGGGGGGGTATAAACACCGACCCTGTTGGGGCTATAATCCTCATGGGGACCAAAACCTGGTCCTAATGAGGCAAAACGTTATTTGTGAGGTTCTGGTTAAGGTCAGGGGTAAGGTGTGAATTGAGGCTAGGTTAAGGTTAGGGCTAGGCATGAATTGGTTATGGTTAGGGGGTTAGGATTAGGGTTAGGCTGTCCACCATGAATGGAAGTCAATGCAATGTCCTAACAAGGATAGCTGCGCAAACTTGTGTGTGTGTGTGTGTGTGTGGGCGCGCATCAGGATTTGTGTGTTTCTGTTTTGCTGCAGACTGATGGTATTCCCAGAAGCCTAGGAGAGTGACTGGGAGGATGTCTGACAGGTTAAGATAAAAGTGGACCAACAGCCAATAGTGTGGAGGCAGTGGGCTTTATAAGCACAACATGCCACACAGCATACATTGTCAACTCTGCATAAAAATTAACTATGTATGGGATTTCAGGAATAGGATGCTGCATTCACATATGAGATGGGGTTGGCAAAGCACATTGGCTGTACAGGTATGTGTAGGTTATAAAAATGTAAGTGCGTGTGTTTGTTTTAGTGTGTCGAGTGAATGCGACTAGATGGGAACTCAGGGAGGGGAGTAATTGCAAGAAGGAAAAGGAAAGAAAGGGCCAGAAAAATGTGAATGTAACAGCAATGAAACAGAAAGATGAGGGTATATATCAGGGATTAGTTACGGAAGAAGAGGTAGAGCAGAGCGGTGGATAAATCATCACCACCTCGAGGCATCCCGTGGGGTGGGGGGGTAGGTGGGTTCAAGGTATCCCTCATGTTTTTAGATTAGATCGAGAAGATTATTAAATTGTTAAAAAAATAAATAAATAAAATAAATTATTAAACAAGATGTCCAATTCAAGAGTCAACACAGAAACATCACAGACATCTGGATTACACCAACACTGTTGCCCCTAGAACTGCACCTGATCCTGTTATTATACGTTGTCAAGTGGCTGGAAGAAGGGAAGAGTAGCGGGATCATAAAAGGCTAGGAAACATAGCCTTAAGCTGCAAGTGTCATGGTGGCAAGAGACTTTCATCTTTTTACACTATCTTAAGAAGACACACTGATACATTTAATCCATACTACTGCACGCTGCTCCTATACCACTTTACTTTACTTTACCCTTAAGTACCAACCCAGATAAGAGCAGACACCATTAGAGCCTTCCCTTCAATAGAAGATCACACACACACACAAACACGCACACACACACACACACACACACACACACACAAGAGAATCCTGATAGACTGATGAATGCACCCTGCCATGACAATAACAAAGGAGCGCACTGTGTGTATGTGGTGTGCGTTTTTGTGTGTGTCTGTGATGTCCATGTGTCATTTTTCATCTCCTCTCTAAGCAGGTTTGGCCCTGGATGTCTACATAATCTTGTGTACTGAAGGCTCAATCAGTCCCTGTAGGTGATCAAAGGAAATATAACAGTTCACACTGGTATTAGTCTAAAATATTGCACACAAACTTGTCTGTAATACAAGGCTTCTTTGTATTGAGAATATCATATTTTCTACATGGAAGCATTGTAAAAAAAAATAAAGGGTAACAACTGCAGATGTTATATAGCTATTATTAAGCAATCATAGCCTCCCTGGTGTAGATTTTTACACTATCACTGTAAGCCAGAGGTGGTGTACATTATTCCCAGTTCCCGAATCTCCTGCCTTAGTGCCTGTATTTCCTCTTTAAACACAGATTTCTTGTAAAGCCATGTCCAGTGAGACAGGTTCCTAGCTCAGTAGTCATGCTCCTGGACGTCAAGTGTGTGTCTCCCCACCCATATACAAGTGTTCCTGGCTGATAACAATTCCAGTCAAATAGAGGAGGCACAACTCCTTTCACCTTTGAAGTCCCACTCTCCATTTGGAAAAATAATTAGCATTTTAATTTGTGGGCTGTTTACAACATTCACTCTAGCTGCATTTTTATGGACTGTGGGAGGACACAGGTGGAAGAGATCATATCTCCACACAGAAAAGGTCAGGGCTAGGTTCAGGTTGGGACCCTCCTATTCTAGTGGTTTGTCCTGGTTCAGTTGTTTGTCCTGCACTACAGCTCCTCTGAGTGTTTGACCAGTCTTAACGAACTGGACCACACTGCCCAAACACCGCAGCTCAAATTTGCTTCACCCAACAGGTTTTATGTTAAAGCATCCTTCATAAATAAATGTTCACCTTTTTTCTGAGCATCAGACTTCATTTGACTGTGGAAACAATAGTGTGACAAAAAAAAAAAAAAACCTCAAGGTCCACTTTACCTGCAAGTCACAATCTTCCTCTTCTTCAAACTCCACTGACGAAGACTGTGAGTTAGAGGCAGTTAAAAGCCCTGGAAAAAGCTAATAAGTGAACTTCCAGTCGGGAATGTAACCCAATTAAATAGCTTTTATTACCTACTATTTACAAATAGTCATTTCAATTCTTTAAGAACCTGCAGACATATTGGGCTGGTGTGTGTGTTTGTGTATGTGTTTGTGTGTGTGTGTGTGTGTGTGTGTGTGTGTGTGTGTGTGTGTGTGTGTGTGTGTGTGTGTGTGTGTGCGAGAGAGAGAGAGAGATAGTGAGAAAGACAAAGGAGAGGTAGGGAGGGACCAGGCCAGCTAAGATCTATGAGCTGTCAGTAACACTAATCAGGCTTTCCTCAGCAGCATTCATCTCTGGAGCAGCACCAAGAACTGGGCACTGACCAGCAGCCAGCCAGCTACAGTAACTAACCATGGGCAGCCATGGCTACAGCATTGCCTCAGCCCGCTGATAACAAAGCAAGAAGCATATTATTTTACAGAGATGACACATCATATTGAGTTGCAGCGGCTTCAAACCTTTGTTGATCTTAGTTATGTTCTCATTTTGAAAACTATGTGTCTTCTTGAAAAAGCTTTTTGCCTTTTAGTTGTCGCCAAGCTGCCCAGTGAACTCATTGTTAAAAGACAATAAAGGAAGTAAGAGCCAACAGGGTATTCTGAGATTGTGTACCATACATTTTCAACAATAACATGATAGATGGAGAATGAGACAACATTGTGAGAGTGTGACGGAATACCATGGAAGATACAGTATGTGAAATATGTGCACTGACTGACTTCAAGGATACAATTTTAAGAAAAACAGTCCCTCAGCATTGCCAAGCTAATATCATCTGAACCCTTTTCATGCTTGTTGCTCTACAGTTGTGCCATTTCCAAAACCTCTCTGCCTCTCCCTGCCAGCCTTATACTCACTTTCAATCCTCTGCAGTTTGCATCTGACTTTGTCAAAGTTGTCCGCATTACATTACATTTGAAAGAATATGTCATTGGAATAAAAAGGCATGAGGGAGGAAGGGTGGGGGCCAAAGTAATCAAGGGAGCTGAAAAGCGTGAAAGTACCATTACTCATAATGCCATATACACATAGCAAAGATAAATGACTGCAATCCAATGGCAGCCCTCCAATACTGGATCCAGTTAGGCGGAAAGGAAGAGGAAAAACCTTCCCCTTGCCTACCATCTTACCATTGTTTCAAATAATTGTTACATATTGGGAGCTCATATGAAAACACGTTCTAAAAGCTGTGTGAATCAAAAGGACTTTAAGACAACAACAACAGGTTATGGCTTTTAAAACCAAAGTCTGATTTGTGATACCTGTTATCCACTATCAGCATGTCTGGCTGTGACTCTTGTATACATCCCACAATTTGCCAATATTGTCACTTTCAGTAATGTTATGGATTTTTTGAGGCTACAGTATTTGCTGTGGATGTGTCACATGGTTGTGGCTGTCAAGGTAAGGCTAGCAGCCCTGATGTAAAGACTGCAGAACTCTCTCTGTGAAGAAACAGAAAGTGAAGCTGAACCTGCAGCAGACAAGACAGTCCTTCTTTCTTCAACAGCTGTGGTAGCTTCACAGGTGACAGTTATCTCTGCCTCAGGCTACATGTTCTCTAAGGATAGACAGCACATCAGGATGAGCAACTTGTGCTGGGGGAAGCTGCCCAACTTAGGGGGGAAGAGTATGAGAATAGCAATACACTACCACACTGCCTCAAGGATTCTTCTGCCCAGGAATAGTTGTATATTGTAGAAAACAAAACAACAGAAAGGATTGTGAAGCCATATTGTAAGACAGCAAAAACTATCCGATTGATCCTGTTTGTTATACTGACATAAAAACTTCACCAGTGTTTGACATGATATGAAAAAACTACTTGATCTATTGTAAATTTATACATAGGCCCACTGACGTTAACTGGTACTGTGATGTCAACTCTCTAAACTAAACTAAACTAAACAGAATTTTTTCGTTCTGATAAGCACACTCATTTTCTCAACAATTACAGTGATTTGAGTGAAAAACAGTAAAATACACACATAAAAAAATTCACATTTTTCAGACACTTTAACTCTCACGAGCATGCTGTGCCAAAATCGTGTTAGAACTGTGGTTGATGTCATTTAGTTGTCATGGTTTGTATAATGTTGGTTAAAAACAACAGCTCTTGACATGGGTACATGACACAGTCACACACCTCCCAGTGTGATTTCACTTCTTCAGAGGTTTTTTGCTGCTGAGAAAGAAAGCTGTGGGAGTTAGGGGGAGGTAGCAATTGCCAACAGCAAGAAACTTTGAGAAACAATAGCGAGAGAAAGAGGCGTAAAGGTAAAAAAAAAAAAAATACTCAGAGGGAAGGAAGAGAAATATGGAGAAATAAGGAGAGTTAATTAGGGACTACTTGAAGGAACCATGAGGTTCACATAATGTGTATTGAAAGACAGAATAATACTCAACTGAACTAATGTCAGATACTGAAAACAGCCTGCAGTATCACTGAGTAACAATGCAGTGTTACATCATGTTTCTTTCTGGGCTTTAACACAAAGGTTCCCATCATGCCACAGCAGCACCTGGGTTAGGGTTGCAAATTAAACTCTGCCCATGAAATGATTGTGGGGACTTCAAAGCTTGAAGTTTTCCAAAAACTTTATTTTTTTATAAAGATAATTTACTGGCTTTGCTATTGCTCTACACCTGCTGCAAAGGTAAAAATGTTTATATGCTAGCAGGGAAGCAGGTCTAAAAGAAAAGGTGTTTCATCATATTAGCTTACACAGTAATCTAAAATACTTTTAGGGTAGAAGACAAATCCAAATTAGAAAGAAATCTAAAACAGCAAAATGAATCTGGATATTAAACAAGTAATTCTACAATTTAGCATTGCACTCCCATAAAATTGTTGGACTTGCAATGGATAAGTTTTTCATTCAACTTAATTTTCAAACTTGTCATCTTCAGCCCAACCGACATTAATTTATCAGACTTTGTACAGCTTCGTCTGGAGCCGCATAAGCCTTTTTACAACTTTTTTCACATATGCAGTACTACTTTCCAAGACCTGTAAACAGACTTTGATGTAAAATCAGTGGAGGTCCCCTTTAAATAAAACACTTTTATCTAGCTTTGCTTGAGGTTTCTTCCCGTTAAGAGTTTTTCCTTGCCGCTGTCACCAAGTGCTGTTCATGGGGGAATTGTTGGGTCTCTGTAAATGAAAGAGCATGGTCTAGACCTGCTCTATGTGAAAACTGCTCAGAGATAACTCTTGTTATAATTTGGCGCTATATAAATAAAACTGAATTGAATTGAATTGAATAGTTTTGTTTGCCTCACTGATAAAGGCTTTATTGGTCTCGGTTACTGACATCACAATGCAATGAAGTACATTCCTCTCTGCCCCCCCTCGTTCTCTGTGGGTCTCTTTCTCATCATATTCAGTCTTTTAACACTTTAAACATACAGAAGATTGGTCTGCCTATTATTGTAGTGGCTGGGTCGGTAAGATGTACTCACAGACTCACACATGGACTCACTAAACACACAGAGATGGCAACAAAAAAAAAAAGTACCACTCATTTTCTCTTGATTTCCATTTAACATGAAGAATAAATCTTCTAATTAGCCATTTTATATTGTTTAATAGCTCTGTTTTGAAAAGGTAGAACAATGCCTACATCAAGCAAATACAAAACCCTGACGAGTTACTGCAAATGAGAAACAGTGGGACACATAAACACAACACTTAAATACAGACAACCACACAAAAAGCCAAGCTACTATATTACACACTCATACAGCAGCTACATACACCTCCAGTGGTCATCCATCCTCCCATAAAAATTTTAGTGAGAGCAGCGTTTTCAAACTCCACCCCTCAGGCAGAAACAGTGTTGCTTCCCCACACAATGTGTTCTCAGAGGTGAGGAAATGATGTTTTCCTGGAAGGAAAACTTGGCCTGACACAAAGCTGACTGGCCTGGATACACCTGTAACTGTGTTCCAGCCAGTTACATCAGCAGTAGAGGAAGTATAGTTTGCCATTTACCACAAAGAAACTCAAAAGACTTTTTTTCTTGATAAGATAAGGAAGACGCTCTTTAAGGTCTGCTTTGTAATATTTTCTTCATTTATCTGAGTCATCTATGACCTTGTTTCAGGTTATTTCCAAAACCAAAAAACTGTATATCAAAAACATTCAAACAAGCTGGCAGACACACAGGAACCACCACATCACAGGCCTTTACAGATGCTGCTGTCAATCAGACACAGACACCGACACGCTCCTCCAGCTGGCTGACACAAAAAATAAGCATTTCTGATATTTTCCCAAAGACTAGTTTTTCTTCTTTTAATAATAAGAAGCTATTCTATTCAAGAAACATGTTATTTTTGACTGCAAAAAGGGATGAAAAAAAAGTGATTTCATTATTGATTGAAAAATGGAAATGGACATACAATGAAAATCCATGGACCTGACCTCGGTGCTCACAGTGGTAGTTACAGCCTAATATACGACAGCAAAAAGGAGGCACAGCACAGTGTGAACACCAGTCAATAATCCGATAAGCAGAAGGACAGACGGGACAAAGTCAGTGACGAGTGAGCTGGTCACACAGAGTCAGTGTTCATCACCAGAGTGCTTTATCCAGAGGAATTACAGCACTGAAAGGAACAGAAGTGTTTTGAAGTCATTGTATTGCTCTTTTGCCCAGCTCACACTGTGGCATCAACCAGCTCTCAGCTTGCAGCTGCTGGTCATTGATTCTCTCTCCGATCTTTTTTTTTTATCAAATTCTATTCCATTCCCTTTTACTGTGACAGACACCAAGAGAAAATCTGGCTTAGAGTGGAAATGTTAGAGGAAAGAGGTTGATGAGAGCAGGCTCAGAGCGTCATTTTGAAGTGGTCACTGAACAGGAAACTCTGTTTTCCTAGATCCACCTCTTTCAACTCTCAGCACTGATCAAGACACAACTGACTCACTCACTAGCGTTACACGTACAGGTTCTAGTTTGGGTTATATTTAGAGCCAAACATTTTCCTGATTTTCAAGCTTTCAAAATTCATCACTATGTAATAGGGCTTAATTAATTATGAATTATTCTAAATTGTTTTAAAACCACAATCAAAACCACAATTTGAAAGATTGCAAATTTCAAGGAGCGATGATTTTAATTATAATTTAGATACAGTAATTAACAGAGCCTTAACATGCTGTAGCAAGTGAAAGTTTAAGCTGACGACCATTGCTTTCACCAGCTATAATGACAACTCTCATTAATAAATTTACTGAGCTGTGGCTAATTAACATCATTTTGAGAGTTGGCAAAACAACAAAGGATAAATATTGGCCATTGTCTGATTAATATGTAAATATAACATGTTCCCTTCATGCCAATGTCAGCCGAGTTTTGAGTCTTTCGATCTAGGTCAGGTCACTTCAGTTTCTGATAGCTAGCTTGGAAGTTGAGGAGTGTAAAAGACAGGCCGCTGGTGACCAGTCATTATCACCAAAACTGTCCAACTATGGAGCTATTATCAAAAAACCTAACATCACTTATGAATTACTAACTTAACTTAATAAATGTGAGCTAAATAGGTATTTCCCTCAAACTGTTTAGCTCTAACATGTAATCTTTATAAACTGCTTGTAATCCTAACTCAAAGCTTTCAGCAATTTAAAATCCTTATCTTAAAAACTGACAAACTACAATTTGACAAACTGTCAAACAGTTTATCAAACAGTTATGGCTATTCAACTTCACACTGACTCATTGTACAAAAAGCATCTGATGAAGTCCCAAAAGCTATTAAGCCACACACAATATACATAATATATTATTCCCCTTTTCATGTTTATACCCAACTAGTCACAGTGCAGAAGAAATACATAACAGACAGGTTTCTGTTTCTCTGCACTACACATTTTTGGCATTTTAATAGACCACAACTGCATGTGATTTGCAATGGGAACAATATTGTGCCACGAAATAGTTATTTAGCTGGTATTCACACTGCTGCTACCTTTGCACATTTTTGGCTGCACTGCAAAAGTGGGGCCAGCCCTATAAACACAAATGTCCCTGACTGACTGACTGATGAAGTTACACCATTGGTTGACCGAATGCCACCACTTCCTGTATCCTCTTCAAATTAAAGGGCGACATTTCAAATTAAAAGCCCTCTAGCATTTCATACACAGTCCAGCCATATATTAGGTTTTGACCTAGTCTTGTTGGTATTACGTTTAGCCTGCTGCTTCATTCTGTGCTCCTGAGACAGCAACACAGTGGTTGTGTGCTACTCATTAGGCCACTGTGTTGGTAGAGACTACACAGTATCACTGCATGGCAACTGCTTCACAGACACTTGATAAAGGCATCGGGGCCAGAATACAAATAGGTCTGGAGTTTTCTTATACCAAAATGTATTTGGTACTGTGGACACAGATTCTGTACACTGCTGAAAAACTGAGCAGATGACTCACAAAGTCTAATGAGGGGAGGCCAGCTTCTTTTATAGCTACAAGTATGGTTTAAAAGTTGCATGACTATGTCTATGGTGTCTGCTGCAGAGATATGAGGTCAATTCAAGTATTTTAAATAAGATGATTCCCTCATTGGGGAACTGCATCTCAAAGAAGTGCAGAAGTGTAGTCATTCATAACACTCGCTCACTTATTCCAATACTGTGCCTGTGCATAAAGGTTTAAAGTCAGACATCTGTGTTTGTTTTAGTCTCACAGCACAGAGGTCTTTATATCCATCTCTGGCTGGCTTCCACTTATATGCTAACTGAGATGCTGTGTGAGGGCTAAAGCCAGATAACACAATCTGAATTTATGTTTGGCTTCTCTTTTAAAGTGAATTTCGAGAAGAAAAAAAAAACAAGAGATTCAGGGGCAAGCTGAGGTAACACTGGTCATTGCATTACATCACTTCTTGCCCATCTTTGCAGGTAAACAAGTACCTTTGTAAAAAAAAAAAAAAAAAAGAAAAGAAAAACAAAAACAAACAAAAAAGGAACCACCTAGAAATAAAGGCATTTGCAATCAAGCCGTCAAGGGGTCTGAAACAGCTAATTCGTGGCTATTCAAGGCAGGGTGGGCAGTGAGCCATTTGTTAAAAGAAAAGCAGTTTCAGTTATTAAAAAGGGATTGTTATGCCATGAAAGCCGAACAAGTGGGAGTAGAGCTGCCACGGTTACCGCATTACCGCCCACCGCAGAGTCAAGCTGATCACCGCTTCACTGCTGAATGAGAGGCTCAAGTGATGGGACCTTAGTTATTCTCTCAGGCCTGACATAAAGAATGATGTGCCTGCCGAATGCTGACCAATATTCCTGCTGCAAAGTTGGCCTCTTAATGAAGACACTGGAATAAAGATAGACATTTAGACTATAGAGACTTTAAAGAATAGACTAGTATAGGAATAAATGCATTCGAAAAGTTTACCGCACTGGTCCAAATATAGAATTTTTTTCTCCCCTGGAAATATTCAGGGTCTAAATAATTACATGTTCACAGCATCAGATATTCTTTTTGAATGGATAAAGAACCGGTGTAAAACCTTGCATTATGGGTTGTTTGTAGCATTTATGTTGCTCGGCTAGTGATTGTCTTAAGTTTATATTGAGTGTGTTAGAGTCAATTAGCCCTAAAAGTGTTTCATTAGTCAAGTTTAACCTGCAGTTTCTGAAAGCAACGTCTTTTTCTGCCACGGAGGAAATAAATTCATGACGAGTGAAAAGTCCAAAGGAGTCCAAAGCGTCTTCAAACGTCTCTACTGCAGAAACGGAATATGTCAAGCTGCCAAATACCACTGTCACAGATGATGAGGAGCTCAAAAAGACAAACAGTCTTATAAATGCTAAATGCCAGAGATAACAGAGATTATTTTTGACTGCTTCCAAGAGCCTGGTAGCAAAGTATGTAACTATACTATGATGTAAGTTATATTCATTCATTTTTCCCAAAACAGGTGTTGGAAAAGATGGCGGGGGCGGGGGGGTCATCTATAATCAGGGTTGCCTTATATTCAGGTCAATTATTTTATAACTTTTTTTTTTTTTTTTTAAATTATGGTTACTGCAACAGTTTGAATGACTTCGCTAATTTCTGCGGTAAGGAAAAAACCAATACCGCAGCAACTCTATGTGGGAGTGTTACTCCAGGCCAAATGCCAGACAAGAAATTTCATTGAAATTAAGCTTTCCACCATGGTGGATGAAAATGAAGCCAACAGTGTGACGAAACCATCTGATACATATGAGGGGGCAGAGAGAACATGAGGTAGAGGGGGAAGGGAGCATTTGACCAGCCAAGGTCAGAGAACAGGAGGAAACTGCTTAATAGACAAACTATTCAGGTGGTAAAAGTGTGTGTGTGTGTGTGTGTGTGTGTGTAAAAGAGAGAGATGGAAACAGGCAACTAAAATCAACTAACAAGATGAAGACAGAGGGGAGGGGGAGGGAGATCAACGTCAAAAGATGAAACAGGTCATATTCATTTTTCCACATAAAATCCCTCTGGCTGCCCCCCTCCTTACCCCACCTGCACTCCGCCCATCACATTTTCACTGGCTTTTGGCTCTTGATTTGAATTTAGACAGGGAGCAGTGAGCAGAGAGCATGGCTGAGGTTTGCAGCGGGTGATTTGTCCTCGCTACCCTTGGAGTCAGCCAGAGGGACAGAATTCAGTTTTTTTCCAGCCAGGCCTGGCAGCGGGCAGACCAGAAACTGAAAGGCATGTAGAGGTAAAAATTGTGTGTGCCAGGAGGGTGGCCTGATGGAGAAGGGGTTTTAAAGGGGACCTATTGTGCTTTTTGTGGTTTTCTGTTATTTATATACTGTTATGATGTTGGATATCTATATTAAATATGGTCAAAGTTCCAAAACTTGAGGCTCCCTGCAAGTCAAAAGCCAGGGCTTCAACTTGCTCTGACAGCTTTTCGGGCTTTTTTTTGTAGCTGGATATAATTTGTAGAATATTAAAAAAAATGACTGAGGATAGTGATAGTGAGTTACTTGCTACAGTTGCATTTATAGTATTGATGAAACAGCGAAAACATGAAAAAGACGAAGGGTCTAGGCTGTCTTCTCCTCTGCCATTTCAATCAACTGACTTGCTGACTTGACTAGCTGACTTTGCTATGAGCTGATTGGCTGTTGAAACAGGTGACATGCCTTATTTTCTAAAACCCGCCACAGGCGACTTGACAAGCTGAGTTGCAGGCAACGCCATAAGCCAGCTTCAGTCGAGCTGAGATGGGCCAGTTCACACTGCGGCAACTTTTACCTGCAACGTTCTAAAACATTTTTGTCTCATCATGAATCTTTGGTCTGAACTGGGCATTGAAGAGAAAGGAGCTAAAATGGCCTGTTTCAGACAGAGGCTGAACTGAGGGGCTGCATAAAGAGACAGTATAAGATAAATTCGATTAGATTTTTTTGAACTGTGAATTATGCAAAGCTACTCTAGTGGAGTCCCAGAATAAAACTATAAAGCTGGAAATGAGCATAATAGATCCCCTTTAAGACGCTGACAATGAAATCACAACATTTCTGGTTCATGTCTGGCCAGGGATCATTCCCCATCTTTCTCCCCTAATTCCTTGTCAGCTCTCTGTCACCTATCTACTGTAATAGAGGCAAAAGAATTATGTTATACTTAACAAATCTGCAACGCATGATTTATGTCCAAAGCCAGCGCTCAGTGTTGAGGCAGAATGTAGTGTGCCCTTTATGGAGTGAGGTGCAAAATATGTGCATGGTGGTGTAGACGTGTAGCACGTCAAACTTTGGAGTCCAGAGTCTGCATCCCATCACAGACTTGCAGTTAATTCTTGCTTTCTTTTAAAGTCAGACTTAAATTAAATTGCACGTTGTTTTCTGCTACAGCATACATATCTACTCTGTAAATTCACTTTTCCTGTGTTCTCCTTTGAGAAAAAAAAAGAAACCAAAAGGGAGAAATATATGTCATATTTTTTGGCTTCATAATCATGACTATCTTTGCATTATTACAGTTAGTTCTTGGTCTAAGTAGATGAAGAATCTGTTTTCATACATCCAATCAAATTGCTTCATTGTAAACCATATTTGCACGTATTACACAAGTATTTGTGATTTTTGTACACTGACATTCAGCTGAAATCAAACAAGACACCCACATGCCTCTCCAGCCACTGAGATTTCCTCATTTCAATAATAAACTATAAACAATACACTTAAAAAAACACATTGACATTATTTTTGAAAGCAAAAAGACATGACAAAGCGTAACCATAAACAAAATCTTTCCCTAACTTTAACCACATGTTTTAGTTACCCAGCTGTAACCATTTATTTGTCATAACCATGATCATTCCCTACTGTAACCACACCATAGTTGCCATGTGCAGTTATTGTAGAAATAAATCATCTTAAAAACATTGGCATTGGGAAGTAATCTGGGGTTTTGCAGAATTGTCCAATATCAATTTCAGTATGTGTGTGTTTGTGTGTGTGTGTGTGTGTGTGTGTGTGTGTGTGTGTGTGTGTGTGTGTGTGTGTGTGTGTGTGTCAGACAACAATCTTCTTCCTGTCTACTTTGCAAAAAGAAAAAAGTTGCAATCTAATATACTGTATTATTAATTGTAAAGCCAGAACAAGGTTAAAAAAACTGATGTCCATCCAGCAGCGTACACATTGCTACACACACCAAATAGTACATACGTAAATTTAAAATGAAGACATACCAACATGGAATATGCTTCAGTGGCTACCTTTATTGGAATTTACGAGAGAAATGCTGTATTTTCTACAAATAAAATGGCACTGGGGCATTCTGGATTTAGAATAACATTTTGGTAAACGACGTGAGAGAGAAGACTGATAAGGAGAAAGAACTAGAAGGGCAAAAGTGACACCAACAGTGGGAGACTGCGCTGAGGAAAACAAATTGAACTATGTTGCATTTTCTTCAGTAAAAACTTGTAAGTAACAGTTGCTTAGGCAGCTTAAGCCAGTCACACTGCGAACAGTCTGTCTATGAACCAAAGGTTTTATAATTGAGGGTAAAATAAGATGTTTGTTCTTCAGTGCCTTGGCGACAGAACAAGAAATAAAACATTTTGTTGTCTGTTTGATAGATTACCATCTGCCCACTATTCCCTCAGCATGATTCTTCAATCAGACACAACCATAGATCTTTCTAGATAAATCCCCTTCTCTAATACTGTAAGGGGTAGAGGGGTGGGGGGACAGGAAAAACAAATCTAAAATCTAATTTTTCTCACAAACAGTAGAATGTGTACATCAGATTACAATCAAATTGAATTTCCTACTCCCCATCTCCCAAGTTGTCTTTTTTCTACATCCGCTTGTACGCAAACCTCCCTGAGTTTCACTGTTTGCTTTGATGTTACGAGACATCAGTTGGGGCAGTCCGTGGGGCTTCCCTCAGCACATACTGAGCACTCTGATGCTTTTTTGTGTGTCTTCTGACATTTTCATTTTCAGATGGTAGGGTTCAAATACTTTTGCAGCTACAGCGTTCATGAATACAATAGACACTAATCATCTGCAGGTAATTTCCCAGGGTAGAGAACTAAACTCAAAGATTTCCCCTGAGGTAGCTGTCTAAAAATGCTCCTACTTTTTCCAGTTCCTGTTTTACATACTTCCTATCTTTCTCATGTTTTCATCATCCTTTCCTCGTTGCCCCCTGACAGACTCCAAAATCAGTAGCAGTATTTTTGGAGTAGGTGCAGGACTCAAGACTTTGTGCTGTTGGGTGCGCATTAGTCATCTATACAAGTTCATTTAAAACACAAATATATTTAATAATTTTGTAACATAGAGTAGCTTCCCAAATAAAGTTAGACACACATTAAAGCTTACATTAAAAACACATTTTGTATCTGCTTAGAGCTGTTCAGAGTGGGAACTTTGCAACTACGTGTGACCTGTGACATCTCAACAAAAACCTAATCTGAACTTTTATACTACAGAGACACTTAGCCCAAATTCTTATGTTTGCATGTGAAAATAGACACATGACTAGACAAGTATTTCCAGATTGATTTTGAAAAGATCTCTGAAACGCCAGAACATTAGGACCCACACCTTGTTGATGACTTGGTAGGCTAATGATTTTTTTTTTTGCAAAAACACTAAAATGCCATGCCAGCGTTTTAAGATTTATCCATTCTCCACACAGTTTTGAAAAAAAGCTTTTTGTGGGTGTCAGAAAAGACCAGCTTAAAGACAGCTGAAATTAAGAAAAAAAGACCAGAGTACTGTTGACATACTCTACGGTACATTTCTCACCACAACTATGATAGTCCTGTATAGGTTTTCCATTCTTTCTTGGTTGACTTTTTAGCTTTAAAAGCAAATCTTGATTACAAAGCAACAAAGGAGCCCTCTAAATTTCTTCCCCCTATCCTTCCATATATTGTTGGTTTTGCCATCAATAGGTTCCGACATTAATTAAACTGCATCAAATCAGGACTGAGGATCTTACTACATATTGCTTGTGCAGCTCCTGTGAAGCGATAACGGGTCATGAGCTTTATAATAGAGTTCCAAGGTTGAGACCTAATCATATAGACCTTGTGTGTTTGTGTGCATGCAAGTCTTTACAAAAATGAAGGGCAGGCCCCGAATACAAACAGACTCGCATTAAGCATTTAAAATAAGCTTTTGCATGTAAACCCTAAACTCTGGAAGCCCATAGTTAAATACTTTCTATGTTTATGGATTGGGGAAGGAGCAGAGTCATGAACAATCCCAAGTCAGTGACAAGCTGGTTCTCTAAATTATAATAGTTGTGTTGTTAAATTAGACGAAGAATTGGAGACAGCTGCGTGTTTTATTTTTAGTTGTGTTTTTAGAGTATACTCAAAAATAGCATTAACTTTCAAGCTGTAGTCAAAAGTGTCATCTCTCAATCAGATCTAATTTTGCATATCATCTCCCTCCATCCCTTTACTCTCTCTCTCTCCCTCTCATATAGTGTACCACCGATATTGTTTTTTTCTTTCTTTTTGCTGTTTCTCTCTTTAGCTTTAAGAACGATCACATTAGGGGACCCATTAGGTCAGAACTGAAAGGAGAGAAAAGGCTGCTAGCAGACAAACTGTTAACACAGCAAGGTCAGCAGATAGCAATCAGACTGTTATCAGGAAAGGTTCACAGCCTTAATGCTAATATACGTGCATTTGTGTGTGTGAGTGTGTGTGTGTGTGTGTGTGTGTGTGTGTGTGTTTGAATTCATTATCAATTTATTGTGTGGGAATGAAAGATGTGAACACAATGTAGCCTTTCAATGCAAAGGATCATTTAAATTTCTCTCTCTATCTTTTACCAAAGTTTATTACCTCAAATAAAGCTCTATTCTGTTCTGTTCTGTGTTTCTTCTGTGCCGTCCAGATAAACTGATACAATAGGAACATTAGCACTCTGTCTTTCACGCTAGGTTCCCCCAGGCCTGAAACAAACCAGACACGGAACAGTCCTGGAACACTGCACTTTGGCATTGATGTTAACCAACCAGAGAGGAAACAGCAGCGGATGCCATATGAACACTCTCTTTACCAGTCATATCATAACTGAATCATATATCATAAGAATAATAGTAATACATATTGAATATATCTAGATTTTTACTATTGTTGTGGAATAAAGTGCAGAATTGATGTCTCATTTCGATGTATTGTGACATTTGCTGCTGTCACTTTTGAGAACTTGGTCTATTTATTTTTTTAACTTTTAAAGTCAGTGAAACGGAGCTTGTGGGCAGCACTTCAAGGTTTCACTTCAGTGGTTTAGTGGTTGTGCCATGAAAATGTAACCTGGTGGCAATTAAGAATTAAGTGTACTGAATACTCACTGAAAGAAGTGGCTGTTCTATGCATTATGTATTTTGCAGGCCACCGCTCATGTGTCGGTACCATGTGATACTTCACACTGCACATCTGCTGTGTCCGTGGTCTTAGTTTCTTTTCTTTCTCTTACTGTGTTTTTGTCCTCTGCCTCCATCAGTCTGTTTATTGATCCATCTATTTTAAGTGTCTTGCTCACTCTCACATTCGTATAGCATCAGGGTGGCAACCCTACCATCTGTCCTCTGTACACTCCTTCCCTGTTTGCAGCTTGCTAATTTGCCGGTTAATTATAGAAATGCAAGGGGATCAGTGTGGTCTCTTCATAACATAGGCTGTATTTATTGTCTTTGGGAAAAGCTGAAACTAATGAACTGATCAAACATTTGGCGTATAAGCCAGTAAGTCAGGGAATGGATTAAAGTATGTGCACATTCATATCCACCTACAGTGCAGATTCTGTCGTCAGCCAAGCAGGCCATTCCAGGAGAAGATGAGTAGCTTCGGTAAAATTGCTTGGGCAGCTGAATTCCAAATTGGTGTTGTGAAGCTAGTTAGCTCATTTGTAAAGTCCTTCAGATGGCCCCAAAACATGCACTGTAATAAAACAGCATGTACTGTACTGTACCCTTTTGCAAAGTACACCCTCTGAATCTGTGGGTTTATATCATATCCTGTAAATCTGTATCAGGTCACTCTGAACAAGTACAAAATGCTTTCAATTCCTTTAAAAAATGACAATGGCAATGACAGAGACTCAATAAAATGAGTCACAGCATGCACAGTGTTTTCTTTACTGTCATATCCATCATCACCACAGTTTTCTTGATTCAGCAGCATGACAAGCAAAGTGTGTAGGTAGCAATGGAGCACGACTGCTTCTTGGCTCTGCCCTCTGCTTCACAGCAGCTTTCATTTGGTGTGATTTAATTGAATGTTTTTCCTAAAAATGTGTTGTGAAAAAAATGAATTTTGATTAAAAGTTTAACCGAGTTAGTTAAATTTAATTAAACCATTTCATCTTCATCTTCACAGGCAGAAAAGTTGCAATATTGCTCCTGACTGGCTGACAACTCCGGCTCCCCGAATAGATCAGAAACGTTTTCCGACTAAATAAGGAGCTCCACTTTCGTCACCTCATCCAGCTTGTGTAAAATGAAAAGATGATACAATAATGTGCTAATACTCACCAAAGGGATATCCGATTTTCTATTTGGTAAAAAATGGCATTTGTGTTCATCAAAAATATGCCAATACATTATAAAACAATGTACATTACTAATTAGCAAATGGTTAGTGAAGTAATACAAATGTATGCTGTTTCAAAGAAGACACACATTTGTTGAAATGAGACATTATTACAAATCTGTTTTGTCATTTTTGAGAAGACCATTTCAAAGTCACAATGAAAACACTGAGAAAAAATATTCCACTATCTTTTGCCATATAGTTCTATTTAGCTAAAATAATCCAATCATTTATTTTATACAGAAAACATTTTCAAAACAGGCAAAAAGGAACCTATATGAAACCTTACAGAAACTCCCTGAAAAAGGGGGTCATTAATTGACAATGTAATAACTTTAAATTAATCAATTCAAACAAATTGAAAAATAAAAGTTTTTTGACCACATATAAATAGATAACTATTATTATTATTAAAACGGACCTGTAAGAAAACAGGCAGCAGTGCTTTCAGACATTTCTGTGCTGTAGCTGAGGTTATTTAGACCTTGGGTTGCAGGTGGGATGGCAGATGTCTGACGATGAAGCTAATCAGACTTCCTGCTTGGTCTAATGGCTGAATAATTGTCCCAGCCTTAGCTGTGGTCTGATAACGCCCTATCAGCCCGGAGTCGTCTTACAGAGTGGACAGGGATGGAAAGTAATGCAATAGGGAGAGCGGGCAAATTTTATTAGAGATGATAAAAAATGGATTCATAAGTCTGGATGGAAATAGCAAGAACCAGGGAGGTGCTCATTGCTCTGAAAAAAATGCCTCTCATCCTGACCTTTCAGATATAGAGTGAAAGAGAAAGAGGATCTCATTGTGTGTGAGGAAATGTTCCCTTGTGTGATAAATTATTATCCTACGCACAGCCACATACAGACTATTGTATTTCTCTCCTATAAAAGCCGAGCAAAAAGGTCTTCAGTAAACACGTAGACGTTGTTAAGGTATTACACTGTAGTCTCTGCAAGCAACATCATTTTAGTAATTAACCACATAGAAAGACCTCAAACCTAAACATTTCATTAATGGCACTTTTTACATAGAATAGTATTGCTGAGGTACAATATAGTTCATGGAGATAATATGGTGATGATATAGCTGTAGTTGAGGGGCAAGACAATGTCTTTCTTGTGACATTTCATAATATACATGTAAAATGAAACAATATTTCTATTTCTTTACTTTTACATGCAAATTCTCTTCATCCCACACTATAAACGTTTAAGTTTAAGAAATCTTTCCCTTTGTTCTCATTTGTTCCTACAGTAACACTATATGCAGTACAGAAAACAGAAATACCAAAAATAACACATATCCATTCATTTGGAAATCCATAGCGTTTGGGGGCCTCTCTGTGCAGCGCTGTTCCGAAACATGAGTTAACCTCTGTGTCGTTGCCGGGGAAACTCTTGGTAACGTAGCTGCTTTAAGGAATAGGGCAGTTTGTAATGTGTGTGCATAGTGAGTGCGTGGTTGAGCAAGCGGCAGAAAAGTGAAGGTGAATGTGAGCGGAGCATGCCGCTGCCGCCACCGCTGCCACCCCAAAGCAGTCAACAAAGGGAAACACAATCAAAATTCTCTCTAATGGTACAGAATGAAGATAGGACCGTGTCAGTTGACTTAAAATTAAAAGAAAATAGTCATGTATTGTTAAGACCAATGAAATGGCATTTTCATGAAGATTCTCATTCATAAAACCCTATTTCAGTGCACAAATGGCTTTGTCCCAGATTTAATCTGCCCATTGATCAAAAACTAACAGCAGTGGAGTCACGACCAGGTGAGCAACAACTGTAGAGTTCCAAGGCACAGAACAAATTTTGTTTTTTGTCATCTTTTTCACAACTACAGTATGGAAGTCCTAAAAACCCATACAAGTTTAGAGTTTTCAATTCGTAAACAACAAAGATGTGAACATTGAATGTGTTTTGAATGGATCCACTTGTGACTTATAGTACACATATGCCTACCCATACCTATACTCACCCACACATACTTTCACACCTATATGTCAAAACATATACAGTCATGTTCAGTACATACACACATAGACGCATGCACACAGTCTTTGTCTGCTGTTGTTTTCATATCCTGAATCTATTTTATACATTTGTTTATTTAGTTGTTTTAACCTGTATTTAAAAAGCTAATGAGGGACAGGGGCAACAAATTAGTTTCAGCTAAATTTCCTATATACTGTATGTTGCATTACTTCCTCTTATGTAATAATGTTTATCTGTACTGAACAAATAAATAAAAATAAAAAATAAAAACTCTAACCCTCGATCATTTCCCCTTACAATAATTCTCATTACTGCTCTCCTCAAAAGCCTCAGGGGTAATTAGATTTAAAAGAAATCTCTCTCTCTCTCTCTCTCTCTCTCTCTCTCTCTCTCTCTCTCTCTCACACACACACACACACACACACACACACACACACACACACAATTTGTTTCTACATTTTTAACATTAAAATCCCCTTACATGTTGGCAGCATGCCACTTTCTCCTTGATTAAATGAGACATTTGAAATAAGCTTAAAAGCATCTTGGTGAAAAGCTTAAAGCGTTTAAACATTTGTGGCACCGAATATTAGATCACAATGTCAACTTGTGTTGTTTTGCTTTTCTACAAAAAACATGAGATTAACAAAAGACTTTGACAGTAGCCTTGGTGCTTTCGCCAAAACTTGAATTCAATCCAATTGTCTGTTCTTTACAGTATTCAGTGTTCGGTGTGAGGGCTGCATTCCTCACAGCCATGAGCAATCCTCATGGCTGTGAGCTGATTGTGTAACAGCATAATACGTATTATCTCTCTCCGCCAAACTACACATCAATTTCTCCAATTTCACTGAGCTTCCTCGGGCCTGTGTCTTTGGAATTTTTTACAGTACATTTTGTGTTTTTTTAAGGCTGTGTTTAGCATGTGGCTGCAGTGAAAATTCATGCACAGTCTTATCACCAGCTCACATGGTTAACACACATTGTAGACAGTGGATAAGAAGCATAGATGTTGGATACGCAGTGTTTGTTCGACTCTATGTCTAAATTTGTTGAACGGTAGCTTGTGTGACTCATATCCACAAGAGAAAAACACATTCATTTAAATCACCATATTTTACTTTGTTCAATCATGCCTCGCCATCTCAGTGACATCAAAATAGTTGATGTAAGTAGATATTTGTTTTGATCTGCTACATTTACACTGCAGACAGACATTGAAGGTCTGATGATTTTTATGCAGCCTTAATAAGAAACTATATCATCTTAGCAGAAAATTACACCAGCAGACAAGATTATTTTTTTGTTTTGGTTTTTGTGTTTGAATTCTTCAAACCAGTCTGCATGAACTTCATCAGTTCACTTAAATTAATAAAGTAATCCTGAATCCAGCAAGGTCACGTTAAATTCAAATACAGCATATAATCAAATTATTTTAAATATGACATCAGTCAAAAGATTATTGCATTCATGCTTTCTTGCATCTCATCAGCGGTTTAAAGTAGCTTTAAAGTTTTGTAGCCAGTGGTGAGCCATGCTTCAGCAGAGTTCAGGCAGCAGCTTATTGATGGGCTAAGGCTGCCAGTGTCACTCACTGATTTCACTGCCACAGGGAAAGAGCAGTGATGCAAGAGCAAGAGAGGACAAACCACCCAAAACTCTACATTTCAAACATAATGGGGCGCCCATGGATGCAGGTACTGTACGCAGGTAGATTCTTGTAGAGCTGCATATACAAATTGAAGTATGATTTATTGTACTTCCTCCTGTTCTTCATCATATTTTAGACCAATTTATTTTCTGTTAGTTGTATGACATTAGTCATAGACAAGTCTATTCTTCACTATATTAATCCAATTCATTACTGTTGAAAGTTGGCTGTAATAAGCTCATGAATCTCAAGCAGTAATTTTTAGAGCATATCTGTTTGTGGTCAAACAGGTATCATCCTGCCAAGCCCCCCGCCTTTGTGTACCACCTGACTGGCAACACAACAGACTGCAGCACCCTGCCTTGTGGGGGGTTGGTGCCCATATGCCTGCAGCTCCACAATGCACCCATTTGAACCCAGATAAGTGGCAGGGAATGGATTAATGGATCAGCTTTCCCACAGTGTTTTACAGTGGATGTGTCACTCCTTTCCTTCCGCTAACGTAAGAGGAAATTATAACTATGAAATATAATATTAGGTTTTATAAGCTTTAGGGAAACCAGCAGAGGTACTACATCAAACAGCAAAGGCAACATTTGTAATGTAAATGTTTAAACAAATCATTAAAAAATCCATTGATAACGAGGTGGGATGCATCAGGATCTGTCAACAGATAATTATTTGATCGATCACATGGTATGACTGCATCACAGTAACTGATCAAAGCAGCAGATCACAATGTTAGGAATAAAAAGTAAATCGTAGTTTTTACACATTGGGATAAACAGCTAACTTGGTTATATTTGAGTGCTGATGTCTGAGAACAAAACTTGCTCCGCTGCAGGTAAGACACCAGGCTGAAGTTTGATTATCACCAGTTGGACATGTTGTACCCAATAGGCTTTGCATCAAGTTGAAGTTTTTGTCTTTCCTTTTAAAGATTATTCATTGGCATTTTTGCCTTTATTTGATTATTTGAAATTAGAGGGACAGTAAACAGGGGTACAGAAAAGGGTATTTTCTGATTTATTTTTTACAATCATACAGAACACAAAACACCAAAGAAACCCTAATTCCCTACCCTTCCTATATAGGCTAAACCTAGAAAAACAGAAAAAAAGTGGGGGGGGGGGGGAGGAATAAGAAGGTCAGTGCACAGAGTGAAACACAAAGAAACACTGCACCAACACAGTGTTACATCCTTTAAAGAGGCCTTCTGGCTAACCAGAAATGATCACATCCCTATGGTGGGGTCAGTGATGTGCCTATATGCTCTAGATACGGCTGCCAAATTTTCAGAAAGGTGTTGTGTTCCAAAGACCATCTATCAATAAGGAGAGGAGAATCAGATTTCCATGTCACTGTCGTACATTTCCTGGCAACACATAAAGCAATTTCCATAAATCTAATTTGGGAATTAGTTGTAGATCTACTGACACTTGTGAAATCCCCCAGTAAGCAAAGCTCAGGCTCTAATGTGATCTTGGTCAAGGGTTAGGAAGTTGTACCAAAAGGGCCTCCCCTTTGTACAAAGCCAGGCACAGTGCAGGAAGGAGCCGACCTCTATACCACATCTGAAGCACATTTCTGACAATTCAGGTTTTTATTTATGGAGTGTCTGTGGGGTGAGGTACAGTTGATGGAGGAAATTATAGTGAACCAGTCTGTACCAGGCATTAATAGTAGCTGGCAAACTGCCTTGACATAAATCTGACCAGAGCTGTTCATCAATTGTTATGCTTAGATCTGATTCCCATCTCACTCTAGATTTGTGCAAACCTGGCTTTGGGCCCTCATTCAGCAGTAAGGAGTACATTTTAGAAATTAATTTGTATACATTTCCCTAATGAAGCAGTTTCTCCACACCAGTAAATTTAGGTAAAGTCATTCCAAGGGACCAGAGTAGTATATTTTCATAGTTAACTCTGTCAATTAGAGTAATGGGCAAACTCATCCATCTATGTAGATTATCTTCAATTCTTCTAAGCAATGGGAGGTAATTAAGCTTGTACAAATTTTTAAGGTCATTATCTACAGTTATTCCAAGGTATTTTATACCATTTGGAAGTACAAAATTATATCATCTACCAGAAAATTAATATAATGATTTGTCTGATCTACTTTGAAAGCCTTTATATCAGGATCCTGTGTAACTGCTTCGGCTAGGGGTTCAATAGCCAAGACAAAGAGACTGGAAGACAAAGGGCAGCCCTGTCTACTCGACCTACTCAAGGGAAACGCTGTTGAGATCTGTCCGTTAGAGAGAATTTTGGCCCGAGGTTCATGATAAAGAGGTTTTTACCCAATTAATAAACAACTGTCCAAACCCAAGCTTGGCCTAGACTTTAAATAAATATGGCCACACAGCCTATGGAAGGCCTTTTCTGTATCTAAAGCTACAGCTATACTAGGCTCAGTCTTAAACTTATAAACTTATTAACTTATAAAATTAAAGTGCCTAGATAAATTGTTGGCTGACGAACACTTCAAAATAAAGCCACTCTGGTGTGGATTTATTAATTGTGGCAAGTATTGGCCAAGCCTATTAGCCAGGGCCTTAGAGATCAATTTAAAGTCTGAATTTAATAATGAAATAGGCTGAAATGAAGAGCACTTGAATGGGTCTCTATTTTTTTCTCTTTTTTTTTGTGAATCACAATGATTATGGCAGAAGAGAATGATTCAGGGAGAGTTTGAGTTCTAGATGCTAAATTAATCACATCCATGATGAGGGGGATGAGTAAATCTTTAAATTCTCTGTAAAATTCAGTGGGGGAAACCATCTTCCTCTGGTGATTTATTAGATTGTAATGAGCCCAAGGCCTTTTCAATTTCTTTTTGAGTGAAGATCAAGATCCTTTTGGTTTTCTTGGCCAAGTTTGGGTAGTTCAATAGTGGACAGAAATTCATACATTTTAGATTATTTGTCCCCTTAAATAAGCTTAATATAAAACTATTGGGAGAGGAGGCACAGTTTGTCTCATAGAATAGCTCTATCTGGTCCCTAATAACCTTGCAGAAATCTGTTTTTTGAAGAAGGGTAGGATTTAAACACCATCTATATGAGTGAGTTGTTTTTTTCTGGCATCAAGATAGACAGGGTCAAAGGGGAATGGTGAATGGACTGCACTTATATAGCACCTTTCTAGTCTTCTGACCACTCAAAGTGCTTTTACACAACAAGCCGCATTCATCGATTCACACACAAGGACACTTCAACACTGGAGGAGCCAGGAATTGAACCCGACCTGATCTTTCAATTAGTGGACCACCCGCTCTACTTCCTGAGCCACAGCCACCCCGGTATGATCCGACAGGGTTGTAGGTAAGTATTTAGATTCTAATGTTCTATGAATTAGGTGCGTTGACAACAGTAAAAGGTCAATCCTAGTATTAGAGTTATGAGGGCAGGAATAGAAAGAGTAGTCTCTGGTTTGAGGGTGCATTTGGCTCCACACATCCATCGAATTTAGATCTTTCATAAAAGCCAACGTAGTTTTGGCCACTTTTGTTTTGGATACTGGTTGTACAAGGTTGACTTATCCAAAATAGGATCCAAGCAAAAATTAAACTCGCCCTACAAGTATATTTTGTCACCCTTCTGATACCTTGAGAAAGATATCATGAACAAAGGAGTCATCATCATAGTTGGGTGCATATAAATTTAAAGTGTCCAGGGTTCTGAGTAAATGTGACAATTTACTAATAAGTATTGGCCTGATAGATCAATAGTTTCTCCAATCATCTGGAGTGTTTTTATTTATCAAAGTAGCCACTCCCCTGGCTTTGGAATTAAAGGATGATGATAATATATGTCCTACCCATTCTGTCATAAGTTTCTTATGGTCCTGTGTGGTAAGATGGATTTCTTTCATAAAAGCAATATCTATTTGCAGTTTTTTCAGGTATGTAAAGACTCTTTTCCTTTTAACCAGTCTGTTTAGCCCATTCACATTAAAGCTAACAAATGTCACTACCCTGTTCAGCAACAATAAGCGTATACATCAATCATGAACTACTCCTGAACATTCGGCACCATCTACCCTATCAAACTGGGATGTGCACTTTGCAATTATCAAGCATGACGTGTGTCACTGATTCATAAACATCTTGTCCAGCCCAAGGTTCTGACTGAAAACATGAATTCCCATACAAAATTATCTAATTTGATGAAACAAGAAATTATTACAAATGTTGAAAATACCAATTTCAAAAACTGTTACTATGCAAATTAGTTGGCTTAAGCTGTTTTCCTTCATTATATTTGAGTCACGCAGGGATGCCACCGTTTCCTTAGAAGTAGGGCAAATGGAGTATCCTTAGATGGAAGCTCCCTCTTAATTTGGTCATACTCCTTCCTGCATTTCATTAAGTAGGTGCTCAGGTCGGGAAAAAACAGCACAGGCTTATCATCATACGATAGGATCCTTATTCTCTCTTGTAGGATTTTGTCCCAATCTTGATATTTTAGCAGGTGTATCAGGGCAGGTCTTGGTTTCAGGTCTGCAGGTGAACGGGGTGCGAGAGCCTGATGTACTCATTCTATTATCAGGGGCTCAGTGAAATGCTCTAGTCCAACGGTGGCTGGGATCCAGTTAACAAAAAAGTTTCCCTCACAGCCTTCCCGAAGATTAACATGTCTATTGTTGCTTTGGCTGTAGTTTTCCAGTTGGTCTACTTTCTCCATTAAAAAGTCAGTTTCCTTACTCAACTTGATAACACGAGAGTCAAGTTCCATCAAATGGACCTCTGCCGTGCCAATATACGCTTTTCTGGTTCAACTCTGCAGTAGCTCAGATTATCCAGCATAGTTTTCAGTCCAGAGACAGGCTGATTAATTTCTGTGGTTTTAGAGTTGAGTCTATGAGAGGGCTTGATTACCATTTCTTATCTCTTTTTCTTTTCTCTGCAGATGTCAAAATTTGCTCACTAGCTGAATTTAGTTGTTTGTTCATGGGTCTCAAGACCAGCAGCTGTCTTACCAAATTAAAAGTGTGTTTGGGTGTTTGTAAAGGTTTTAAAATAAATTTGTTTGGAGAGCCCCTGGGCTAGTGTCTACATAGCTTCGCTGCATCACGTGACCCCCCATCAGGTGAAAGTAATTTCTTAATTGAACCTGCTGCTGTGAAATGGCTACAGCTATTTAATAAAGTCAAAGGAAAGGAGCCTGCATTCTAAATTTGTTTGGTCAGTGTGAGACAGTGTCTGAAAAGCGGATTTTTAATGCTTAAAGTGTGAGAGTTGGCAACGTGATACTGAAGGAGATGGAGCTAAGCTCCAACAGGGTGCAATTTGGATAGCAGGAGGTGGAGCTCCAGCCCACTTTAACCCCCAAGTATATTAGTAGTACAGAATTAGTAGTAATATAGAAGTAGGAGTAGTTGCATCAATTTAGGACAATGTTATGATAGTATGCTTAATTTAGTTTTTATGCTGCAGAGCAGTGGAGTGAGTTTCTCAGTTTCTCAGATTTTTTGTTGGGATAAGAGCTGAAGAAATGAAAATCTTATTAAACTCTAGAAACAGTTTTCATGGACCATGATTTCTGTACTATATCTCTCAACCTGCCTTTGTAGCTCTTCGTTCATGCAATAATGTTATTTATAAAGGCTAATGTTCCAAGACGTAATCTTAAAAGCTGCCATATCAAATTACAGTCTATGGGTGCGTGTGTGTGTGTGTGTGTGTGTGTGTGTGTGTGTGTGTGTGTGTGTGCATGTATGTGTAACATCATTGCCCAAGAAAAAACATGTATCTCCAAAATTAGTCATTGTTTTGGTAAATTCTCAGAAAAACTGAAGGATTGAATGCTCCTTTATGAGCTCAGATGAATGAAATGCTCCTACTTCTGATATAGAAAAGCAGAAAACTGTCAAATACTGAAATCTGACATCAAATGTCACCTCAGATTCATAATCTTGTTTACTTATTCTCAAATCAAACACACACACACACACACACACGCACACAGGAGAATAAACGCTGAAACATGACGTAGGTTTACAGGCTGGAACTTCCATGTATGTGCAGGGGTGTGCTGTAACATAAAGGCATACACAGGCTTATATATACACAACAGGATTGACCACACTGCATTAGTAAACATCCTGTGTATATACGTGCTGAAAATTCTGTTTTTGATGTCCCTATCAGTGGGGCATCCAACCACAATGGCAGCTGGAGGTGTAAAAAACGTCTCCATGCATCATTCTCACTATGGAGAGCCAACTACAGTGATTTGAAAGGTTGGGATTGAATAAAATCTATTAATATTGCATAAGGTAGTTTGTTTTCATTTAGTTTTTTTTGACATATTTCTGTTTCTTGTTCAGCTTCCACCTCTCACATACCAATAAAACATATTCAACTGACCTTAAAAGGTGAATGTCATTATTCAACAGAAATCAAGTTAAATCAATTAAACCAACTTGTTGGTAGTATGTGTGATTTTGTGATTGAATCTTTGATCAAGAATATATGCTGATATGAACATAACTGTACTGGATGAATTTGGGAAATAAAGCTTAATGACTGTAATCACTAAGGCTGCAACCAGCCAATGATTGCATGAAGTGGCACAACTAAACAAATTGATTTTATATCTGAAACAACAAAAACTGATCCTAAAACCCCAATAGGACATTGTGCACATTGCAACTGCTGCTTTGCCAAAGTTTTTCACTGGTCTTCACTTATTCAGTATTAATAGGGGAATTTTCACTGAATATTTAGTTGCACATTTCACTTACAACATTATATCCCAATTCCAACCTGTTTCCATATGCATCCTTCACGCACCACTTGCCTACAGCCACGAAGATACCAATATTGCACCTCAGCTTCCTCTGCACACAGTGCACTTGACTGTGCTTCATGCATTCACAAAATGTTTCAGGAGTCTTTCATTCTGACCTAAATAAAACATTTTTTTGTCTGGTACACAGCAAAAAAAAAAAAAACATGTCTAACTAATTTATTCATTGTGAGTCTCTTAAATCAAATTGTTTTGCAAAATGTATGCTTATTTAAGTATATATTACCTCCCTAAATGTAGACCTGGTTCAAACCTTTAAGTAATGTAAGTTACATTTGTAGAGCCTGTGAATGCACAGTTCTGTAAGCTCAGGTTGCAACAAGGCAGAGTGTTGTTAGTTAACCCACAGTAATCAGCCTGAAAATGGTACCGGCCCACCAGGATTTTATCCTTATCCTACTGATTACCACTCTGCCACAGAGCTGAGCTATAGAATGCAAAAGCAATCTAAGTTGAGTTAAGCTGGTTTCAAAGTCCCACAGTTTTGGTACAGGATGGTGATTAACAGAGTCGTATTGGTGTAATGGTGTCATTCCGTGAATATGGTGAAAAGTTCTTTATTAGTGGAAATATTGTTAAGAGGAATTAATGCTATCTAGATACTGTACACAGGAATATATCACAAAGCCTTAGCCTTGGTGTTAAAATATTGGTGTGTCATACAAGCGGCACTGCATTAACTTGGGCTGCCGTGTGTTTTGTTATAGTCCACTGTGATGTATTGGAGGTTCTGGTAGACTAATGGAGTATATGGATGACTCTGAGTAAACATGCTGCAGATGATAAAGCTCCTGCATCCAGCAGTGATCTATTCCTGGATAGGAACACATTCTGTTTCTACTGCGACAATGCACACACACACACACACATACACACACCTTTACAAACAACCATACACACACGCACACACCCAGCTATTCCTGGACACACAGCCAGACAGAGGGGCTGGCCATGTCTGGCTGGCACCACCAGCAACACAGCTGACACTGCAGCAGGGTCTGTGAGTGTGTGTGTGTGTGTGTGTGTGTGTGTGTGCTCTTGTAAGCCTATCTTTGTGAGGTCCGGTTTGTGGAGCATTAGGACATTTTGAGCAGTCTTCTCTTCTTCAAAGCTCTGTTTGAGGGTTAAGACTTGACTTTAAGTAAGGGAAATCCCACATTTCAATGATGATCCTGACTAGTATAGTACATATACACATACATATAGTGTGTGCATGCGCATGTATTTAAGCTTTTGTTTCTTTGTTATATGGCACTTACAGTAACTCCATGGCCTCAGGGTGCATTGGCCTAGATAGTGAAGGTGTATGCAATCTAAGATGCATAGCTCAGTGAAAAGTAAAAATGGAGCACTGGTTTCTGGGGGAAAATAATTTAAATTTTAATGAAGACAGAAACTTTTCACTCTAATGAGCAATAACTCCATGCAGTTGTGAAACATATTCAACCCACTGTTCAATACTTGGCCCAGTCGCAGATTTAAGATATTGTTTCCTAAGATGAAAAGAGTAACAGAGTTTTAATGAATCTTTATTTGCAGAAGAAGGTTTGCAAGGAGGTTAAATGGGAATAGTAAAATCCCAGACGAGTTTCCACATTTTACAAGAGTGTATCTTACCCTGTTAATCAGTAAAGGTGGTGGATGTGATCCCAAAAATATAAAAATCACTGGAAAATATATTTGTTCTCAATCAGACTACACTAGATAAATTAAATGCTATTTAAAATGAAAATCAGCGTAGATATCATTAGTTTTGGGGCATACAGGCTTATTTTTGGAAGGGAGATGAGGGAACACTGATTTTGGTGGAAAAGTTCAAATAAACAATAATTTCCATCTATTATTTGGTGTCAGTGGAGCAGCTCCAAGGATTATCTCATTATTTTTTCATGAAGGCATGCAAATTAAAAGGTGGTTGATATTACAGTGCAGAGGTGTTAATACCAGTAAAGCACAGCAGACAATCATGATGCTCAAAAATCTGAATAAATAAACAACTGACATAGATTACAGATAATATAGATGTGTGGAAATCACTTGTTTGTATGATATCAAATAACATAACTTTATTTAAGTTTGTCTTAATTTGTTAAATTATATGGATTCCCTAAAATTGGATAATTGTGTATTCCCATAATAGTAATCTGACACAAATGTTAACATTCTCAAATTAAAGGTGAAAGTCAGCACTTTAATTGACCAATCAGAGCTTTGTATGTAGGAATGGGGAAATCATATTCCAACATACCTGGCTACCAAGCTACAGCCAAGAAAGTAGCAGCAGAAAAATGGCCAAAAAAATGGATGAGAGTCAGAAAAGTAACAGAAATTAAAACTCTTGAATGGGCATATTTCTTTAAATGGCATGAAAAACGTTAACTGCATCTTGCAATAGTGTCAACTAAATAATTTTGTCAGGATGGGTACATATTCTCATGGTATTCTCACAAAGACTAATGTAAGCAGTGCTATGACATGGGTATTTTTCATACCTAGAAATGTGCTTTATCTAGTGTTCATGCTTCAACTTTTCTGCTAACAACTTTTCTGGCAGAAATCCTGCTGTATTGTCTTAATTTACTCCTATTTGGGGTAATGAACAGTTTACACCTGGTAAAAAGGAGGGAGGATTTAGGTCATGGCATATAGAAGGTATTTGGAAAATGATGGATCTTTATGTAGACAGAGTTTTGCTTTCCTTTGATCAATTATGTCAATAATTAATTGTTTAAATATCAAATCCCTAAAAACACAGTCTCCTAAAAATATTTACAGTTAAAAAGCTACATCATCAAAATATGAACAGATAATGTGTATACCACCTTTATCAAAACTTGAGGAAATAAAACATGTAAATTTAGAAGGGGAAGGCCACGTATCTAAATATAACAGTATATTGGTTGCATGTAGTACTGAATCAACACCAGATAAATTAAATGCTTGGAAAATGAATATACAAGACAACACTGACAAGACAGGTTGGAATAATGCTTGTTTAAAAGTGCAAAAACAGACAAATACAAGATTTAAATTGCTTCAACATAAATGGTTAATGAGAATGTATCTGGAATGTATTCCAGATGTTGGTAGTAAATGTTTGGATGAGAAAGGTACTCTATTTCACTGTTTATGGGAACGTCCAAAGATCCAAAACTTCTAAAAGGATGGGATAAAATGCTTGTCAGAGATGTTTAATACCAAAGTGCCTTTAAATGTCAAACTCTGTGTGCTTGGAATCTATCTGAATGACTTTATACAAACATCAAAATAAACATCTGGACTTTGGACTTCTTCAAGCCAGGATAGCTACTGCACTATGTTGGAAGAGTATGGACGCTCCATCATTGAGAATGTGAATAAGGGAGCTTTCAGATTGTACTGGTCTGGAAAGACGACCTTACATTGCTAAGGGCAAGCAGAAAGACTTTGTTCAGCTCTGGGAACCCTACATGAATATCATGAAAGATGGAAATGTAGGCTTTACCTGAAAGGAAATTGTAACAATGTAGGGAAATATTTAGTTTCATTTGTATTCTATCTGATATCGGTGCAAGTTGAGTGTGTGTGTATGTGTAACGTATGTATTTCTGATCTCAAACTGTTGTATTGTTACTGTATGTTTCTTTAGTGAGATGTTATAATGTAAGAAAATTACCATAAACATGTTGTGGAAAAAAAGGAGAGGAAAGGTGATGAGGTGCTGTAAGGTAACGTTGACAGTCCTGTCCAGCCAAGGTTCTGCGGTATTCATGGATATCAAGGCCGTATGACTATGGATTGCAACCTCATGCTGTTTTGGCTGCAACAATGTCTCCTGTACTCACTGCAGAGGAGGTAAGAGCATGAGAACATCCTCGGCAAGTAGAGATAATGTAACTTGACTTAAAAGTTTGACATTTTAGGAAATACATTTATTCGCTTTCTGCGTTGGAAGTAAAGATCAATACTAATCTCATATCTGTCGGCTGAATATGAAGCTACAGTCAGCAGGCGGCCAGCTTAGCTTAGCATAAAGGGGCAGCTGTGTCTCAGGAGCTAGAGCGGGTCGTCCACTAATCAGAAGGTCAGTGGTTTGATCACCGACTCCTCCCATCCACATGTCGAAGTGCTCCCAATGGTTGTGCCAGCACCAGACCTTTTGTCATCAGTTTGTTTAACTACTTCTGAAGTTATGGAACGATTACTTGTGTTGAACGCTACACCACAAAATTATTTTTTGAAGACTACCCAACATTGCAGGACCAATGTGGCATCCTGATAATGTGACAATTTCAAAATGACCATACTTTGCCGACGGCCCGTCTCCATTTTGGTAATGCTCTCTGAAGTAGTAATTTTTTTCTTCACCTTATGCCTTTGGTTCAAAGTAAACTAAAATTGAATATTCTCTTCATTGTACCATAGCAGCAGTACTGTAATTACTGCCTTTCCAAAAGCAGTTGAGGGCAATAGAAGAGCAGAGTGACTGGTATCACAATGTACTCAAAAAGTGCAACTACATAAAACTACTTAGCAGTCACAGTACTTGAGCTACTTCCCGACCCTCGTTACATCCCAACTTTGCTTTTTTGCTTCAATTTATAAACAGGGGAAGAAAAGTGGGAAGATAGATGGAAGGAGGTAAAGGGGGCAAGTTGGAGTGGAAGGACTGGAGAAACGCTGCATTATTAAGATTTGAAATGAGTAAAAGGGAAGGAAATTAATGTTGAAACATTAATGAATCAGGCAAAAGTTTGTTTTAGATGATGGTAAAAGGGAAAAAAAGACTGATGTGGGGAGTTTTTGCAGGCCATGTTTTCAATTTAATATGGATGTAACAGTCAGGATATCTGAACGCTAATTCTCTGCCTTGTGACTATTGACAAGAAAAATATAACCACAACATTGCAAAATGTCCTTCTGCTGAATAGAGCCAATAATAAAAAACGATGTCGGTGAAATGTTGTGTGCATGTGTGTGTGAGTATGTATGAGACAGAAAGAGAGAGAGGAAACAGGGTGGAAAGTGAGCTGACATGCGAAAACCTGCACTCATTCAAAATAGCGGAAGCTCTAACCACGTCTCAAGACAAGTAATTACATTATCTCTGTAAATGTTGTATTTTTCATTGTAGATAATTACTCATGCAAAAGGCAACTTGTTTTCTGTCTGAAATGATTAACGGCCTCCCTTTGCACTCCTGCAGTTTGTGTTAGATATTTTCTCTCTCTCTCTCTCTCTCCCTCTGTCTCTCTCTCTCCTAAACCTTTTTCTTCCTCAAATTTTGGTAGATTTTTCATAGACAATCCTGGCATTTTAAACATGAACTCTGATCGGAGATGATATGTGGATCGTCATTGACAGAGGATCAGAGTGGGGACTAGCTATATGACTCATACACCTGGGGAGAGTCAGAATGTTAAATAGAGAGAAAAATCAATGGATCAAATCAACTTTTCCAGAGCAGATTGTCGTACAACTTGGAACAAGTTACATTGTCCACCACTGCCCATTCCAGCCAAAATGAATCAATTTTTAATAAATAACTGGGTCTAACAACTACGGATCATAAAGAAGTAATTTCACAGAAAATAGTGACAACAGATGTTATTAAATGACAGACATTTTACAACTATTGTTCACTTTTAGCTGCTTTGTAAAGTCAGCCTTTTACTGCACACCTCCATGGTCAGTAACTATTTAAAGAATGTTTTATAATTGTTAGAAAAAGTGACCTGATTTGCTAGTGTCACCAAATAAAAGAAGTTAAATTCACTGGTCACACTCTCATCATTCATTTTATTCTGTATTCATCTATTTATTTTGTTTGTTTTAAGAAATTCAAAGGTAGATATTGTGTGACATTGTTTAACTTTGTTAAAACTTTGTGGGTGCAAAACCAAGTCACATGCATTGTTCTAGAATAGAGAGTTATGTTTCACTACATTTACATCTAAATTAACATTTTTTCAAACATGGGCATTAGTTTGAATTATCTTAATTTCAAACATCAAATTTACCACGCTGTGACAAATTGTGCATAAAATAATCTATAGCAGTAAATTAGGTAAAACATGAATCTGAATATTTCTGTCACTGTAATTTAACTCTATTCTTTAATTTGATGCAATGCTATCTGCTCTGTCCTTAACATGACCCAAATATAAAATATAAAACTGAGGACTTCAAGATATTTTGATGATTCTAGTAATTCTGTCTGAGGAGGAGGAAGAAACAGTTGTCTGTTCGTGCTCCCCAGCCACCTTTGTGCAGTCTGAAAAACATGCAGAGATCTCTGAATGGAGAGGTCAGTTAGTTTTGCCATGCTTTTGTACAGTAATAGTCCAGAGCTTTGTGGATTGATTGGTCTGACACTTTAATCACTTTAGCTCAAAGCTGCATTGACAAAGTCATTATCTCTCCATCAATAACATTAATTTACTGAAGGGAAGTGGATGTTGTGTTCTAAAAGGTAAAGTATACGTGCACAATTTCTAATGTAACATTGTTCTAAACTGTTTGTGCTTTATATGAATGCCAGATAGAGTCCTGGTACGATTATAATGCAGCATTTACATATAGTTTGTTTTACCAAAACTATGTGATATAAGTGGCAGTAAAGAATTATCAAATCTTCAGCAATCCTCACACAGAAATCTTATGTGACACTTATTATTTAAGCCAAATATTGTATAAATTGAGATGTAATTCATGTTGTGCAAGTAGACATTTGTGTGGGATTTACCGAATTAAATTTAAAAAGCAGTAACAGACTATAAATGTGTCTCGAGGGACTTCATGAAATTCTCTCCAAGCTCCTTCATGTTTTTGTCATATTGAAATGTGTCTGTGTGAAGTGGAGTGCGGCAATGTATCAACATAATTGTCTTTCAGTACAACTTTAGCTGAGAGTGACTTTCACACACAAACAGACAAATATTTTTCAAATTCATTCATTCAATTACAACTCCAACCTCCCATTTCAACCAGGGTAACGAGTGTCTCTCACAGATGTGCACACACATAAACGCAGACTCACGTACACTACATCTAAATATCATTCTACAAGCAGAAGCCAAGAAGTACTCATTCTTTGTCTAATAGGATTGTTTCTGTGAGGATCAAAACAATTTCCTGACTAATGAAAAGAAAATGTATATATCAGATACAATAAATATAGAAGAAATCAAAATTTTAAGTCTCAGAAATAGGAGCAAGGGTGAGAGAATAAGTAAAATCTAAAGCTTTACAGCTAAGGTGAAAGGAAAGCGAGAAGATGATGCGAGAGAGGGATCTGTCTGGAAAATAAAACCTTGTAAAAAGTATTTATAAAGGAAAATATGTAGAGGTGACAGCAGGTGGAAAACAGAAGGGCTGTTCATCACCACCTTGAGCAAGAATAGATGCATGCTGTCATGTACCGTGGACTAAAATATACAACAGCGAGAAATGTATTTATTTATTTACTTATCTATTGATTGAAGTTACAAGAAAATCAACCTCTAATGGAATGGGGTTTATTTAAAGCAATCGCTCAATGTAAAATAATAATTAACTCTCGATCTGTTGACTTAATCATGTCAGTTCTGAAGTTTAGAGTTCAACAACAGGTGAAAAAAAGACAGCTCATTACTAAATATGATTAAAGAGACTAATAATACACTATAAGGTTAAGTTTACATAGCGCATAGGCAGTGGTAGCCTGCTGAGACAAAAAAAATGAAGATTTTTCTTTTCACTTTTCACAATATTCAACATGAACGATGAGTGAAATAAAACAGAGCATCTGCAAGTTCTATAACAGAGAGACATTCATCACTGAAATACTAAATGTGACAACCCACCCCCACTGCTCAGCCACAGAGTTGTTCAGGGTGAAGGAACAAAGAGAGACAGAGGGGAGAAGAAAAAAGTTCAGGAAGCAGGGAGTGAAGGATTATTTGTTTTTCTATCCCAGGCTGTTCTGGTCTGCCTAACTCATTCTTCCAGGAAGTGAAATCAAATCAGGAATCATTCAGTTGTCCAACAATATATTTTACTCTTATCTTGTGTCAGAGCAGAAAAAAAACACATGGCACAAAAAGACAGAGAGAGGTTAGAAACCCCTCCTCACAAAATGACTCAGAGGTTTTGTTTCCAAAGATAGACCATCCCATGCTTTTCTGAGTATTGAGGAGACATTTGAGTTGCACATGATAATATGCAATCAAGCAATATACTGATGAGGGGAGTCATAAAAATGAACTGTAACCGGTAACTATTCTCCCAAAGAAAACTGCCTGAAGAAACTGATAGGTTTACACTTTTTCAAGTCTACCTCAAAACAATATTCACACACCCCTACAGTATGTACTCTGAAACAGTTTTCTGTCACTGTAATTGTCCTTACTCTATATTAGCCATGAAGAGATCCCTCCCTAATGCTATTCCAATGTAAGTGAAGGGGGGCAAAAATGACTTTTATAGTTCAACTGAAGCGACTAAAAGGCTTCAGCAGTCTGACAAATCAAGACAAGTCAGTTGGTATTAACTTTATTTTTTCTGAAAAGATCCCTCTTACTATCCCTCCAGTGCAGCTCAACAAGAAAACAGTGTCCCGGAAACACAAAGAGGAAGATTTGCACAAAAAAGACTAACTGGACAATATCCATTTGATTTGTCTGACTCAGACTGCTGAAGCCTACTGGCTTTTATCCATCGTCAATTATTTTAGTTACCAATAACTGTTTTAATTTACATACGGACATGAGGATTTTGTTTTAAGACGGACTTGAAAAATTGTGAATCAATCATTTAATGCAGACTAACAGACTGGGCTTTTTAGGTAATCCTGTCAGCAATCCTCCAGTCAGCACTTTGCAGTACACAAAGTGAACCTGGTGATGTCTAAAAGCAGCAGTACAGAGAGTGATGAGCCCCAGGCAAGCCAGAAAGAAACTCTTATTTCATTCAACACTAGCCCCAGAAAAACCCAACAGCACCATCCGTCGTTACTGCTACCTCAGCTGACAAGGACAACCCTAAACCAGACGAGAGGCCAGTGCACCACACTTCAGGGATTCCAGATTTGCTCTAAGACCCAAAATATAAAGATGGTTTATTAAGACAAAATTATACAGTGTTTCCCTATATTCATTCAGCAGCGGCGCACCGCCACTGCAAAATTATGAGCGCTGCTGCCAAAATTTCAGACGATCATTAATATCAACGGGCTACTAATGATTTTCACTCGCACACTGTGTGAGCACAATAACACCATGCGTTATTGTGGATTTTCTTTAGTCATCTTCCCTCTCTTTGTTCTTCAAAGGACATCTATGTGAAAGGTACAAGAGTAGCATAGCTCCGTTAAGTAATAAGGCAGTGCGTGTGTGTATGTGTGTGTAAATGTGCGTGTGTAGTTGCGCGAGCGCAGAGGGTGAGCGGCAGAAACATGACGTGAACACGAGCGGAGCAGAGGAAAAGTTTAGCAGTAAGTTGTCAATCTGGCAGTAAATGTACAGTACAGGCTGTTTGTCAGTTAATAAATGCTGCAGCTCCTCAAGACAAAGAAAATACTCATCTATTGAAGGGGGTTAGCCCCGAAGTTAGCAACAACACGTTAGCTTAACTTGACCAGGCTCACTTAAGGTGGACTGACTTTCAAGTTGTCCCCCCTCCAAGGCAGTCAACCAAGGGGAAACACTGTTATATTTAAGTAAATTAATGTGATATTCAATAATAGGCTATGTCTGTGGTTAATACCTAAGGACGTTTTCTCAGGTATATTGAACTTATACACAGACCCCAAAATGGAAGCTCAGATGAAAGAAATTGTTGTATGTGGTCTTTGTTGCTCATGTTTTGTTGCTTTTGTTGGTGTAAGTTGGTTCCAGTTGTCATGATGTGAAAAAACTTAATTCTTAGACATGTTATGTTATGTTTTACTCTCAAACTTATAGTATTTTTTACAAATTGTCAGAAAAAAATGACAAATTTCTCCATTTTAATTTGATATTAACTGGTATTGGATCAAAAAGAAATTCAGGATTTATGCCCAATCCCAACAAAGCAAGTATGCAGCAATTAATTTTATTTGGCTGGACTGGCCATGGGCTAGCCCTATAATATGTCTCTCCATCACTGACTAGCTGACTCACTGACTGACTGAGCAATGAAGTTACACCATTGGTATGGCCGGCCAAGTGTTGGAGTTTCCCCATTGGCCATTGCTGTTTCAAAATTGGTGCGAACAGTTTCTATTACGTCATTAGGGGGGCATTTACAGCAGTTCCACAACAGTTTTCAACTACGTCCTCAGGGGGCCTTTATAGCAGTTCCTCTCATAACTGCAGCTCATTCCAAATTTATCACAAGAGAACATTTTGCTGCTCTTGGATATAACAACTGAAAACTAAACACTTCTGAATTCACTGAGCGGACCATTTTGTCTATCTCTCCAAGGTAAGTGAAATGCTTCATTAAGTTAGTATGTTACACATTTACCAGAAACTTAAGTTAAGATTAAACAACTGTGCTTTAGCTTCTATGATAAATGTGGCCGCATTTTGCTCCCAAAATCCCAGTAATTTCAGCGACACTGACAGTGTTGGAAGAAGTACTTATTAACAATAAAATGCTGTTTATGTATTGACTCATCAGAATTAATAATGTAACATTACTTTGTTAAACGGCTCCCGTTTGTTCTGTTGTTTGCTTATAGCGTTTAATTAGTCTCAAAACCTGTGCATATAAAAATCAGGCATGTGCATGTGATAGGAGCACACATAATAGTATTCGTGAACGGAAGAGCGCAAGCTCGACCCTCCCTACACACTCGCAACTGCTCAACACTCGCTTGCTCGACAAGTTGCCCTTTGAGACTTTGGAAGTAGGGACGGCATAGACAATCCCAATCCTTTGATTGGTCACTTTGAATACTGACCATGACCTTTGATTGGCTGTTTGGTTTGATCACTGACACAGAAGACGCCAGGCAGTTGTCTGACAGAACAAAGGGAAACATAAATAATGATATTTAGCGGCTGATTCTCCGTTTTTGCACCATTAACACTTATGAAAAAGTGTTTAGACATTGTAGCAAAACTGAACACTGTTTAAACCAACTTTCAGATTTGTGAAACCTTTATTTTGCTTATGCAAACAGAAAAAGGGGTGACTTCACTAATATTTCTCCATCCAGACCACATTAGACCAGGTCTAGATCAAAAACCACTATACTTAGGTAGGAGACTCCAGAGACTCATTAAAACAGTTTCAGATTTGTGAAACCTTTATTCTATTTGTGAAAACTGAAAAAGGATGATTTCACTACCTTTTTTCCCCATTTAGACCACATTAGAGAGATTAGAAAATTTACTCTATAAAGATTTTGTGTGACTGTATTTCAAATGGTAAAAATAACTTTTCTACCTTTGTTTTTATGGAGCTCTACATGGCTGTAACCTGGAGAGATGCGGAATCGTGCTGTGAATTTCTAGCCACATCACTGAAATCACCCTTTTTTGTGTTTTCACAAATAGAATAAAGGTTTCACAGCTGTGTTTTAATGACTCTCTGGAGTTTCCTTGGTAATGTTGGCAGGCTTTATGGATGTAGTGGATCTGAAGGAGAATACTGTCAAACAGAATGTTAGACTGCTAACACACACAGGAATCACCAATTAATCAATCAATTACACACAATGAAGTAGTAGCAAAGTTACTAATAGGAGGTGCCGGTGAGGACGGTTCTACATTTCGCATTGCCAAACATAATATCCAGCTTAAAAGTAGCAACCGCAACAAGGTTGATGGTAACGGCCTGTAAGAATCTATAATTCATAACATTAATTCAAGAAATTGTTTCATTGAAAACCTTACAGAATCCATATTACAGAATGGTGCAGGAGAAGATATAGTAAAATCAAGTCTGTACTAGCCTGCTAACTATTCAGAACAGCAATGGAAAGATGCATTTCACATCCTCAAAACAACAAAACAATATGACTTAGAATATTTTGGTGATTTAGCCATTCTTAATTGTGCCCACTCAATAAAGAATGACATCTTGCATATCAACACACTTTGGCAGATGGAAAATACCAGTGCCAATAAATGTAATTTATGCTAATGCATAAGATTCATCTAATGTTAGAGACACCAACATTATATTGGTGCAAGCTCACACTGGCAATCATTTTAAAGTTTGATTCTAGTATCTGACAAAGATATTGAATAAACAATTGATTTGGCAGAGGCATTTAAACAAAAGCAGTATAAAACTCCTATACATTTGAAGGACACCTTGACCCAATTGAATGACAACAATATCAAAACCAAATCACCCATGACTATGGCAGGAGTAAAAAGGAAAGAGTTTTCATTATACAACTTAAGTGTACTCAAGAAAAGAAAGGAGGACCGCACAACAGATCTATTTGATCAGTATACTGAAGGTATGCAGAATGTGTGCAAGATCCGTCATAAGCAGTTTAGAAATTTGCTAATACGCTTGCAGAAATCTCAAACATGCCAAACTCATTACGACATGGATTCTTTACAAAAACAAGCCATGGCAAAACAAAAATCAAAAACATACTGAAGCTCAGGCTTCTTACAGGCGAAGGCAATTACTGGAATATCGAATCGCACTCAGATGAAAATGTGATAGAGCAGGTCGCTACCAAACAGAAAATATAGAAAAAGATCCCATAGGAACTAGAGCCAAACGTGCTAGGGGGAAAGCAGCTACAAGACAACATTTTCTAGAAAAAAATACAATTCAATATAGATTAATTACAGCAAAACAAAGAGCAGCACAAAGAGGGAAGAGATTTGACTATTTAAATGAAACCCAATTTGGTAGAATAAAACAGTTCAGAACAGATGTGAGAGATGGGCCGACATTTGCTTGTGTCTGCTCTAGACGAATTCAGTTTTACAACCAAGTGAAAAGGTATAATGACATGCTAAAAAATCAAATAATTGAAAAGTCACATATCCACATATATTACGCAGTGCTACTGGTGAAATTCATGAAGACATGAAAGTGAAGGATGATTTTTGGATATGTCATGACGCTGCAAAAACTAATGAAAAATCAAATTCCTCCTATGAGTCATTTAAATTACCTTGGACTGGTGAATATCACAGACTATGAAGAACTCAAACTGTCTGAATCAGAAAATGCTCTGATTGCTAGAAATATTTTCATTCAAATACCAGCTTCCCAAGTTGAGGTGGATTGTAACCAAAAAGAAAATAGTTCACATCCCCACATTTGAACAAGATATTGTTAATACAATAGAAATATTACTTGCTTACTACCAGATACAGCTAGAATTGTAAAAGGTTCAACTCTCAAGAAAGATGTCCACGAAAAACAATCACAATGACCAATGTATTGATGTTTTCAAAGACATGCGAGCCCTACAAATATTAAGAAATGTGGGAAATCCCTACTACCAATTCACCTTGACAAATTTCAAATGCAATGTCTGGAGGAGGATCCCATTGGTTACAACTCCTTATTTAATATTGACAATATAGATAATGAAATCATTGACCAAAATGTGTAAAAACAAACTGATGGTAGCCTTCCCAGTTGTAATGATAATGTTGAAAGTGCTAATCCTTCTGACTGTGATGATGAGGAAGCAGACAGATACAGGACCAATGACCTCATTCAAAAGAAAAGACTTGACACAAACAGACCAACAGTGTTTCTTAATGACTATCCAGAAGTAGATATAAGACACAACATAACCTACTCAAGTGAAGACTCTGCCATCAGTTGCTCACACTCAAATGAACCCAATGAGTGTGATTAGGATGTCAAGTCATTCCTATGTCTTCATCCAGACGGCAAATATGGCTTACATGATAAAGAGAGATAAATTCCCATTAGTATGAAACAATATTTTCAACAAAGACTACTAAATGTTGATAAGAGATTTACTAACACTCCCAGCTATGCCTTAGCAGTTTTTGCTTATAATCAGCTTGAAAGAAATATATCTTTCCTAAAAGGCAAAAAACGTAAACAAGTACTGGAGGCCTGAAATATACACTAAATGACCCATACAATGTGTTGGATAATAGTCCTGTTACACCTAGATATTTACAAAAGAGAGAACTAGAATTAATCTCTAGACACCCTAAGCTGTGCAGAAAAAAGGATGAATGAAAATTTTACACCTTTCCTGCAAAAACACCAATTTGAATATCATGTTGAAAATGGTCAAGAACAATGTTAAATTGATGGCATACCTTTGCAAGAATTCCTACAAAAAGAAGAAAATATCTATATATATCATATAAAACATGAATTCAACAAACAAAATATTCTAACTTGTCCTCTTAATTTTGATCATCAAGTTTAGAGTTTAAACACATCGTCATGAATCATCAAAGCCCATTCTCTGTACAATATTACAACTACAGAGTTGAGTTTTAGCTTGGTGGTGCTGCACACATGGAACATTATGGTTTAACTGGTACAAAAACGTCAAGAAATTGGTGGGAGAACAAATTACACAGACAAAATAACCCTGGTCAGATAAATGAATTTGAAGAAACCTAAACTGAAACAACAAAATCACTCATAAACAATCCTAGCAATATAAAGCAATACAAAACAGTACTTCAAAAATTAAAGATGAGGAATTGGGTACAACACCAGAAACAAACAATGCCAATCAAAACCTGACATCAGCACATTCAGAAGTAGCTACACACCCAACCAGTGAAACACAAGCCAATAACCCTTCTGAGTCAGATGTGTCTATTACAAGTAGTGTTACTGTACTGCCTAAAAAAAGATACAGAGGTCATGTCACCATTCCATTTCACAAAACCAACATTTCAAAAAATCCTGTCAGAAAAAAGGACCAAACTGTAGATTCCGTTTCCCACGAATCCCCTCAGTAAAAACTCTGATAACAGTTCCAGCAAGAATTAAATAACCTAACAATGCAGAGGTGAGGGAAAAAAAGCTTACTGAGTCATGAAAATACAGAAAACAATCACAAGAATTTTAGAAAATGAAGACTTTATGAAAAAGGCAGTGGTAAAACACCAGGGAACTATAGATACTTATCTAAGACTTTGTGGGCAAGTTATGGTAAATGAAAACATCTTAAATGAAAGACAATTCATACAAGATGAAATCTTGATAACTGAACTCAATAACTTCACTGCATTAGCATACACAACAAGTTGGCAGCATATCATCTCTAATGGTCTCAAATAGTTCATCAATTTGAAAAAAAACAGACATAGAAGGCATTCCAATTAATCAAACAAACAAATCTTGAGGGGAACTTTCACAAGAAACTTTCCAAATATGAAGAAGCTCTCACTCTATCATCTTCGGGATATGAGGTCATTCTACAGAGATATTGATTTAATAATGATAAGTAATTATAACCCAGAATGCATCAAAGCATGGAATGTAAATATGGACGTGCAAATATATTTGGATTATTATGCATTAATCACCTACATCACAAACTTTAACATGAAGGATGAATCAGGAACAATTTAATTTATTTAAAAAAGCTTTAGAAACTGAAGAAAATGATACCCTGATATCCATTTTGGAAAACTACACCAGATGAACTTTTAAAGTTAGTACCTTATCATATGCACAATTTGTTCAAAGATATGAACCCTGCAGCTCTGCACCAGAAAACTATGACATAATGCAAGATCTTTATAAGGAAAATACACATGACACTGAAAATATGTCTACAAATCTGCAACATATTTCAGAAAATTAAATAATTCATCAGTATCCAATCTCTACCAAAAAGAGACTTCCAAAGTACATCCCTCTATACACATCCACTCCAGGACAATATACGTGGTGAAGCTTTGATCCACAAGAGACATCCGCAGATAGAAACAGATGAAAGCAGGAGGATTTAACAGATAATTAGAATAGTTATAATTAGAATTAAAATAAGTTCTCTTTCAAATCAAACATCCCAAGATATGAGTGGAAAGTATTGTTTCTTGCAACTGCATTTATACCCTTTTATGACTCAAACGTAGCTTAACCATGTCATGTGATGTGCTACGTCAGCACACTTTCACAACAAATATTACTGGGATCACTACAGAAAATTGCAGATGAACATTTAATATCCAAGAATTCATTATAGACACTATCACTGACTATCCATGTAACAAATTGGCCACAATTTCACACACTGACCATACACGGTCCAGCCATATACTAGGTTTTCACCTAGTCGTTTTCATCATCTTTGCCTACTGAAAGCAATTACTGCTCCCAAATCATTCTACTGGGAATACCTATCCTTGGAGCATGTCGATCTGTGTGTGTGTTTGTGCCTGTGAGAAACTTTTTATCTGTTTGTGTCTGTGTCCTTCTTGCAGTTTGAAAGTCAAACACTGGCTGCCCTTCCCTCCCTCAGAGTTGGTGGTGTCTGTCTTCCCACCACCTGCTGGCCTGCCTTGTGTCTCACTCAGTCTGTCGGTCTGCCTTTGTAATGTGGTAATTGGTGGCCTGTTTTATGAGTAGGTTTGTCACAGTTTGAGTGATAAGGCTCTAGTGTAATTGTGAAACTCTACTATGTTTATAGTGATAGATACCTTCAAACTCATCCAATATTGTTCACCAAACAGAATCGCTCTGGGGAGGATTTCTGAAAGCTCAATGTCAATTTCCTCCTTATCGACATTTAATTTAATAGTGCAGGACAGCACTGTAATTCTGCAGAAACAGAAAACAAAAGACTACAACAACAATAAGGTCAACAAAGTGTGTTGGAAATTGTCCATTTATTAAATCTGACATTAAGAACAAGAACTGGACAACACAAACATTAAAACAGCTAATCATGTCATTATTTCCAGTAATGACTTTACACTGTACGTACAAATAATGTACACAGAGACGAAGAGAGAAGACTTTTTGACAGTTTTTTGTGTTGTCAGTCTTTACACAGAGGCACATACTGTTGTACATTATATTTTTAAAGCAGTGTGTTAACTCATGTTTGTCATTATTCTACCATACTTTTCATTCATCTTGATTAATGTATTTTTAATTTATTTTTTATTTCATTTTTGTGGTTAAAAGTGGAATACAGACACTTTGTCCATCTCCTGGGTCATAACTTGATCAGAACAAAGAGGCATTTTAGGAGAGTGAGGTGTAAGAGAGAAGTGATTATGAGCTATTTATCTGAAAGCTCCCACCTCCTTCACCTGATCATTAGAGTAAACAGGTTCCATTAATGTGTCTTGTTGACCAGATACTCTCAGGGAAACTGACTGATATTGTTCAGTGAAATGACCGTGATTGAGGTAATCACAGCTGCTTCCTTTTAATGCTTCACAACAGCTCCCATGTCCAAATAGCCCATTAACCGTTTGAAATGGAATGATGCCATTACTGGTGAAAGAAAGGGCACTCTGCAATTTGTTTTTTTTTCTGTTTATGGAAATAATAGCAGGGGGTGTGACAATGTTTTTATTTCAGCATCTGCTCACATTATGACTTGAAAGATGTTTCAGGTTTTACCACAGCTGCACTTGCTCTCTCTCACACCGTTTTGCATCAGTGAAATGCAGCTTGATGTTTGAAGCCTAAACAGGGGTGAATCACCATGAATAGCAAATCAGTTTTCAGACACTTAAGGCAAAGCACTCCATCTATTAACTCTGATAAGGTTAGACATTTTCATGGTCTTAGTTCAAAGGGAAGGCTATGGCTGACTTCCAAATATTATAAAGTGGTGAACTGGAAGTGTGTATGCAGGGGTCCCAAATGGGCATAATTTAGCCAAACATTTAAACCTTGGCTTCATTACAGGGCCCAACAGTTGAAGGCTGCAATTAGTAATCGATTAATTATTATTTTACTCTATCAAATGTTAAATAGTGGAAAAAAGGAATTCACAATTCCTCAGGTCTTCAGTTTGCTTGTTTTGTCTGTCTGAGCCTAAAATGTTAAGATATTACATTTTGCTTGTCATATATGACAGCAAATCATCATATAACTGTTTTGTTTTCACACAATTTTGTATGTGTGTTTGTGAAGCACTTTGTAACTCTGCGCTATATAAATAAAGCTTTACTTACTAGATATGTTGCTATTAGCATACATATTAGCTAATAAGTAACTATAACATGACAGAAATGCCACAAATATGCTTGAAGTAATTTAGAAACAGTCTTACCATTAAAAAAAGTTTGTCCACCAGAGAGTTTATTATTAATTGTAAAATGTTGGTCACAATCATCTAATAACCTAATCTAAGGGATCCTAATCAAAAAGTGTTTATTTACATAATGTGTGCATGTTAAAAAACAAACAAACATATCAGAGGATAAATCATTAACAGATTTTTTTTTAAATCTGGAAAAGTCCTATTTACCAGAACTGGGAGACAGTAAAACTGTAGGAAATTCTCTCTGTGGAAAATAAGATGCTATAAATAACATAGAAGACAACCTAGTTAAAGAAATAAATAACATTTTAACAAGTTACATATAATGTGGGCTATAACTAGGCCACCTAATTATTTTCAAAGGGAAATTTGAAGGAAAACACTGACTGCAACAGTCGTGTTCATGAGGTTCAATTTGTCATACCTTGCTCTCACCTTGAGTGCAGTCGTTTGATGTTAAGAATGTGAGCGTAGGTGTAGGTGTTGATGACAGCGTAGGGCTGGCGAGAAGGTGCTGATTGCTGTTGGTATGTGTGTGTCAGCAATACAATTAACAACAGAATCAGCTGAGGGAACAACATTACCTTGAAAGAAACAGAAATTAGAGGATTTTTTGCAAAACACAGACAGGAAAAGGGCACACACACACACACACAAGCACACACACAAACGCACACACACACACATGTCAATGATTGTGCATAATATCATAGAGAGATGCATACAGTACACACATGCTGCTAAACAGCTGCCCAAGCACACTGTCAGGATAAAAAAAAAAATTTAAATGACGTTCTGCACTGTTTGCCTCCAGGATTCTGCTGACAGTGCAGCACTGCAGACGGGTAATCATATCCCAGAGCACCTAAGGGCACATAGCAGCACGCTAACACGCTAATACTTTCAGTAATATGGACTGTCAACTGAGTGATTACACTAGATGATGACTTTGACAGTACCTCCCCTGTTTAGGCACACAGTTTAATAGATATTGTCAACATGAAGCGGTAATTTGCATCTCTTATTTATCTTTAACTTATTGTCTTTGGCATCTTTAGATATCATTCATCAGTAAACAAGTGTATCCAGTTGCACAACATCTTTAAATCTCTATACATAGTCTTAACTTTGTCTTTAAGAGCAGTAAATGTAAAAAGGTTTTATGAAATCAGCATAGCTTCAGCTAATATCGCAGTACATTTATTGGCAGTAGCAATTGTCAAAGGACAGCAAAAGAGTATTACTTCATCATATAGACATCAGTTAAGTGGACAATCCATCAAACAATTTGATGGATTGAAAAAATTATCAGTTGATAGCAGATGGACAGAGCTGGACTTATTTTTGAGACGAGCAGTTCCATATGCTATACAATATTCATGGAATGACAGCAGTACGAGAGAATGGCACTGGTTTTAGCTCCAGCCTTGGCAGACACACCACAGAGGTGGTCATTAATCATTTAAAACTCCCTACCACCACACTGTGCATTAGAGACTTGGTGTACAGGAACTGCACATGACTTTAAACTGTCTCTATATGTGTGTGTTTGTGTTTGCTCCAAAACACCCACCCACAGAAAGTTACAAGCGCTTGGGTTTTTTCCTCATATACACATAAACAACACTGGATTTATGAGCAAAACTGCTGACATTTGGACAAACAAACACTAGTGTTCATCAGTGCAACATGTGTTCTGTTTTCAGAAGAAGTGAAAGGTGGCTGACTGGGATTGTAACAGAGAGAAACATAAAAGAGATGTAAATGATCAAGGTGAGACATGACAGCAAATACCACAGAGAAAGTCACAAACATGAGAAAGGTAAAGACAGAGAATCACTAAAAATGAGTGAGAGGGAGGAGAGAGTCAAACAGATGAAGACAGAAACTGACATTTGACATTAAGACTTCTTTAATGAGTCACTGAAGTTTCGTGTGACATGACAGACAGCAGAGGGGAGTAAAAATAACCAAAAACGTCAAGCAAAAACATACCACCGGTTTGTTAATATGAAGGCAACACGTCGTGTGGCCCTGCAGAACAAACAGCATTACCCACATACCAGACATTGTCAAGAGTCGAACAGAAAAAGAGAAAAGACAGAAACATAAAAAGACAGACATCCAGACGACACAGCAGACACACAACACAGGTTGATGTGACCAACTAGAAATAGTGGCAGCCTCCGCCTCGGGTGTGCCCAGCCCTGCCTACTGTGACATTACCTGCCTACCACCACATAATCATGATGAATCGCTCTGGGGCTTGCCGCCGACCGCTCACATTGCCAAACAATGAGTGGCAATGGCAAACATCACCACACCACACAGCCTCTCTCCCTTTATCTTCTCTCTTTTTCTGTCATGGTGTTCTCATTTTTTTCATTATTTTTCTTATCTCCGCCTCTCTCTTTCTCACCAACATCTTGCTTGTCTGCTGTCCTTGCCTCCTATACCCTCTCCACATTGTCTTTTTTTTCCAGCCCTCCTCTTCTTGCCTGGTCTGACTCTTTTCTCTCTCTTCTGTGTTTTCTCTGATGCACCTCTGTCCTCAATCTCTTCTTTCAGATTCAAGGAGGGCAGGCACCAGAGAAAGGAAGCTGGAGGTTTGATTAATAGAAGGACACTGTATGTATGCAAAACAAGCAGTATAATTATACTTAACCTGATGATATTCAACAATTTCAGCAAGTAAACTGTGTGTTTATAGTTAGCAGGCTATCAAAGAATTTGGAAAATGATGTCAGCCTGCTGCAATTTGAAAGTATGTCAAACCATATTCACTCAGAATATCGGATAATTAAGATGCAAGTCAACACTTCAGACTTCAGTGAACTGTAATTCTGAGGCAGGAAAGACATTTACGTGAAATTTCAGCAAATATTTTCCTCATGGCATTTGTTTTTCCTACGTCATCTCTCAGCATAAAAAAATTGGGTGGTGAGGTTGCTACAGGGGGGGAAATGTGATGTATTATAGTTATACTTCCACAATATCATAAGTTGCAAGACTGTGGAGGGCATTTTCAGAATTTAATACCAAGCCAAACCACATTACTTCAAGCAGCACTTTTGTTTGTTTGTTTTAATCTACCACAGGGATCAGGGTGAGAAAGAAAACATTGTTTATCATTACTTTTTCTCCTAAAATCAGAATCTGACAATGGGAATGAATTACATATTCAGCAATAACAAAGAGGGTAGCATCACTGCTTTATATTTTTTCAAATCCCACCATGGCTACAAAATTGTTCTCATTTCTCAAACACAGTTGAAATAACACAGAACTAAAAGAACAGAGTCTGCTAAATGGAATGATACGAGTCAACAGAAAGCCTGTAAGAGCTGGTAAAATCCAAGATAGTGAATTTCTGTCACGACTTCCCAAGCAATTACCAGTGTTTCCCCTTCACTTTACCCCTCTAGGCTACTGTCTAAATAAAGAAATGAAGCTTGAGAGGTAAACAGTGTAGCTCTTTAATATTGTATGACGCTTCAGCCTCCTTGCTAGCGATGTGAGTAGTCCTACAGTACAGTATCAGTCATCCTAGTGGGGAGAAGAAGGGAAGAGAGACAAAAGTCGTGGGGTTAACAAGACGAGTAAGTTGCCCATCCTCTCCCTGATTTGTCTCATCCGCAAGCATCTGTCTGATCCTTTGTGGAGCTGCCATCTTGGAGCGCTTCACCCACAGCTGATCCCTATTACCGGGGAGGACAGCAGCCTTATTACAACGGCTGAGGAGCTGCTAAGTGAATGTGTATGGGTGTGTATGTGTGTGTACGTTTAATTGTGTATGAGGGAAGGAGGGAGGAAGTCAGTGCAAGGGCTATAGGGGAAAAGGGCAGTTGTGGGAGAGAAGGTAGAGAGGAGACAAACGCAGAGACACCATAGACTCGTGTACAATAGAGGCAAACAGCCATTACTGTAGGTATCTGCTAACAGGAACACTTTCCCCTCTGATGACAACTCAGGACCATTTTCTGGCCAATTACTTTAAATAAAGTATAATGGGTGAGCGGTCACAGAGGGAGACAGGAGAGGAGGGGAGGAGAGAGGATTGATGATGTGTTTTAATGCTAATACATCCCAAACCAATACATCAGCGGTGTGATCAGCGCTCTCTTATTCACTTCCACACACTTTGATTCCAGTTATTTCATCTGTGACCCTCTCCACCCCTCTCCTCCTCTCTCTCTCTCTCCCTCTCTCTCTCTCTCAACACAACGGCCTCTGGGAAATACCTTTTAATGGCTCCTCTAAATTTGCTTCACAAAACACTCTTCTTTTTCTACACACACTTCTCTCACTAAATATCTATCTCCTGTGACATATAATAAAGTGTAATCATGGGTTCAAAACAGCAACAATGCCAGGTTTAAATGTCAATCATAATTGATATTCAGCAAAATGTGTAACAGTGTAACATAAATACTACATTTATCATCGAGCTCAATGAGCTCCAATTCACCACATTGCTTTATAAAATGTACAACATATTTCAGTAACATAGTCGATGTTGCCAGTGGATGACATAAATGGTAAAATGAAAGTTGTAAAGTTTTTATTGCCTGTAGAGTTGAATTTACTCATCCAATAATCTGGGAGAGAAAAGCACACTTCTGACTATATTGTTCTGTTGAAAAGTATATTATTTAGTCTCAGTAGGATATAAAGAATAGGTTGCCATAGCAAGGATACTATTCTGTTGATAGTTTCAATTATTCCCTGTTCTTGTTTTTAACTATCCAAAGCCATTTTTGCACACCACCCTGATGAGTTAGTATGGTGGCACTGTCATTTCAACTCAATACAATAAAGTTATTGTCTGCTTGTGAAGAAAATTGACTATAATTACAGAGGAAAGGTGCCAGAGATACGGGGGTGAGCAATTCAGACAAAAAGCCTTGGCATTTTAATAATAATTTAACAGTTCAGTCGTGGGTTAATTGTGACAGGTAGACTGAAGAGCACATTCTTACTTTAGATATGTCTTCTTGCCAGGCTTTTTGTTTAGAAGACAGTCATTTCTTTTATCTGACTGCCTTTGTCTCTCAAACACAATACAGAAAAGTACACAGAGAAGGAGTCATTTTACTGTCTTGCAAAAAGATAATACAAATGTATTTGTCTGTTGCCTCCGTCTAATCAGACAGAACTGACTGCTTAAGAGAGACAGACAGCGATACCAAGAAAACTCAAGCTCTTTATTTACTCTTTCGTTTAACAAAGCCATTCAGACACTAATGCATAAAAAATTATGGTAATTATTTAGCTTCACTACTTTCGCCCTCAACAGAAAGGCAACAAATGTGCAAGAAATGAACATCCACACAAACAAATAATGCAGAAGCATTAAGAGAGTCTGTGACAGCCAGCTATCATCCAACACAGAACACTAACACCTTATACAGGCAATAACAAGTCCTCAGAAAAAGAAAGAATCACAGTTGAGCCACGTGAAGCAACATCAAACTAGAAACACTTCCTCGCGGTTGTGTGCCTCTGCCAACCAGTCAAGTAGCAGTTTTCATCTATGTCTGTTGGATGACTTTGAAGGAATTTAACAAAAAGGTATTCAGTGTATTTTCCTTGTATGTGTTCACATGCTTGGTCAATAAAGCTGATTCCAACAGAACACAAAATTTTAGCCATAAGAGTAGACGATGCTTCAGATATGGACGTTGCTGCAAAGAAGCATCAAATACTAATATGTGGATGCTTCACACACATCTTCATCCCGGCAGAACAGAAGATCTAAACAGTCACCACAGTTTCAAGGTGAAGACCCAAGATTAGTGTCACCAATTCAGTATCTGACCAAATGTGAAATATGGACACAATCTCCTCTTCTGTGACTTATGGCGTTGAATAATGGCCAGAAAAGTGTTTTTGCAGAACATAATGATGTCACAGTGGAGTTAATCTTTAACCTTTTGGATATAAAATGTCATAATTTTATCTTATTAGACATTTATGTGAAATTTTGTCATAATTAGCATATGAATTCTCGGGTTATGGCCAAAAACGTGTTTTGTTAGGTCACAGTGACCTTGACCTTTGACCACCAAATTCTAATCAGTTCATCCTTGAGTCCAAGTGGGCGTCTGTGCCAGATGTAATGAAATTCCCTCCAGGCGTTCCTGAGATATCAGGTTCACAGGAATGGATGGACAGAAGCCACGACTGTTGCTGGCATGGAGGCATAAAAACATGATTGTCAGTGTAAGGACCCCACATTTTGTCATTAACAAAGCTTCAGTTAAGCAAATATTCATACAGTACCATCTCACCACAAGCACACACTTACTGCATATCCCTACTATATAAAGTATGAACTACGTGGTGTCAACTGGAAATAACACCCTTCTCAATCTCTCCTCATCACCTTGTAGAGGGAAATATCACCTTAGACAAAGACATCATTGTCAAAACTGGTGTAAATGAGCGCAAGCTTGTGTGCGATTTTGTACACTAAAATACACAAAGACCCAGTGGATTTCTTGCTGATTAAAGGGATGTTTTATTTTGCATCCACTATGACAAATGTCAATCGATTATCAATAATGAGCTTAAAAAAACCTGGGTAAGCACCATGATCAGTGCAAAAACAATGCTGAACCTGCAAAAAGATTAATAGGATTTTTTGCTGACAGAGAACAGAGTTGTAATAGCAAAAGCTGTGGACCATGAATAAAATAAACAGAAAATGTCATTACACCAGAATAAGTAAAAATTAAAACTCATCTGTTGTGACATGGACTTGATGGGAAATTTTGCTATGCTGACACAAGAGTGGTGGGTGGTAAAATTTTGCTCATTCCTTAGGGACAAAGACAGAAAAACAGAGAGAGGAAGAGAAAAAGTAGATTGTGTGTGTGTGTGTGTGTGTGTGTGTGTGTGTGTGTGTTTGTGTGTGTGTGTGTGTGTGTGTGTATGTGTGTGTGTACCAAGGATTCCTCATGTTATGTGGACATATGGGGACAAAAACCAGTCCCCCTAACATAAATCATTAATTTTAGGGTGAAGACTTGGTTTAAAGTCAAGATTAGTTCATGATAAGGATAAGTTTAACAGCTTGGTGGAGCACCAACAGCAAAATAAACTCTGCAGTCAGGTTTTAGTTGAGAGGCCAGATGAACATATAGGAAAAGTATAGAGAAGGAGGAGCAAATGACTTAGAGGACAACAACAGACAATACATCAAAAATACTGCAAATGGAAAAAACAAGGCGAAGCAGGGAAGTAAATTACAAATCCGAAATTGAGGCTCCGTACTCTCCTGACACGTCCAAATTTATGGATCAGGGGAAACATGCAGTAGATGACTCACAATCACACAATGTATTTATGTTTCAGGGGAAAACGGTGTAAATAGACTCATAAGACCTATGCCTGCAGTTCATCTTCCACGTAGACAAACATACACAACAACACACACGCATGGACTAAATTATACTTTAAAGTATAAAAAAGGGGATAACACAAATGAGGTCATTAAGTCCCTGGAGAACATCTCCTGTTACCGTAATCGTTGACTCGGAAAAGTCAATATTTGTGCAGGTTGTGAAACATAGCAGAGTTGTATATGGGGAGGACACTAGCTTAAGGACTGACAGACACTATATTCAATTTGTGGATTTACTGTATATATACAGTAAATCCACGCTGTATATCTTACTGTATATCTTATATTTACACTTCTGCAACACCCAAATGAAGTAAACTCAACGTATTTTACTAAACTAAGAAGATTTTTTATGTGGCATTATTGTATGTATTTTATTTGCTGCCAAAAATGCATATTATAAGAATATTTCTAGAACACTAGATGAAAAACACAGAAGAAAGTGGGTTTTGTCCAGAAACACACTTTTTTAAAAGACCCAGGATTTTCGAACGAAGAGAAAATAAACTAGTTTCTCTTATTCCCACTGGTCTCTGAGAATCACTTTTTAATTAAAAAACAAACATCTCCACACAAGAATATTTCAAAAGAAACATTGCCCATTTCTCATTACGGTGTGTGATGACTTATAAACTTTTCCCAGTTCAGTGTGGATCCATTAAGTATGTCAGGCACATGTTTTTGTGCCTGACAAGACTTTAATAAATTAAATGTATTCCTTTGCTATTCCATCAAAGAGGTCATAATTTTGCAGAAAAAAATTAAATTAGGAAATTAGGAAAACAGAATTAAATACATTTTCTACCTAGGTTGTTTTGACAAGAAGGTATAAAAAACTTTTTGTTCTGTTCTTGAGTAAACAAACAAATCTACTTTTAATTTGCCTTCATTTCTTTTCATGCAACATAACATCACATTAGAAATATAATCTAAACCCAAGAAGCATGAAGCACCCTATTTTAGCAAATGTCTCAGGTAGGAATAGTGGTACATGATGAGTTGCTAAAAAGGATTTCGCACAAACAATCCATTATACACACAAAAAAACGTCACACACACACACAAACACAACTGATTTGGACTCAGTAATGTCACCTCCAAACACAGTTAACTACATGATAAATGATTTGCAAATGCACCACTGCAACACTAGAAGAGACTGAGAAAGGAAGGTTAGAGGACAGAAAGCAGACGAGGACAGGACAAAGACAAGAAGGGCAAAGACAGAGGTAAAGTCACCCTTTCTGTAGCGAGCTGAGGCTCAGGACTGGCAGCTTCACAAAGGAAGGAGATGAGAAAATGAAAGTCATTTGAGAAGAGAAACAGGGATATTTGCACTGACACACACATCCAAATGTCATATCTAATGTGCTGCTTCCATGAGGGGAGGAAAAAAGAGAGGAAAAGTCAATGACAGAAAAAGACAAGTGGGGTGGTGGAGAGAGCGTCATAGAGGAAGAAACATGAGGATAGACAGAGAGAAACAGAGATAACTCCTTTGACTGATGACTCATGAAAATTAAAACCGTTCGTCTTGAGGACATGCTTTCATTTTCCGCCCCTGCTGTGATCCCTTTCTTCCTGAACTGTGATTGTAGCTGCAGGTACACCAGGTGCATCAATCTGTGTATGCATACGGACGTGACTGAAGGTGTGAACGAAACTACGCAAACTCTGTCTGTCTTGTCTGTGTTTCACACACACACACACACACACACACACACACACACACACACACACACACTTGTGTTCAGTCTCCTCTCAAGGTATTCTTTTGTTGTTTTAAAAGTGATTTGTTTTTCAGTCACACACTGAGTTGCCTTGTAGGCAACTCAGTGTGTGACTTTTATTGGAAAAATTTTTAAAGAATTTCCTTTGGCATGACTTGCTGCAACACCAGTTATGTTGCACTACGTAGTTTCACTTTGTAGCCTACCTCTCCAGTGTTCACTGAGACCTGGGGTTGTACAACATCTCCAGAATCATACCTCCCGATGGAAAATACATGACTGTTTCATGGTTTCAACAGGAGGGAATCAGAAGCAATAAAAAAATCAAATATAAAGCCATTTGAAAGAGTATAGTGAAGCTTTGGACTGACTATACAAGCGAGCAACACAGGACAACTTGAAAGGGAGATGAAGGAGATGACTCAATTGAATCTGGCTAACATAAAAAGAGCTTTGTGGGTGCATGTGTGTGTGTGTGTATCAGTGTGTATTTTGTTATGATATTTTTGGTTGGAAATGAAAGCACACATTTAACACATTTTATTATGTGTACAAATACACAACAGGCTAATAAGTTTGTATTGGAATTATAATTAAAACAGTGCGCAGTGGTGCATGTCTTCATAACCTCAGGCTTTATCATGAGTCACAACTTACAGCCGTCTATTGTTTAATAAAGGATTGCTGGGCCTGTGTACATAGAGAAAATAGATAACACTTCAATGACACCAGCTCATGGGACACAGCTGAAGCACAGCACCTCAGTTCAGTCTGTACATCACTGTTGAGCATTGCTCTGTTCAGCCAAACTGATTGAGAACAAGCCATTTTTAAAATTGGTACAGTTTTGTATGCTTTTCTGAAAACTTAAAAATAGCTCACTTTAAGGGAAAATGTGTCCAGTAACACAAAACCTCCACAGAAGTTAAAAAGCACTTAACTTCCTTCTTATTTGCCCTAGGATCTTATTGGAGGACCATTGGAGGTTATTTTTACTTTAAGAGAGATTTAAAACAATTAAAATCTTACCTTGGGCTAGCACATTCATATATTTAATAATAAAGAAAATCAAGGCTACTATTATCAGAATCCATTTGCCATAACTTGTTTTATGTTTCTTGGGGTCACAAGTACAAAACTCAAGCCTAGAGAATTATTCATAAATGACACATTCATTTTGACACACTGAAATACCACTACCTGCCACTGATTACCGGTCTGGAACAGAGAGGCTCGGATTACAACACACACAGAGGGGAGTGTGACTTTATTCTCTGCTCAGGACACCATTACTCCACTATATCTTTACACAGCAAATACTTGTTTTCTGACATCTAGTGGGACTGAATGTCATATATTGCACCTTTAACAATATATTTCATTTGTTACTGGCTTTGTCTTTATGTATATAGAAAAACTTGTTTTTGCTACAGAGAGCCAAAATGAAAACAGACCATCTGGGTTATGTTTGCTTTGACTTTGTATGTAATTGCGCCTCAACTAAAATTTGATTACCACTACCTGCTTCTGATTATATGTAACACAAATACATATAATCTATGCCTAAAATGACTGAAGTTGTAAAGTATATATTAGAGATGCCCCAAGTCTATCCTAACGATCAGTATCAGGGCCGATTCGAGCATATTTTAATGGATTGGTATCAGATCAAATTCTGATCCTCTGCTGTGTTTCGTCCACCTCAGCCTGCTAGTGTTGCAGTGCTGCTCTCCTTTAGAACAGCAGGGCTCAACAGTATAAGCATTTTGAGAGTGAAAATTAGAGCATGCAAAAAATTATTCGGCCATGATAGTGCGAATGACTCTGAGTTCTGACACTGAGGTTGGCAAAATTTCGTAACGCTCTGACAGTAACAATTATCTTATCACTCCTCTCTCTTTCTTATTAACTAAGCAGCAATTTAGAAAAAAACTTTCAGGTTGCATCATTTTTAGCCGGCGCTGACCATTGCTGTTGCTGGTTAGAACGACAAACATCACTGCCAGCAGGTCACATCAGTTTGCACTAATTAACGTTAATTCTGTGAGTAACTTGCTGACAGGCAAAATTTTAATTTGTCTGTTGTCAGGTTTGTGATCTCTCTCTGGTGTCTGTACTAGGCTAAAAATCATCTGTGAGGAGAGAGACTCCACTCCACTTAAACAGAGAGAATTTCAGGAGTGGCGCTCTCCCAGTTTAACTTTCACCGATGTATAATATCAATAATTTAAGCTTAAAAACCTAATAAAATCAGGATCTTCAGTATCTGGATCATGAAGCTCATGAAAATTAAGGTGTGCCAAATTAGTGGGCTACAAATGTTATTTTAATGTGTCCCATTTATACATATTTAATCAACATTTAGGTAAATATGAGTATCTGATCGGACACGGTATATCCAATATTAAAAGACTGAAGATTGGGATCAGAGACAAAAAAGGTAGACTGGGCATCCATATGTGTTCAGTATTGCTGTGCTATCATTGACTGTGTTTGAGAGATAAACACATAACTACAAACACTTCATAACTACTTTTCACCGCTGTCATTCTGGACAAATTTCAGTATCCACTCGATATGGCTCTGTTGCATTCAAGCCAGCATGCCAGTGTCCGCCAGATGTGGCATCTCAGTCATGGCTCATACGCAGCTCCTCTCTCAGTTCCGCTATCTTTACACACCAGGTCTATTTTTGAAGGAGCAGCTCGCATCTCTGAAGAATGAAATTCACTCTTGAATGTTATAAATGTCTACATTTATTGACAATTGACATTAAATAAATATTTTAAAAGGTGCAATATATGATATTCATCCCCACTAGATGTCGCATTACAGCACGAGCATCTCAGACCAAAACAAATGTACGCATCATTTCCTCGGTAAAGTTGGGAAAAAAAGAAAGCATCCCCTGAACTGACAGCTCACAAAACTCAGATCAAACTGTCAAACTAGGCAGTGCTGCTCAAATATGGATGAAGATTCTTTTACTGCGTTGCCTATTTCTCACCTCAAATATTTTCAGAAACATAGTTTAGTTTACTCTGTAATATTATAAAGTTTGTGAATTGGCCGCCATGTTAAAAACGGACACGGGAAGACATGGAGGGACTCACATGCACGCGCAGCCAGGCCGGTTATTAAAACAAAGAACAGAGAGGCTATATCTTTACAGCAGCAAATACTTGTTTTCTGACATCTAGTGGGACTGAATGTCATATATTGCACCTTTAACAATACATTTCATTTGTTATTGGCTTTGTCTTTATGTATATAGAAAAACTTGTTTTTGCTGCAGAGACCCAAATTGAAAACAGAACATCTGGGTTCTGTTTGCTTTGACTTTGTATGCAATTGCGCCTCAACTAAAATTTGCTTTGCTCTCTGTGTGAACACGCTGTAATAACGCAAATTACTAAAAATCCAGCCTTGGAAAATAGCTTTTCTCAACACTACATTGTGTTGTTTACTCAATATATTTAGACAAGAAGGGAAATTTTAAAAAAAGATCTAATATCTTTGTTTATTCAATATATCTGTTTAAGCAGCCTATAACAAACTGTATTTCCCATATGCCCTAGACAATCGTGGGTTAAACATCACCAGATTGAGAAAAGAGGCGAGCCCGTTTGTGAGGCGACTGGTCACAGTTAGTTCAGACGTGTTCAGACATGTTCAGACATGAAGAAGAGGTTTGGTCTTTGAAGAAGACTCTCTCTGTCTCTCCTCTACCGCACCAACTCAGTCGTTTACTGACAACCGGCCACCTGGCACAGCTTCAAGGGAAAAATATGTGTCTTTATTAAGAAATAAAAAAGTGTTTACTCAGATAGTTTTGAAGTAGAGGAATGTCAAAGTGTGTGAATGTGTGTGTGCATGCATTAGTGAAAGAACGGGGAACAGTGTGTGAGGATATCTCTCAGAAGTCAGCACTGCATGCAATGTTTATCCACCACATATTGAGCAGTGCTGACCAGAAAGCCCCAACGGGGCCATTGGACCAGCTGGTGTAATACTGGCATACACAAAGCCCCAAACACAAACACATCTCTCTCTCTCACACATGCACACACACAAACACACTTACTCTCTCTTCAACACACATACATCATCCTATGGCAGCCCTTCCATTTCACTCCTCTCCTCCACCTTACGCCTCATCAGACATATTATAATTAGCCGTGCTGAGTAATTAACATCCAAATTAGGACCTTCATTTGCATATCTGCCCTCATTTGCATATACTTCCAGCAGCACACAGACCTGACATTCCTCCACACACTTATAAATGCCAGTACAAAACACAGGGGTACTCAGTCTTTTTCAACACAATTATCTGCCATCACAACGCATGCACACACCTTTTCACACACAAGAAACACACATATTCTTTCCTTTGAAAGCTGTTAGAAAACATGAACTGGGAACAGTAAAGGACAGAGAAGGGTCGGGGTGCAGAGAGGTGGATTAAAGCTAAAGGAGGGTTAAAAGAAAGAGAAAATCAGCACAGGCTAGCAAAGAGGGGGACTGAGGAGGGGATAGTAATAGAGGTAGCAGAGATAGAGTGGGAATGTGACACACTCCAGATGAGAAAAGGCAAAGTAAGACAGAAAGAAGAGTGCCTCGCCATTTATACATCTCACTTAAGCCCATAAACTTTGGAATTGAATCCATGGCTGTGCAAAGAGAGAGAGCAGCAAGTCTGGAAATCAGAACGGAGGCTGTTCAAGCTTGGAAAAAGAAGTGAGAGGGAGAATGACGAAACACTTCTCGCTCTCTGTGACATTTGCCCTCTGAATGGCATCAGCCCAACGGAGCGGAGCAGCAAAGAGTGATGCAGAGTCAAAAGAAAAGACAGAGATAGACAGGGAGAAAAAACACAAGTGAGAAAAGCAGAAGAATGAAAGACAATGGAAAGGGCATGAATGACAAGAGGAAAAGAGCGACAGGACGGGCAGAGCAGTTCCCGTCAGACATTCTTTCACCAGTCATTGCACAGAAGAGGAAAACCTGAGTTATGCTTCGGCGTTTCACATCGCTCTCACGATTTATGTTCTGGCGAGGATAATGCAGCTAGACGGCTCTGTTGAAAAGACACTCATAAATCTGATCTTGTTTTCGATTTTTTTCCCCCCCTTTCTTTCTCTTTCAGCGCCCCTAAAATCCTCTCAGTCTGTATTCTTTGGCATTCATCTGCTCTGGTCTATTTTTCGGTCTTCTTATGTGAAGGTATTCAGCAGCAAGCCTTTGTCTCATGTACATACAGTATTCTGCTGAGCTTGTAGAGCTTGTAAATACAACATATAAAACACCCTCACTTACTGTGTCTCTCTTGTGCAGCATGCCAGTACACAAAGGCCTTGATCTATTCCTCTTCAACTGTTAAGAAGAAATGGCTTTACTTAACAATATCAAGAAAATTGCATGACACACCGAGTCAAAGCCAATCCGGTAATTTCATAACATGCTGAATAATGTGATATTTGGCCTCAAAACCATATTATGTATCTGTGCATTGCATAGCAAGTGATGTGTGGAAACATGCTGGCAATCACAGCTGAGTTCACACATCACATTCACCTTAGAAAATTGAATGGGTCATTGAAGTCTCTGCAGAAAACAGGCTCTCCTCTAAACTCAATCTAAACCTAGTTAGCCGTCCGTCTGGCTCACAGCCATATTGAGGTCTGTTATAAACAGGGAAAATAATGATAATATTTGGTTGAGCGCAGACAGCCAGTCAGCCCCATGCTCTCACTCCAGAGACCCAATTAATACCACTGTAAACCGCCGCTGCCCTTCACAGACAACACCAGTCGGCGCTGCATGTGTGTTTGTGTGTGACAGAGAGAGAGAGAGAGAGAGAGAGAGAGAGAGAGAGAGAGAGAGAGAAAGATGTGAGAGTATCACATGGTGAGGATGTGATTGAATACAACGCCCTGACCATCGTTGCCCTTCTCCAGCACTAATCGATTATTATTGTAGACCTAAATCATCTTTCAGATCGCTGGCCAACCAGCCAATCATGACCAGCAACGTAACCGCTGATATCCTAAATAAATGTTTATGGTGTTGATCATTTTAAAAGAAACTGGGGCATGTGAGGTTGCCTCCTGAACATAACATTATGAGGAGAAGAGTATCCTAGTAACCTTTCAGCCTGACATTGATATTTAGCTACTATGTGATCTTCTAGTGGCTTAAAGGGTGACTCCACCTGCGTTGCTTTCCGGGTTATTCAAGTGAAAACGCCCACTCAGCCGTAAGCAAAAAGCAGTGACATGGGTTAGAGCCAGAGCGCTGATGCCCCCCCCCACCACACACACATACACACACACACACAGAGTTCGCTGACACAGTGTCTTCCTAACATACTCGCTCGCTGTATGTTACAGCATGAAAAATTGTCCAGATATCCTACGAGCGATGTCACAGCCCTGAGTCTGAGTGTGTGAGATGTTTATAAATGCACCGGATGGAGCGGAGGGACAGACAGCTGCTTGGTGCCTGGAGCTCTGGAGCTTCAGGATGAATAACACCCGCGAGTCACACCGGATTCTGCTCTGATCCGGAGGGAGAAGAGCTCAGAGGTTATTTTTTAAACTTTGAGCAGCAGCAACAGCAAGTTCTCAGTCTGTGGCTGCTGGCTAGGCGGACTAGGGGGTTTGTATCAGTTTATATGTAGCAACGTCATCATGCAGAAACCTACGTCAGGTCACGTGGGAAAAAGTTTTTAGACGGTCTTGGGAAAATGGCATTTTGACACTAAAACACACTTCAACCAAACTTTGAATTTTCAGATTTGAATACATATGGAACAATAATGTGAAGCTACCAAATGATATAAAAACCTCAATCAAAAAAAAGTACCTGCCCTTTAAAGTGATGGGAAACTGGTGTGAGTTATTTGAGATTAAATCACCAGTCAATTAATCAATTATTCAACTGGGAGAGTTTCAGAATTAATCTCAGAATAAATCTGCAACTATTTTTGATAATTTGATGATTTTTTTCAAGGAAAGATACCAAAACATCACCTAGTTTAAGCCTCTCAATTATGTTAGTGTTGAGAAAGGAAGATCTTTTCAAAAGCACCTGCACCTGAGACAGTCAGACGTGCGAATATCTCCTGTGAAAAAAGGCTCATGTGATAGTAAATTGAGTATATTTGGACTGTTGGTTGAGAAAAACAAGAAATTTCAAGACGTTACCTTGAGATTTAGGAAATTGCAATGGTCATTTTTGCAAGGCTATTTTCTGTAGAGGGGGTAAATGATTGATCGAGAAAATAATCGATGATGAAAATAATAGTTGCAGCCTAATGTCTATATTGACGGTTATTTATCCCACTAACGTATCACTGTATCAAGCTGTAACTTTCCACCTAGCTAACTGTACACCTGTCCCGTTAATTGCCCTGTCAACCATTACACACGAGCCCCGACTAACCGTTAGTCAACAACTGCCACGGGGGGGAAAAAATATACATCAGGTCAACAAATATTCAGCACAACTTAGCTAAAAAGGGACAAAACAAACAAACAAAATACCCTAAATACCTACGAAGTTGTTAGACGGACCGTTGCTGCCAACTTGAGCAACTCAAGGGCAAAAAAAGCAGCAACATTTTGAAGCCAAGTTGATTTTTCTTTTTGCCAAAATCTTTTTTCTTTTTCATGTTCCTTACCTTTTCCGCCGAGAGCGCAGGAGTGGCCCCAGAAAAGCCCAGAAAACAGCAAAAAAGGGACCCCGAGTGTCTGCATGGTTATCGGAGCTGTGTTGCCGGGTGATGTCTCCCCGTCCTCTCCTCCTCTGAAAACCTGGATCACCTCCTCAGCGCGAGGGTGTTTCTCAACGAGCCCGGCAGGTAGAGAGACCTTCACTGGAAACTGGGAACAGGGAGAGAGAGAGAGGGCGTCAGTAGAGCAGCGTAAATGAAGAGGAGCTTCCTGTTATATGCTTTCAAGATAAAACTCTGTCTACTGTTATTGTTATATAACGTCAAATACGAGTACAAAAACATCGCTATATTTATACTAGATGTTTTTTTAAATCGTATTGTCACATCTTAATGATTATGGAAGCCTCGAAACAAGTTTTTATATACACTACTATTAATACTACACTTTTATATTGAAGAAAATAGCTTATTTTCCGGTATCAGTATGGCTTAATTGGGTTAACTTGACTGTTAATGAGGCAGCTCCCTCAGACCAATGAAGAGAAGGAGCAAGTGGTGAAGACGGGGATGTAAGTAGGGGGATCTGTCTGAGATGAGTGTGAATGTGTTGAGTTTGGTGTTAAGAAAGGGGAGGGGGTGATTTTGACACCCCAAGAAAGAGCTGCTGTAGCTAATGGAGAATTTGCTCCATGTGATTGCACTCCTCTACAGAAATACAGCTACAGTTATTCAATCAGTTCAATAAACCCCAAGCCATAAGGCACCAGAAGCTTACCACACATCCCCAAAGTGAAGTGATTTTTGGTAGCTAGGGGGGGTCATAATACCACGCATACACAGGGAACATTAATTCCTCTGTGATTCAAGTTTTTCAACACATGAAACAGCTTCTAAATCAGTGTTTCCCGACTCCTCTGGCTTGTGACCCCCTTAAAGCAAAACGATGTGTATTACAGCACATTACAACGTGTACTACAGCACTACTACAATAGTCTACTACTTGGGAAAAGTTCAAGCAAAAAGTTATATTTTTTCTCCATAAGATAAGATAAATTCTGTGTAGATAAATTTTCTTTTTTCTGGTTTTCTATTGTGTTAATTCTCTTGTGACTGCTTAGATGCTTAGATGTTAGTGTCCCAATCCCTTGGTTGACCTTCAGACTCATTTTGCTTGACATTTCCTCATCATATCAATGAAAATGCAAGATCAGATTTGATCTCAGACTGACTGGTATAACAGGTGCGACACCTGAATACCTAAATGGCCATTTCGGTATTCAGACAAGTTGGTAACCCATGTGCATCCTTATATCAATTTATGAAGCTGTTATCCTCCATTAGTTGCCTGTGTTAGCTAGGCATTTGGGAAATGTAAAAAATCTGTCACTTTGATTTAGTGTAATATGAACTGTGGATTTTTGCATCTTCTTACAGCGATGTTCCTTTTCTAATCGAATGAAGCAGCTGCTACAATATGATGTTTTTCCAGCTGTATCCTCCTAACAAGAGCCCAAACAGCACAGCTATACACCCCCTCACAGATTTGAGTCTTTCAGTTTACACCCTGTGGCAGAATCACTGGTTTTCTCTAACGGCCGTATGTTCTTCAATTATTCCCCCTGTTCCTTCGTCTGTTGGGTGTGGGTGTGTGTTCTGGGGATTAGAGAGAGGGGGCAGACCTCAAGTGAGTTAAGAGGATAACAAAGATAGAACACACACACACATACACACAAATGCAGAGAAAAACATGCAGGACCACATTTACATGTACACGCAGCCACTTACACACATACTCCCAACTGGCTGTTTCCATGGCTGGTGGCAGCTAAGTTACAGCAGGGGGAAAGATGCATTAGGGAGCACATTGTTCCACTACCTGCAGCCAAGTCCTCAGGTAAGCAATCATTTAGAACAGGGGACATTTCACGGTGGCATTACTTAGGTATTGCATGTTATTGACGCACATTTTACTTTCAACATAACACATATTTCTCATATGGATTAGGCTGGTTGCCTTTTTGACTTTTGACTTTTTCCAGCATCTACTGTATCCTCCAGCAAACCCAAACAGTTTATGAGTAATGAATTATTCAACTGTTTATGACTCCTAAATTATTAATCTTATTAAGGTTTCATTTATTAAGGTATTGCATCCTCACAATGGTAAGGACTGGTAAGAAAAGCAGTGAATATAAAAATATTAAATTCTAAGATCTCAGATAGTATAATCTGTGTGTGCCAATGTGGAAAAGTATTTTTCATACCAACAAAACAGTGAAACAAGATATTTACCTGAGATGCCATCAGAACATAATATCTAGGCATCTAGACTCCATTAAAATTAAAGTTCAAGTCAAGTTCATGTTGCATTAGAATTATCCACAAAAATACCAAAGCAGAAAATCTTCCTCCATCTACAGAAAATTAATCTGGATGCTGTCTTCTTTTTTTCTCTATCTGCACCAACACTGGTGTGGCATCACAGATTATTGGACAAGACAAATTCATTTCTGCTGGTACAGAGGGCAGTTGTGGATTTTAACTGAGACTGACTGAGCAGTCGAATGAATAACAATCTGAAGTTTCAACCTAGAAGCATGATGATGATTGTTTCCTCACACACACACACACACACACACACACACACACACACACACACACACACAGGCATGTATGCATGCATCCACACTTCTGTTCACCACTAATCTTGCTAATGAAATGCACGAATGAATGACACTGAAAGATAGGACTCAGAAACCAGCTTCCACTGTACAGACCTGATACTCAAAGGGCCTAACCCACAGCTTGTTGTTGGGTGTAGTACTGACAGTAACAATAGTCACAATACTATGAAATAGGCTGATTAAATATGAAATTAATTATTTGTGCGAGCACATACAGCATGCACGTTTATGTAATTCCTCTTGCCATTACTGTCCTTATTGGGCAGAGTTAGTTCTATTTTCTAGTGGTACATGCCAATGGTCTCTAAAACACCAAAGGACTTCCTTGAACCTTCACATTCTCTCAATATTATTCTTGTTCGTCTGTGACAAAGAAGAGTTATTTGAAAAGCCATTTGCAGCACAACCTTTTTGTAACCAGTTGCTGGTTGCACTACAGACAGTCAATTAGTGTTTGACAAAGCTTCTCCTTTTCATCTGACAAGCAGTTAACAACAATGGAATGAAAGGTTACCAGGAGCATGTAGGTGTTTGATAAGGTGCCGCTGTAAAGGTCAGCTTATGATAAACTGCTACTTTTGGCAAGAAAATGCATTCTGTTGAAATGGATAAAGGACTCTCCTCCTACTGCCACGATGTGGTATAGACAGATGGGACTTAAGGCTAAAGTCTTCTAAGACAACATATATGGGGTGGAGCATGACTTTTCTAGACAGATTTGAGTTGATTTTTTGTTGTTGTTGCTGTTATGTTGTTAGGCCTTAATGTAGGCTGATATGGGTTCTGTTGATATTATAAAAATAATAAAATTATCATTTAAAAAACAAAAAAAGAAAGACCAGGCAGTTAATTGTACAGTGTGCTTCAGTACCACGGAGAGCTCCGTCACTTTGCTCAGGACAATCTTCTTCCACCAGGGGTCGCACTTCAGCCGGGTTTTCTCTCTGCGGAACCATCGAGCAGCAGCTCCTCAGATCCACGGAGGGGAATAAGTGTGACACGTGCACCCAAGTAGCAACAATGAGAGAAAAGGTAATCAAATTATTCATCACTCTCACTTTTAAGCATTTTACATTTTTGTATTAGCCTTTGAGTGTTACTGCCTTTCAGTTTTACAGATTCATGCGAGTCTGTAAACGTCCCTTTGACGTAGTTTGGTCGGACAAGCTAAGTAATGTTAGCTGCCTGCTCAATGTCAAGGGAGACATTTATTGACGTTTACTGAACGTCGTTGGTATTGTCACGCTGTCCTCTGAATTAAATTGCGCTGTTTAACAGCTGTCAGAAGACGTCAACTCAATGTCTCGTCGGCTCAAGCAATAAAAAGACACACAGAGGCTGCACCTGTCGTCTGCACAGCCTCCCACATCCTTCAGCAATTATCCAGCTTCCTACAAACTGGGATGTGCAATGTGCAAGTGCAACAATATTGAAAACTTGGCTCAGTACAATGAGATGTTACCTGCATTATGTAGATACATCGTTTTACAGTTAATATTGTAGAAATGAGTGAAGAATAGAGAAGAAAACTGATGGTGGTTGTAAGAGGGAAAAGTTTAGATGTTTGTACTGTTAATACAACCAAGAAGATTGTAGCATATATAAGCTTCCACATAGGAAAAAGTTTCAACATTGGCCTTTCGGTGAGGCATCTCATTTTATGAATGAATAATTTGTTAAGTAATAATTTGTTTCTGACATTAGGACATTATTTGGAGACTATTTATTTAATCCCAGACCTAATGTCTGTACGTCATAGTGAAAGACATCTCAGTCAGTTGACCTCATAGCGGTCAGCCTATTGAGAAATCTCAGTCTTGATGTTTATTGTCTTATCCAAGATATTGATGCCACTTATTTCATTGCAGCCATTGTCATTTACTTGTTATCTGTGCACACGCAATAGCCTGAAGGACTTTTTTAATGCAGTACTTTTAGTTTTAGCCTGACAGAGAAGATGAGCAAAGGCCAACATACAAAATCTGTAGGAAATCCTTGGATTAGTCATAAACAAGGGAAACTGTTTAACTAACCTAGTAACTAACTAACCAACTAGAAGTTTAAAGCGACACCTGTTAGAGTGGCTGGTTGAGGCAACCATCTCTCCAACTCATGTGTACCATTAGATGATGATGTGTCTGGTGTTAATTTCTCTCTAGGCCATCTACACACACATATACCCATTAAAACAAAATGCCACTGCAGTTCCTCCCCTCCTCCAGTGTCTGACTCCAGCAAAATGCCAACACATTTATTCTTGCCAGTATTTAGGTACGCTGGTTGTCCTCATGATAAATGGGCGGGAATGTATATGTTATGGGTTTGGCTCTCACTGGGGTCACCTATACTAAAGTTGTGTGAAGTGCTTTGGGATAAAAACTCCCAACAAATGACAAATAAGCAAACCTCTGCAAAATGTTACAACATGGCTCTAGGTAATTATGATTACAAACTGATTTTCAGCTATATTCATATAAAGTACTCAAGAGGAGAACTCTTCCTTCAGTGCTGTCAGCTTTGTGCCCCGTCATCTGACTCCGACAATAAATACAGTTAATGACTTCTCCCTCTCCTTTTCTCCAAGGTTCTTTGACTGCGGTGTTGGGGGTAAACTAGGATGGCCATCCGCCGGGTTCCACTAGTCTTGTTGGCCTGTGGCTCCTTTAATCCCATCACCAACCAGCACATGAGGCTGTTTGAACTGGCCAGAGACCACATGCACAGCACAGGTCAGATCCAAAGTTTACAATTAGGTTTAGGGCTAAATGAAATGAGAAAGGTGGCGTGCTAAAGATGTGCATTTGCTTTCTAAATGTGTGCTGTTTTGCATGCACTATTTGACTCCACAAGTAACCTTCAGGGTCGAAGCAGTTCCTGTAAAAGTTCTGATAAGATGATGTCAAATAAAGCTCCTCAATTATATATGCAGTGGATCAAATGTATATCTTGAAATAGGATTCTCACAGGGATGAAGCTACAGAGAATTATAATCCAACTCTGCAGCTCTGAAGACGTTTTCAGACTCTTTTAGACTCTTTTATTTTACGGGCCAAAAATTTACTGCATAGTTCATATGTTCTTATCAACCTAATTTTCAGCAACAGCAGGCAACTTTTTTCAGCAAACAACCTCTTTCCAACCTTCTGTACATCACCTGCCTGGCACCACATGACAGACAAAGGTGGCAACTACAGTAGCTGGTGAAAAAAGTCTTAACAACCAGCGAGCTAAAGATGTAGGTATTATATTATAAGACGGAGCTAAAAGGAGATTGAATATTACTTTAACTCCAAATTAATACTAGTTTTCTTCTGGTCTTCTGGATGTGAAAAGTAGGAATTTCATTGCTAACACATTAGCCATTACAATTTTATAATACATATCAGGGCTTTGTTTTTCAGATCAGTCCTCTGCCCCCTAGTGTTAAAAAAATCAATTATCGCAAATTAAAGCACTCCAGTCTATGACTGAACTATTGTCACAAACAAGAATAACAAAGAAAGGAAACATTCACTTTCTCTGAAGTTCACAAATGTACAAACATGCTAAACTTTCTGATGCTGCAGAGACCTACAATGAACTCCGTGTTATTTTCTTCTGGTTTAGAAAAAACTCAGTCACCCTCGGCCCGGCTGTGTGTCTTGACATGTGCTGCCACACAGTCCATGTAACAGCAGTGTCAGCAGACACAGTCTCCTTATATAAATTCAGGCCCATTTACATCCTAAAGCTGATCAGAATAAGAATACCAGCCTGGTCACATGGTTTTAATGTGTTATACTGGTCATGAATCAGCTCCTTCATTCTAAGATGCTTTATGAGTATATGCACACTGCAGTATTTCAGTGGGCAGGAACATAAATAAGGCTCTTATGGTTCCCTTTGACCCCTTACCTATAAGGAATCAGCTGAATAGTTTGAGTGTAACCATTAGAAAATACTGTAAGCTGCATACATTAACTGTTTTCATCCTTCTGTTATGAATGTCTGTGCTGCAGTTGCAAATCAATCTGTTATTTACCCTTTTTAACACTATGATTAGCACAATGTGCTACTGGATTGGAAAACTGAAATTTTCAAAATATTAGTTGAAAGTAGTTTCTAAAATCTTAAATATCAATTAAACGATAAGCCACAAGTTATGTCATAGTTTGATAACTTCATGTCATTATCAAGCACTTTCATTTCCCCATATTAAAAAGATCAATTTTAGCATTTGCAGCACTTCTCCAATTTGAGAGCTGACAAAGCACTAATGGTATTAACATCACTATCTCTTAGAGATCACTGTATCTGCTGCTTTATATTCCAATTCTGTATTGGCTGTCGTGACCCAGAAAAACTGTATTAATCTCCTCTCCCTTCAGGCCTGTACCAGGTGGTGGGTGGCATCGTGTCTCCAGTGAGTGACGGCTATGGAAAGCAAGGCCTGGTACTGGCTAAGCACCGAATTGCTATGGCAAAGCTGGCGCTGCAGAGCTCCAACTGGGTCACGGTTGACGAATGGGAGAGCCAGCAGCCAGACTGGACGGAGACGGTGGTCACTATGAGGTACAAAACAGCAACAGTTGTTAAACAGTTATAACTGCTTTGTTTGTTAGAGGTTACTATTCAGAGAACATGCATTAAAGTGTAGGATTAATTTAACCTTTGCTGTCATCTATTGTCGACGCACCTCAACTGATGATGACATCCACTATTACACAAGTTGCTTATAATAACTGTAGTCAGTAATTCCTCGTCCATCCATAATTCACAGCACTCCAGTGATTAATCAGAGAGGAGATTTACTTTTTATCAAATTTCACTGAATAAAGGCTTTTGCTTTGTGTGACCAGATACTGTGAGATTAAATTTTCATGTGCAACCAGTAAATGGATTCCAACCTTAATATAAAGTGTAATATACTGTAGAAAGTCATTTCTTCATTTCTTTTTACTGAGCTGTGAGTAACTGTGCGTTACACATAAAGGCTTTCTCTTGCCGTTTCAACAGCAGCTGAAACTTGAATTGCTATAACCAAAACTGTCCCCGTCAATGACAATCTTTTAATGTACTGGAAGATAAAAATTTCTTTAAGTCTAACAACAGGGCCACTGCAGCGTAACTCATTGCCTTCTTTATGGTTCTTCTCGTCACCTTCATACTTAAGAGGATATAAAACCAATTTTTTTGTAGTTTTACTACAGCACCAGTACAATTCACTGGGATGTACTCTTCTACGCTGCTCCTGCCAGTCCTGCGTCAAGCCAACCTCGACTGTTTGTGTAACACAGTGTTGCCATGTTCCCTGAGCCTAAATTACGAGGTTGTGGTCTTTTCGGGGCTGCCAGACTTGACTGATGTCAGGTCTGGGTTTTTCATGGGGTGAAATTGGGGGCACGGGCTGCTTAATTCACTGGCCGAGTGGGAGAGATGTAGTCGTAAAAGGTTGTCCGGGACATAAATATGGGTGATGAGAGGCAGGCAGAGGAGCTGTGATGTGAATGTGAAAGAATATCGGAGTATTGAGTTTACTGTACAGAAATACGCTATTTGCACCCCATACTGTGTGTTGTGAAATAGTAAGTCATAAATGCTAAAAGATTTGGGCACATTTTAAAAGGGTCTCTCCCACTTGCATCATTCTTCCACTTTATTATTCACTCTCCTCCTTCCCTGCTCCCCATTTCACACACAAATCCCCTTATGAGTGTCCCCCCCACCCCCACCCCCCCCACAGCTGGTCGTCTCTAAGCCGTGTTTGCGCAACACGGGTACTGATCAAGGCATGAAGTGGCCTGTTGTCCTGAGGCTGTGAGCAGGCTACGTCACACGTCATCTCACTCCCCAACACACAAACACACACACACACACACACACACACACACACACACACACAAATCTAGTAGAACACCTTTAAGAGGCTTTACTTCATAACAGTAAAGTTTTTCATTCATCTTTTTTTCTAAGTTCCTCTGTAACTCATGCTTTCTTCTCTGTCTTTTTGTCTAAGTCACTTCAGTTTGATGAGGAATTATTGGCATTGTGTTTTAATCACAAAATGCTGTTGGCTTAAGCATATGAATCGAGCAAGTTAAATAATGAATGAGTACTTAAAAAAGTAGTATTTCTGAGTAAATGCAATAAAACAACCAGCTACTGATAATAACTGAAGATAAAGTGAGAAATACTGACAATCAGAATGAGAAAGGATATTTCTGTGTATTACCATATATAACATTTAAGGAATAAACTCTCTTTCTTCTCTCACACCTTTGGTATTTGGACAGGTATCATTATGGGCGTATTCTAAAGGAGTATGAGCAGAGCACAGGAACTCACAGCAACTCCGGTGGGAACTCCACTCTCCTCTCAAGTAAGAACTTCTCACTCTTGGGAACTTACGATAAGCTGAGAAACTCCTTGACCCCTGACTTTTTTCAGGCCTTAGTATTTGGTTTTAATATCCGCCGTGAATTAATTCTTCTTTGCGTTTTGTGTTCCAGTGTGGTTAGAAATTTAAGACATAGACATTAATTACATTTTTGGCCAGGCTAGTGGCGTAGCTGGAGGGAAGGTAATGTTGTTCTGTTGCTTGGTCTACCGCTTTGGTCCAGACTGAAATATTTCAACAACTACTGGATGGATTACTATCAACATTTTCTACAGACATTCGTGTTCTCCTGGAGGATAAATCCTAATGAGTTTGAGGATCGCTACACTTTTCCTGTAGCACCAGCAGCCGGTTTCTGTCATTTTTGATGGATTTCCATGAAATTTCGTGCACACAAACTCACCCTGTCACCAGTTTTACTTTTCATCTATCATCATCATCAGGTCAAAATTTCAATTTGTAGAATACTTTTATGACCAAATTACCTGTTAGATTAATAACATTGTCATCAGCCTCAGCTGTGCTGTACTGTTTAGTGCTAATTAGCAAATGGTAAACAACATCAGCATGTTAGCGTTGTCATTTGCTGTGTGTAAATGTAGCCTCACATAAATACATGGCTGTAGACTCTTTTGAGATTAGCGCCTGTATAATGATGACATTGTAACTATATAAAACACACAGTTCTTGGTAAAGTCTTTTCTTCAGCATATTGCTTTGTCACATCTTTAACAAGCCCCCTAACAGAGTGAGGGTCAAGGATTTGCATCAATCCTATATAATGTGCCTGTTCTTAACACGTGCAAAGTCGAAGCCTAATAGTGCTCAGTGGTCCTGACTAACGGTGGTTAAGGAGTATTAGGGATAGTTTTAATAGGCAACTTTTAAGACCTTGTGTGTGTGTGTGTGTTTGTGTGCCCTCATAGGACGGATGAACTCACAAATGCATAGCTATAACATTTGTGAGCATGACGGTTGTTGCATAACTAGAAGATAGCCAATCAGAATTCAGGAACATTGTCATGGATTATCTATGATTTAGCAAAATCAGTTACAGGGATATCTGTTTGCTGCTTTACAACACTGCACAACACTTCACTGAGATCAAGTGGATACAATCTGAATTTTGTTTGCAATGATTGACATGTTGAAGAAAAAAAAATGCCTGTGTTTGTTCGTTAGTTTTCTCCTTTTCAGCTCATTTAATGTAGAGCCATATGGATGTTGAACAGCTCAAGTAATCAGCGATGTTATGCTTTGCTTTAGCCTTCAGCACGATGAATATCTAAATGGTGTGATTTCTAGAAATAATAAGTCAGTTTTAGTCATGTTCTGTTATTTGCCACGTCCAGACTCATTCTTTTTCTTTTTCATTGCCATTCACATCACCACTGCCTCCACTTTTGTATTTGCTCTTCAAAAGTCAAGGCTTCCTCCGAGGAGACAGTTCAGTCATGTAGGCAGTGTGTGTACTTTTATTGCATTCCTATTTTTTTAAGCTTGATTGTGGACTAGCCAGCTGGCAAACGCCCACTGGACTGTTTCCATGTATTCAAAACTAGCTCCACTTGAGGATTATGTCACTCTTTGCCATCATAATTGCTCTGAAAACAAGCACAGAATGAAGACTGAAATATCAAGGATGGAGTGGACAGTCTAGTGACTGAATGATTATTTTTGGGTAACGTATTTTGAGTCTGGTGGAGAAGGAAACACTAGAAATGTGAAAATTGTGTACGTGTGTCATTTGTGAATACATTTTGATGATAAAAAGGACTCAGGGTTGTGACAAGTTGTTTGTTATTTTTATGATGCATTTATATCAACAGGTATCATAAACTAACTCAAATAGAAATATTATTCATGGGACATTTTTCATATTCAGAATAAATCAGATCATGTCGAGCTGTAGCTCCGGCCACTCGCTGCATATCAACACTTCTCTCAGCTTCAAAAGATCCGACATCACAACATATTTACATGTAGCCTCTTATTCATATGTATTTTGATGCTTTTCTCAAAAATATTAGAATAAAGCCTGACTATTAAACCACATCTTCTCTCAGGCCCCGCTCCCCAGCTGAAGCTCCTGTGTGGAGCAGATTTCCTCGACACCTTCAAGATCCCAGGCCTGTGGCTGGATGACCACGTGGAGGAGGTGGCCGGGCATTTCGGCCTCGTCTGCGTCAGTCGAGGGGGTCTGCAGCCCGAGCGGGCCGTACATGAGTCGGACGCCCTTTCACGCCACAGAGAAAACATTCATCAGGTGAAGGAATGGGTGAGGAATGAGACGAGCGCCACAGAGGTGCGGCGGGCTCTGAGACGGGGACTGAGCGTGAAATACCTGATCCCAGACTCTGTGATAGAATATATTCAACAGCACAACCTCTACACCGAGGACAGCGAGAGGAAGAATAAGGGCGGTGTGCTGAGGCCGCTCACCAAGCAGGCACAACAACCAGCGAAGAGTCTGGATGACTGACAGACAGACTGCTGCAGCATTCAGCTGAATATGGAAACCCTTAAAGTGGAAATTCAGTCACAGATCAGTGCTTCTCTACAATGACTGGAAGCTCTGTTTATTTCCACTGGACTGCAGTGTGATACAGATGCAAACATCTGCAAAGAAACTCATGTTTGGCTTAAATGTGTTTTGTTTTAAGCAGGAGACATCTGCACAGTTCTGTGGTATGTTTTGAATCAAGGACATGTTGCAAATCCTGAGCCTCATCATTATGCCAGTCTGAGATGAATGAACATGTGTCTCTTGAAAGTTTACCATCTTATGTAGTTTTTCACATTACACATCACTGATGAATGGAAATAAAATCCTGTATATTTGGAGCGTTTTTGTCTGACTGGTATTTTTTGCTTGCTTGTATAAAATCACAAACCAGAGCCATAGCCAGAATTTTAGAAATGAACACTAAAAACAAAGCGTCTAAAACGACTAAACCACATTACTACGATTTTGCCATCTTCAGACTCAAAATATTTGGCTTTGGTTTATTGATATTATAATATCAAGAAATACAACATATCAGACTTTGTCAGGGGTTGAATGATAAAGTCTTGGACTTATTTTCACCATTGTCCCTGGTGTTTTCACAGTCCTTTATCAAGACAGACAGACAATCATACGATGTCTGACATTGAGTATAAGAACTAAGGCAATACAAAATTGAATCTTATGAACAAACAATTGATCAAATCTTTTCAGAAAGCAGACAAAAAAAAAGGTCAAAAAGCACTCCCAAAGGAGAAATCTTGTCATAAAAGCAGTTGTGAAATGTAGTTAAAGCAGCAAATATCAATGAAGACATTTAGGGTTTTACTTTTATGTGTATTTAAGTAAACTGAAGCAGAGACTTTGCAGTTATATATTAACCTCTAGGCTACCGGGATTATATTATATTGGATATTTTCCAATTGTTAAAATGTAATTTCCCCAGGTTACATGTGGTGGAAAAAACATTGACATGGAAATCCAGCTGCTGTCAATAACAGCAGCTGTGTTGTGATCATAAACTGATTTTATCTGCAGCAGCAGCTTGGTATGACTGCTGGTAAACATAGCCCAGCATGTATGAGCCGCCATCAAATTTCATTATCACTCACTATCTGACAACAGAAAGACGAAAATATGTAAATGAGGACAACTGAAGCGTGAATTCGGCTGCATTAAAACACAGCATAGGTGATCACAAAGAGCAGGACGGGCCAGAGCAGAAGATTAATCCGTGCGCACAGTTTGCCAACCAGTGCGCTCGGTTTATTAATCCATGCGCACGGATTTCCATGTCAATATTTTATTCAACCACATGAAGCCTTGGGGGGCCTCAGTACCAGGTTACTAAAACCCCCCAAATTCTCTGAAAAAAACACAGAGGATATGACCCCCACAGGTACAGTAGCGATGGCCTTGACCAGGGCCTGAATTCCTGTTTTTAATTTCCTCTCATACGAAGATCATCGGGAGGATCTCTGCACTCTAACAGCCTCCCAGCAGCATTTCATTCCGGATCTATTCAGTTCCCCCCATTATCATCCACACTGTGTGTCTGCGAGGCCTGTATGTTTTTTTTTCCACCAAAGGATTTAAAGTAATCCTGACAGTTGCTCAGCTACAGGAGGTGTTTTCTCACTGAGGCCAATGGCTGAAAGCGCCACTGTGATACTGACTGGCATCCTTTGAAAGATTGGTGTGTGTGTGTGTGTGTGTGTGTGTGTGTGTGTGTGTGTGTGTGTGTGCGTCTTTGTCTGCGCTCCAGTCAGAAAGGATTTAGACAGTGTGTTGGCTGCAGCTGGCCCGAAAGAGAGATGATCAAATTAATTGAGTTATTTAGGCGAGACAAAAGATGTGGCAGGCCTATTGTGCAACATTTAATTGTTCCTGGCTGTGAGATCATTTTCAGCTCAGGTGATTCTGCTTTTATACCGTGAATATTACTCACACTGTGTTCTTCATTCAGCCTGATTCACAGCCTGATCAATGCCTTAATAGATCTCTGTGCGAGTTTTATTCCATTAGGCTGATGTTGGTTCTGCATGATGATATACACCCCATGATATAAAGTTAATTGAAAAAAGGCCTCATCTTATACAACAGGAGCAACAGGCCAAATCTGCCACACGTGGAATTACATAGAAGTGCGCCTTGTCCATTAATAAAGGAAGTATATTCATCCTAATCCCACATAGGCAGAGTAAGCATTCTGCAAGATAAAGCACACAAGTGTATTGTATGTATGCAGGCCATGTGTTCCCAGTATACAATGTGTAGGGAAAGCGTGGTGCGGATTGTGGGGTTACACAGGGTGGATGGAGTGAGCGAGGTGGGAGGCAGTGAAACCCGGCAAGTAATCGGATTAAAGCGAGTTCGGTTAAAATTGGGGCTTTTTACGGCAGGTTCTGCACTCGGACACAAGTAGCCATCCACAGCGGACCTCCTCATCCACTGGAAGTAGGAACACCAGCAAAGAAACAGCCAAGATGCCCGTTGATCTGAATGGATATTGGAAAATGATTTCCAATGATAACTTCGAGGAGTACCTGAAGGCTCTCGGTGAGTTTGTTGGATATTTTTAAGAAGAAGGTGAAAATGTCTGATTTAGATTACAAATATCAAAACTGATCAAGATTTTGATAATAGTTTTGATATCATGAAACAATGGAAATAATGCTCCAATAATCATAAAGAAGCAATATTCCACCAGTGGTACATGAAGTCATCTGGTATTATGCAGTTCACAGTATCTCATATGGTTTTTCCACCATAATGAGGGAAATGGAAATGACTATACTATATATAACTATAGACTAGTTATTGTTAGGAATACCAGACTGTTTTTTTAAGTCATCAAACTTGTATAGGTACAGATGCATCTAACAGTTTCAATTTCTAAAAACTGGACATATATTTATGTGTATGAAACTGCTCTAAAATTCCCAACTCCTCATTGTCCTCTTCTTCTTATTCATGTTTCCATCTTCCCTCTGGGACCTGTCACAGATGTGAACGTTGCCATCAGGAAAATCGCCACCTTGTTGAAGCCCGACAAGGACATCGTCCACGATGGGGACCACATAATCATCAAGACCCTCAGCACTTTCAAAAACTACAACATGGACTTCTATGTGGGCAAAGAGTTTGAGGAGGATCTGTCTGGGGTGGATGACAGGAAATGCATGGTGAGCAATTCGGACCAACGGGAGGTTTTATGAATGTATATATGCTGCAATGCAATTTTTTTACCCATTTGAAAAACCTGTTAAACCACTTAGATACTACAGTTACATTACAATCCAGAGAGAGTGGGCACCTGTGGCATTAACACATCTTCCGTGGGTGCAAAACCTGGTGTGTATAAACTTCTTGGTGGCATACCTCCAGACTGTAATGAGCATATGGTGTGGTGTCATGCAGCCATTTTATACCAAACTTCACACCTACCTACTTACAAAACTTTCCTCAAACTTTTTCACAGCCTTGTCTATGGAATAACTGATTTGATTATACAGGTAGGTGTTATTTAATGAAGACAGATGTGTCAGATCCTGCAGGAAAAGAACTGTAGTGTTGCAATAAGAAATCAGTCAAATTTATTTAATCAGATTGTCACTGAATACTGAATAGGATCAAAGATTATCTGTTGTTCCCCCAGACAAAACCTTTTTTTGTATGCTGATAGGCTGATTATAGATAAGCTATAAGCTGTTTAAAGAGTGGCTGAGAGAGAAGGTCACATGCGTCCGTATGTGCTGATTTTATCGGAAATTATTTTAATTATTTTTAAGAGGGGTGTAGGAGGACTGAGCCTCTCAACTCAGTATATTACATACATTTAAATCTATGAGATATGATAGGAAACATCCATCCATAGCATTAAATAAATGTATAATGTATTATAATAACATTCATGTTTCTCTCCCTGACCTGTGACCCCCAGACCACCATCACCTGGGAGGGAGACAAGCTGGTGTGTGTGCAGAAGGGAGAGATTGAAGGAAGAGGCTGGACCCACTGGGTGGACGGAGATGAGCTTCATCTGGTAAGAAAACATCAGTTCCTGCCATGAATATTAATGTACGCAATTTGGACACTTTGACCCATATCCAAAAAATGCCTCTCAGCTCTATATGTGCACTGCATATGTGTGACTCTAGTGTGAATTAGCCCACCAGCTCCAGCAGAGGTAACATTCAGCTCTGTGAGGCACACATGCACACAGGATAAGTACGTTACATGTATATGGATGTAACTCATTTACAGGTAAATAAGTCCTATTGTTTCCACATAAGGAACAGCTTCTAAAGGTAGAGTTTCAAAGGGAAACACATATTTTGATCCTCAAGAGTTCCCTCCAGATCAAACGGAGAGACTGATGGACGATGCGAGATAAAAAGTTATTTATATATTGTGAAATGAAAAGCCATTAATTTTCTGCAACTCATTTATTTGGCATTTTCTCTCTGTCATCGTGAACTGAGACTTCCAGTCATCCAGTGCATATCAACATCAGCCTCAGCCATGTTATTATCTTGACTTTCCGAATCTAATTTCTGTTAGAGGGACTTCAATAACTTTTTTTTTTTTTTTTTTTTTTTTTTACATCTCCACTGTGAAATTCATAGTGTGGCCCAGTGTGGCCTGTAATGAAAGCATTAGCATCTGAAAAGACTTTAAAGTAATGACTAGCCCATTACCATTTTCATTAGCTCAGCATTATCAGATTTCCCTCTGTGTGATTACTGCTATCAAAGCGAAGCAAAAATAATCTGCCAAATTATTTGGTTTAAGTGATGCCAACAGATGTTTTCAATCAGCAGCCATGAAATTGGTTATTAGTAAGAAGTTCCCCAGAGCCAGTGGAGCGTTTGAATGTAGAGCAGCAGTGGCCTCTGGTGGCAGAAAATGTATTGCAAGGCGATTGTCCAGTGAAAACCATGCATCTCCAATGTTGGTGCTTTTGAATATTTCAGTTTTCCTTTGTGCACTGAGGAAATTGTCCTACTTCTTAAGCTAAATAACGCATTTTACAACCCATTGGATCATCTGTAATATATGTTGTCACAAATCTGAAAACATGGCCATGAAAAGTTTATAATTTGTAGATTCGTGGTTTACTCAGGAGAACAACAAACTGTAGAACTGGATTAGAAATGATTAAGAATGTCCTGAATTATTTGGAGGACTGCTCATTCAATGTTTGTGCATCCTTGATCCATCCTCGGCCCGCCCTGCCCATAGTTACTGTTGCTAAGTCTTTAGTCAACAAGATTGTTTTCAGGTCATCTTAACTCAGCCGTGATTGCAGCATTGAGGGAAAGGAGCAGGGCTTATGATCAATCAATAATGAAAATGATTCTCATTAATTCTGTTAACATATAGAATCAATTAAAAATGTACAATATATTGTATAGTTGCCATTCACCTCTTGGTCATTCCTGTTTCTTTCTTGAGTAATCTAAAAACTTCAAATTGTATTTTGTTTGCAGGAGCTGAGAGCTGCAGGAGCTGTTTCCAAGCAGGTCTTCAAGAAGTCCTAAGCTGCCTCTTGTTGAACGAGACGGTTACCCCAGCTGACACTGGCTCACAGAGAGACACCAGACAAATCCCTACATCTGTGCATCTACCCACATGCTTTTCTATTATAAATGTTATTTTCACCAAACACAGATTTACTATACATCCATCAGGACGGTTGCCTTCTCTGCCAAAGCCAATTCAAAGGGGCGTGGCAGCGTTTCTATTACGTTATATCCCAAAATGTAACACTGTGTATCTGTCTCAGGGTGGGTGCTCCTTTGATTAACATGTTTAGATGTGTTGGAGGCATTGCATACTGCTAGGTGTAGCTGATCTAACGATGGTGAGCCACACTGAGAGTCCGGGTGGGGGGAAGGTTATAGATGCAGTGAAGAGAACAGAAAGTTAAACAGTTCATCTCTTCTAAGTTCTCTAAATGTGGATTGATATACAGAAAGGAAAAGGATGAAGAGTGTGGTTGAGGGCTGTAAACATCTTTGCTACTGATGCTTAGATATCAGATACAATGTGTGTGTGTGTATATATATCCCTCCCACTCCTTTGGGACTGTGCCATTGATAGTAAAATGAATCAATCAATAAAGGAAACAGTGCTCAATAATGTCATTTGTCTTTTCCTGAGTAGTTAAACTATATACTGTATCTGCATTTTGTTGAACAGACTCACTGGAAAAGTGAATGTTTTGTATGGCAGGTCAGCATCCTATCATACAACCAGACAGACCATTGAAACTAATTGATATTTCACAGGCCAATAGACTTACTGTTAGAAGTTCCTTTTATCTGAAAATGCTTCTCCAGACATGCACAAGGCCTTTGAGGGCCTCTCTACTTGAGAATTAGAGTGAGTGAAGAGAAGCCCGCGGAGCTTCAGCCAGAGAACTCGAGCCACGCTGTGCTCCGAATCAGCTAATCTGTCGGCTCACTTTGTGCATTGCCATCACCAATTGGGCAGTCTATAGAAGCAGTCCAACTCACTTGCTCATTCTTTGCTGCTGCTGCTGCTGCTCGCCTTGCTTTTCTACCTCCTGCTGCTTCTTGTGCATTCACTCCCTGCCACCATCCCAGCGTCTACCTGCAGGCTCTGTTTATTTATGGTTCCCCAGGGGGTTGTTATTGATCTCTCCCTGCTCTCGCTTTGGCTGGTCCAAAAAATTATGCTCTCAGGAAGGGGCCGAAACAGAGTGTGACGCCAGAGTAAAATCAGCATTTGCATTTATTCTCAATAAAACGGACTATCAACAGACGAACAGCTCAACACTCTCAAGAAGCTTTTAGTCATTGCTTAATTTTCAAGTCTGCTCAAATATGTGTTTTGCTCATTGGTGCTGCCTAACCTTCACCGTTCAGAATGATGTATGTGTAGAATTTGACACTACAAGGCTGTTTTCATATTCATATACAGTAGGGAGGGGGGAAATTTCTCTGTGCTCACCTTAAATCTGGGTTTAAGGCATGTACCTCCAAGTTATTTAGTGTTATTTTGTGACATTGCAACAATTTTGCAAGCCAGTCGTGGTCCAATATGAAAACAAATGTAATGAGGAAATGTGAAGTGCACATACTGAATGGACTTTTAAGTGAAGGAGGAGACATCTTGTACCCAGTGTCCACTTTACTGGTGATAACGCTTTCACAAGAATGTTTCAGTGATACAAGTCAGTAATACAACTTGCACAGTTCCATCAGAAATGACCCATGTATTGATCACCGGGGGCAGGAAATGTGTTCTGAACAGAAACAAGGGTTCTGTGAATCCCTTGTGCATGTGCATGCCATTTAAATCCAGTGTGGGTATGGTGAACCTTGCCAGGGACAATGCAAACTACTATATAGAGATTTAACTAATGAGTGAAAGCACATTTAATGGCTATAGCAGAGGAAATGCTAGTGATAAATAGCATAATAAAACTGGGTTGGATATGATGAAAATCTCTAACTTTAAACTAAAAATATTTGCATGTTTATAGATTTTAGATTTGTCAATTTATATGTCAAATCATTTATATGTCTTTAAACATGTCTGGAGGGAATCTTTAATTCACTTATCTGTCTTTAACATTTATTTAGAACACAAAATTGAGAAATTGCATATCAATTTGTTTGTATTTTTACTACAAGAAAAGTTGAACTTTATTAACCTTCAAGTTTCGTTGACGTTTAGTTTATTCGGGTTTAGTATTTGAGTTTGCCACAGAAGAAATCAAACAGAGCAGACTGTGCTGGTAGATGTTACAAAATAGCTTCCCCTGTCTGTACATTGTACACTGACCATCATGGCAAAGTTCACACAGGCACTATAGTTTCTGCATGTGTCTGTGTGTATAGATGCATGTGAGAGAAAGAGTGAACGGTGTTGCGTGTACGTGCATGAGTGTGTGTGTGTGTGTGTGTGTGGGTGTGGGCATGTGCACTTATGCCCTTAGTAACCTCCCCCGATGACCGTGCAAAGACTGAAAGAAAAGGTTGAGTCCGTTCCCTCCCCCTCCAAAACAACTGCCCCTGCCAATCCCCTTTAACCTATAAACTCACTTATCAATAGTTCTCCGCCCTCATGCCCCTGACTCATATAAGAGCAGGAGGACACCCTGCACCTTCCCCCTCCTTACACTGTCTAAAGTCTACAGACCACAGTGTCACCAGCTGCCACCATGCCTGCAGACTTCAGTGGGAAATGGATATTGGAAACTAATGACAAATTTGAGGATTATTTGAAAACACTGAGTAAGAAATATTTTATTTGAGTGGGTTTAATTTTTGACTTTGATGTCTTAGTTATGTGTTCATAATGTTACGTTGTGAAGAGATGTGTTGGACAAGCTGCACGAGTAAAAAAAAAATCATCCAATTTCATGCTCTCTCAATCTTTCTGTGAAAAGTGTTCCTGTCATTCTGTTACTGTTTGTCTGCTTTCAAGCTAAAGCAAAAATTGATTCATAAAAGCACCAATTTTACTGCAGATTATTGAGTTTTCAACAACCATCATCACAAATACAAAAATGATTCTGATTTTGAAATCATGCTATAGTCAACCACATATTTTTTCAGTCATGGACAAAAATTTCCAGAAAAAAAGTATACTCCAAGACTAAACATAGAAATCAGTTGATCTCTCCACATTAAATGATCAATTCCTGTTAAAATATTATTTATGCACTCTGACCCGACTGTTCTGAAAACATTGTATAATCAAGTCTTTCTGTTTCTTTCCCTAGATATTGACTTTGCAACACGGAAAATCGCAATCTCCCTATCTCAGACCAAAGTGGTTGTCCAAGATGGAGACAAGTTTGAGTTCAAAACACTGAGCACCTTCAGGAATTATGAGCTCTCTTTCACTGTAGGGGTGGAGTTTGATGAGTACACCAAGGGACTAGACAACAGAAACATCAAGGTAGTAGACTAGACCTCAAATATATGGAGTCCAAGAAGTGGCACTAATAGTTTGTCTGATGAGTCAACATTTCCCATTTTTCTTGTTGCTTGTAACAATGGAAAAAGAGTATTTAAATATGGTTATGACAGCAGTTTGTGTGTAGGTGTGTGTGTCTCTCACATTAATGCTAAAAACTGACTAAAGCAACTAACAGTATTGTGTAGATGGTCAGAAATTAAAGAACCTCTCGCCTAATCAATATTTTTATGTTAACAATGGATACTTGTCTTCTACTATGTGAAACATGTGAATGCGCAAAGAAGTATTGCCCGACTCCAGCTCCCTTCAATTTTACAGCACTTGATAGCATTTTTCAGCTCAGTGTTTTGGTTTTACTGCCCACAGCTTTACTGTTTTGGTTCACTCTCACCACTCTCATAGCAGCATTTTCAACCACAGGCAGCTGATTTCAGTTTAAAAAAAACCTCAAAAAAACCCATGGTGCTCTACCTGACCAGCACCAAACGACAGACAAAGTTAGTGACTAGCTGGTGAATATAGTGAAGCATTTAGCTGCTAAAGAGCTAATGAGTCAGTGGAGAACAAAAACAGAGCTAAAAGGTGAGTGAATATTAGACTCACCTCCACCTAGAGAAAGCTATTCTCATAAAGTACTTGTACAAAATAATTAACTATCAGGCCACCGCCTGGGTATCTGAGCCAATGTTTGATCAAGCAATGGGGGAGATGACAAATACTGTACTCTTACTGATAATTTTTGTTTGAACAAAAAGAGCACATATGATTAGTTTACACTAAGAGCTGATTTCATTCACAGCTGCAGTAATGACATATTAATATGTAGGAAAAAGGGAGCTGATGAGAGATAAAAGCAGTCATGAAATAGGTGAGAACAAGCTGTTTAAGGGGCTAATAAAAAATACAAGTATATTGTTTAATGAATGTACTATATGTTGTATTGTAGAGTCTGGTGACCTGGGAGGGGGACAAGCTGGTGTGTACCCAGAAAGGAGAGAAGGCCAACCGTGGCTGGAAACACTGGATTGAAGGGGACAAACTCTACTTGGTGGGTTCACAGTACTTTTGAGTTTTTGTGAAAGATTTGAACCAGAATTTGAGTTAATAGATAAAATAGAAATGTGCAGGATCATTATGTGACTGTCATGTACTGTATGGACAGTTTTAACACTGTAAATTCAGTGATTATCCCTCTTATTAATAATATTAACAGAATCACTTCCTCTCTACACACAGGAGCTGACGTGTGAAGATGTGGTTTGTCTTCAGGTGTTCAAGAGAAAAGAATAATATGTTCCTGTTTTCCCAAAGTTATGAGCATAAAGAATAAAGGTGCTTTTCAGAGAATATAACATGTTGTGTATAAATATAGACAAACCTATCACTAATATGTCTAACAGCAATATAAGGACAATATTCTGTTGCACAAGGTAGCGGCTAAAAAAACAAATGCATTTTTTAATGGTTTAGTGACCACATGTGTGTGTAGTCACAAATTTCCATACTTCACAAAATCAACTGACTTTTAGAGGAGTATAATTTTCACTTTGCAATATAATTCACATGGTAAAAAAAACAACATATTTTTGTTACTAAAGTTGTGTATTTAATCAACCAAAGATTAAGATCGCCATCTGCTGGAAATATATGGTAATATCCTTTAAGGTGAGATGTGATATAATAATATAACACTACATAAATAGATCTAAGCCTCAGTTAAGACACCTCTAATCTCTGCTCATATTACATGAATGAGCAAAAATCTAGCCCCTAGTTTATCTACTACAATTCAAGATATTTGAGTGATGTGTAACTTTCTGTCTGCAAAAGTTGATGCATCTGATACTACTACTTGTACTTGTACAAGAATACATTTTAGATCAGTTAATGAATCAACACATTTAATCCTTGTTGGGTGTTTTTGTTTTATTTTTTTAAATAAATCCATACCATGTGCAAATTGTTTGTCATTATTCTATAACTGTGCAGGATACTCTGAGAGTGCATGTTTGAAATATTGCTGGTAGGTTAGGTACATTTTAGTCATTCCATCCCTCTTCTCTTCACTCTCTAGGGTCTACAAATGCTGTTACTTGTTGTAAGAGGTGAAAAACAGCAGTTTGTAATCAAGCCAATTCTGCATTGATGCTGCACATTTGGGTTATAATAATATAATAAACGGTCCTATAAATGTTTGTGTGTGTCACTCAGAGATCAGAGGTCACTCTCGGTTTTCTATTGGTTATGTTATACCAACCTTATTCTTTTACTCTTTATTAACAACCCAACTTATTTTAAAAACCCTTTCCTCATTGCAGCAAGATGAACTGATTTGTGAAGAACACAGAGTGTGTTATAATAAGAAAATGAGTCTAAGCCTAAAAAGAGGCATAGAAAGGAGACATGGCATCCTGCTCAAATACCTCTGTAGTGTTAGGAATTGAATTAATTTCACTCACTGATGTTAGATTTGAATAAGTGCAGCCGTTTATTTTCAGTTAGGTATAATGGCAATATAAAGTCATGTCATGATGCATTGTAATGTGTGCCTTCCATCAAAGCTCTAAGAACAATTCACTGCTCAATAAATCCCTGAAAAAGAGAATAGCCCAGATGAATAAGCATCTGCCAAACATAATAATAATAATAATAATAATAATAATAATAATAATAATAATAATAATAATAATAATAATAATAATAATAATAATAATAATAATGCATTTAATTTGTAATGCACTCTTCATTTGCAGTGAATCTTAAAGTGCTACAACGTTCAGAACATATAACATGAAGAAAATCACAGTTATTCCAGTCTATGTCTATTCATCTCCTTCTCTTTTAACTTTGACTTTTTCCATTTTCTCCTCATTGACAGTATATGAAAGTATCTTGGTATAATGGCATACCTATTTGCCAGACAGATGAGCAGATGTTTTTGTCTCGGTGGCAGTCACAGCTGACCTTCATGTCACGTCATCATTTCCAGCACGCAACTCACGCGAGACTGAGCTTCAGGAAGTTCCACGTCAGTGCACTGTTCACCGAAATCGCAACATTTGGACCCCGATTACCGCTGCTTACACCACAGTTATCTGATCTTATTGCGACAACACGGTGATAAAACATGGTAAGAAACATTCTATATAGTTCCGAGTACATTTTGATTCCGAACATGTCCGCTGAATCTCCTAATTTATGTTATAAAGCGCAGTGGATGTCTCAAATAATGCTCTCTTGTAAATAGCTTAGCGGCTAACTAGCTTGAGTTAGCATTAGATCTCGTAGCTAACGGAAATTAACATTTCTAACCTTGGTTGTTCGCCATATTTATGTTGTCGAATGAATTATTATAGGATATATAAGTTATGGATTACTGAAACCATATTTCTCACTCAATGTCACCATGAAAATGATTACTTTGGCAAGACGAACAGACCTAACGTTTCTGCCAACGTTACAGAGGTTTTTAGCACATAATTAACGCTGAATTAAAGCCACTCACTGAAAGTTTAAACAGCGTAAGATATGACATTGATATCCTCCATCTTTTCAGCCTCTGAGGCTGGACATTAAGCGGAGGCTGACAGCCAGGTCTGACCGAGTGAAGAGTGTGGACCTTCATCCCACTGAACCATGGATGCTGGCCAGCCTGTACAACGGCAGTGTCTGTGTGTGGAACCACGAAACACAGGTATGATCACTGATCACTGGGTATAATTCACATGCTATGTTGAATTATACAGTAACGTTACTGTGCAAAAAGTTTTAGGCACTAAAAGTTAAGTTTGGATGCTTTCAAAAGTAATGCTATGAATAGTTTTTATTTGTCAATTAACCTTATTCAAAGTGCAGTAAAGAAAAGAAACCTAAATCAAATCAATATTTGGTGCCTTTAAAACAGCACCAGCTCTCTTAGGTACACTTGCACACATTTTTCAAGGTACTTGGCAGGTCGGTTGTTCCAAGCATCTTGGATACTTTGCCACAGTTCTTCTGTGGATTTAGACGTCTCAGTTGCTTCCGTCTCTTCATATAATCCCAGATAGACTTGATGATGTTGAGATCAGGGCTTTGTCGGAGCCATATAATTTGTTGCAGGACTCCTTGTTCTTCTTGTCAATGAAGATAGCTCTTTATGACTCTGGCTGTATGTTTGGGCTTGTTGTCATGCTGCACAATAAATTTGGGACCGATCAGATGCCTCCCTGATGATATTGCGTTATGGATAAGAAGCTCAACATATAAAGTGCCTGAAACTTTTACACAGCACTGTACATATTTGAATGTGTCAGTTTAAATGTATAAAAGAAAAACCAACACACTGAAGCAGTGATGATGCGGAAAATAGATCAACTTTAACCTGGCCAATAATGTTCTTTTTTCCAGACCCTGGTTAAGACCTTTGAGGTGTGTGACCTCCCTGTCAGAGCCTCTAAATTTGTGGCCAGGAAGAACTGGGTCATCACAGGAGCGGTGAGTAACATCTATCTGTTTGTGTTGATCAGGACTCTTAGAGTAGTCACTTATAATACCAGCAGTCTCAAAACTGGAAACAAAATGAGAATGTAAGCTCAAAGTAGTTTTATTTAGTGTAGTTTTACTATTATTTGGCCATGTGCAGTAAAATATTAAGCAGTGGTCACACTGTTTGCTTTCAGGCTTTACAAGCATTGAAGGATTTGTCTTGCTACATATTTTTCTTCATATGTTGGACTCAAATAACTGATACCAGCTGCATATTTTATAATGTTTTTGAATTTTTCTCTTTATTTACTTATTCTTCTAAAAGATTAGGCTGTAAATTGTACACATATTTGAACATTTCTTTTCTCCCTCTGCACAGGATGACATGCAGATCCGTGTTTTCAACTACAACACCTTGGAGCGGGTCCACATGTTTGAGGCCCACTCCGACTACATCCGCTGCATCGCTGTTCACCCAACCCAGCCCTACATCCTCACCAGCAGCGGTACGCTAGTAAAGCCTTGAAGTCATGATTGGTTGGACACTAGGCTCCTGATTCACTGATCACTAAACACTCAAATGTGTCTATACACCAGTGTCCTCAAAAGGAACATTTATTACTGTATGCACACATGCATGAATGTGTTTCTGTGTCTGTGCAGATGACATGTTGATCAAGCTATGGGACTGGGATAAGAAGTGGTCGTGCAGTCAGGTGTTTGAGGGTCACACTCACTACGTCATGCAGATTGTCATCAACCCCAAGGACAATAATCAGTTTGCCAGTGCCTCCCTGGACAGGACAATCAAGGTGGGAACTTCTTCCTGTTGCTGCTGTCACTTCTATTGCTGCTAATTTTACCAGACGCTCAGTTTCTGTACTTCAGCTTCGTCGAAATAGATAGATTAAGCTCATTCATTCCTTACACATTTATAATGAAATAATGTCTTTGTGTTGTTTCAGGTTTGGCAGCTCGGCTCTTCGTCTCCCAATTTCACTTTGGAGGGTCACGAGAAAGGAGTCAATTGTATCGACTACTACAGTGGAGGAGACAAGCCCTACCTTATATCAGGGGCTGATGACCGCCAGGTCAAGATCTGGGACTACCAGGTTAGAGACCTTATTGTTACATTTCTGAAAGTCTGTGTGTTCTTTTCATTCACATCCCTTACAGGGAGATCAGGGTCAGTCACAGAGCACTGACCATGGAAATAATAGGCCCTTAAGCAGGGCACAGACTTCACTTCCAGCTGAAGGATGGTCTAGTATCTATCTATCTCTCCCTCTTGCCCCAACATTTTGACTTCAGTTCCCTGAAAAAATCAGATATTCTACTAATTACTCAGAGATAATTGAGTCAAATAAATTGAGTCAAATTTTATATGGCTCTGAAGAAGAACCATATAAAAATCCATGTTGTAGAATTTTGTTACACTATGTTTAGATGAAAAGCCAAAGATTATGGATGTTTGTTCCTCATTGTTCTGTGCTTCTTCTCTGTGTTCATCCTTTAGCAAACATTCATATGTCCACATAATTAAACTGCTCCAACTCTGTTCCTCTTTGCACTGCAGAACAAGACCTGTGTTCAGACTCTGGAGGGCCACGCCCAGAACGTCTCCTGTGTCAGCTTCCACCCAGAGCTGCCAATCATTATCACTGGATCAGAGGATGGTGAGCAAGAATATCACTTGTCCTTTCCTCCCCAAATAATAAAAAAAAAAACATTCCCACACTAGATCTCTCATATAGCCTCACTAAACTTTGCTTTGTGTAACAATACTTTCTCCCTCTGTAGGTACGGTGCGTATTTGGCACTCTAGCACTTACCGCCTGGAAAGCACACTGAACTATGGCATGGAGCGAGTGTGGTGTGTGTGTGGCCTCAGGGGCTCCAACAATGTAGCGCTGGGCTACGATGAAGGCAGCATCATTATCAAAGTGAGTAAAGGCAGAATAATTCTCATCAGATTTGATTATGAGGATAAAATTCATACTTCCCTCTCACTACGAAAAGTGTCATGTCAAGACTAATGACAGTAATTTATAAAAACTTTTTTAAAAACTTTGCAGGTGACATGAAAAAAAGTAATTTAGCATTTAATCTACAAAAGGTGTAAAGATGACAAATATAAAACATGGCATGACCAATCAGGCACTACGATCTCTTGTCATTCTCTCCCTCACCTCTCCTTCCTGCTTCTCTCTGCTCTTTAGGTGGGTCGTGAGGAACCGGCCATGTCTATGGACACCAATGGGAAAATCATTTGGGCCAAACACAGCGAAATACAGCAGGCCAACTTGAAGGCAATGGGTGACGCCGAGATCAAGGACGGAGAGAGGCTCCCACTGGCTGTAAAAGACATGGGCAGCTGTGAGATTTACCCCCAAACCATCCAGCATAACCCGAACGGAAGGTCCGCATACTCTCACCACACATGTTTGACTCATTACCACACTGCTATTTTCCATTAGAGGAGCTCTGTCTCATTTATGTGTATTTGTGCTCACTAGGTTTGTTGTGGTGTGCGGAGATGGAGAGTATATCATCTACACCGCGATGGCTCTGAGGAACAAGAGCTTTGGCTCAGCGCAGGAGTTTGTTTGGGCACACGACTCGTCTGAGTAAGTATTCAGTTTGAAGAGAGGTTTAGTTTAGTAATAGTTCACAAAATCTGTTCTGTGTTGAGCAACGTTCAATTATAATTCTTACAGTGCCATGAGATTGACTAAAATTTACCTCCTACTAATTGAATAACTGCTACACTTTCTTGTTTATAACAGATATGCCATCAGAGAAAGCAACAGTATCGTCAAAATCTTCAAGAATTTCAAAGAAAAGAAATCTTTTAAGCCTGACTTTGGAGCTGAAGGTAATAAGAACATTGCTTTATAGCAGACTTCTGGTTTTGGAAGTTGCTCTCACTGTCTTCCTCACTGGACGTGTTCCCATTGTTCTCTGCAGGGATCAATGGAGGTTTCTTGCTCGGGGTGAGGTCAGTGAATGGCTTGGCATTTTATGACTGGGAGAACACAGAACTGATCCGCCGCATTGAGATCCAGCCAAAACATGTAAGATTGACTTACTTTTCATATTTAGGTCTTCCATTCCACACATTTTGAAATTTGTGTGTCTGGTTACTTAATCTTGCCAGGTGTTGTTTTGCTACTGTAACATAGTCACTCACTTTTCTGTCTGATCCTCACCTTCACCTCTACCCCCAGATCTTCTGGTCAGACTCTGGTGAGCTGGTCTGCATCGCTACAGAGGAGTCCTTCTTCATTCTGCGTTACATGGCAGAAAAAGTAGCTGCCTCCCAAGAGAACAATGAAGGAGTGACAGAGGATGGTATTGAGGATGCATTCGAGGTGGGTGTCTGGCTATGGATGTATACATGTCCCTTGCTGTCAGTGTATTTAATACAGTAGTCATACAATCATGAAAATACTCTTCAAGTTAGGTCTCCAAATTCTGACACTCATCATAGCACAACATAAGTCTAACATAGTGCTATAAACCAATACTTCACATAGATACTTTACTGTTGATTTAATCTCTATTCAGGTCCAGGGAGAGATCCAGGAAATCGTGAAAACTGGACTCTGGGTCGGAGACTGTTTCATCTACACCAGCTCTGTCAACAGACTCAACTACTATGTAGGAGGAGAGATTGTCACTATTGCTCACCTGGACAGGTAAGAATATAGAGTTTTGGCTTGAATTTAAAGGAGACTTAGTTGTTCAAGTAAATTGTTATCTCTTACCCACTTAAGTTTGCTCATTGCATATATCTAGAGAACTTGTAAACTTTATTCTTGTAAGAAAAATATATTTAACTGTTGACAGTTGCATACAAAGTTTAAAAAAACAGCAGCTAAGTTTTGAAAGTGCATTTGATTGCTGTGAAGGATGCTGCATCTTTATGATTTACTGCCGTCTCTCCGTGCAGAACAATGTACCTGCTGGGTTACATACCCAAAGATGACCGTCTGTACCTGGGAGACAAGGAGCTCAACATTGTCAGCTACTCCCTGCTGGTCTCCGTCTTGGAGTACCAGACTGCGGTAATGAGGAGGGACTTCGGAATGGCCGACAAGGTGCTTCCCACAATTCCTAAAGAGCAGCGGACCAGGGTGGCCCATTTCCTGGAGAAACAGGTCAGGAAATAGCACTTAATGGATTGTTTCAAATTTAAGAGGCATATTTTCAGTGACTGAGGAGATGTAAATACATACAGTATTTTGTTAAGATATTCACAGAGTTAAAAAAGCCAAAAGGAATACACACTTTGTGCTCATATCATGTTTTGTTTCCTTGCCTCCTCAGGGTTTCAAGCAGCAGGCGTTGGCCGTGTCCACAGACCCTGAACACAGGTTTGAGCTGGCGTTGCAGCTGGGAGAGCTGAAGATCGCCTACCAGCTGGCTGTGGAGGCAGAGGTAAGATGTTGCTTCTGTTCTCAACTCCTTCATTTCCCTTTTTTGCACTATAGTTCTCATTTTTCACACTAGAAATGAACACAAGCACCTTTTTCTCAAAATAATTAATCCATTGCTGTCTTTCTCACCCTTGCAGTCGGAGCAGAAGTGGAAGCAGTTAGCAGAGCTAGCTATCAGTAAGTGCCAATTTGGCTTGGCCCAGGAGTGCCTGCACCACGCGCAGGATTACGGTGGCCTGCTCCTCCTCGCCACAGCCTCTGGCAATGCTACTATGGTTGGCAAGCTGGCTGAGGGGGCAGAGAGGGATGGAAAGAACAATGTGGCCTTCATGACCTACTTCCTGCAGGGAAAGTAAGTACCAGATGTATGAGACTGAAAAGTGGTGACATTGGTGTGTAAATTGAATATGTGGTTGCCAGTGTAACTGTTCTCCGTATTGTCTTTTTTCCCACAGACTGGATCAGTGTCTGGAGCTGCTGATCAGAACTAACAGACTACCTGAAGCTGCTTTCCTGGCTCGCACCTACCTGCCCAGCCAGGTGTCCCGTGTGGTCAAACTGTGGAGGGAAAACCTGGCCAAAGTCAACCAGAAGGTCAGTTCTGCTGTCGGGGTTGTTATTAACTATAGAAACAACATTGCTACAGGAAAGAATTTGACCTTAGTATGAATTCTAGTTTTTGGCCACTTTTGGAAAAACAATCAATGTATGTAGTTATAGATACTATTTAGATTTATAAGATCAGAATTTTACCCCAACTCAAATGGTTTGGACAGAAAGTTCATCAATTGTAGATTTTGCCTTTTTAAAAAGAGAATAAAAATCTCTCATCTGAAGATTTCTTTTGTTGGAGTGTGGACATCTGAGTGTTGTTCTTGAACATGACCTATTTTCATTGTAGGCGGCTGAGTCCTTAGCAGACCCTACAGAGTATGAGAATCTGTTCCCCGGGCTGAAGGAAGCCTTTGCAGCTGAGTATTTCCTCAGAGAGACCTGCTTGGGCAACACCAGGCCTGCCAAAGATTATCCTCTTGTCACGGTGAGTTGCAGTTGCAGTGAGATGTTTGAAATAGACAAATAGGACAGTTCTGTTGTTTCTAGAGAATAATTTTACACTTTAACCAATGATTCCTTTTTTTATATAGTAAAATACTGGAAGGCCATCCTAAAATAACAATATTTCTGTCTTCTCTCCTGTATTTTAACAAACTCACTAACTTTTTTTTTTCAGCTCAATGAAGACAGGAATATTCTTGAGGAGGCTCAGGGATACGAGCCCAAAGAAACTTTCCTTCCTCTTGTCACCAAGGTTTGTCTACAGTATCCAACATTTTCTGTTGACATCTAATAGTTGTACACACATAATTGATTACATATCATTTACAGTCATGCCATAATTTGTTTAAGAATAGAGAAAAGGAGTCGATAAAAGCTAAATGAACTAATTCTCATTTGCATTCAAATATTCATTATCTGGCTGATTCTGTTCGGCAGACACAGGATAGCGAGGAGTCCACCTCAGTGGCTGCAGCTCCTGAAGCTGCACCTGCAGCTTTTGTGCCTTCACAGCCTGAACCTGCAGCTCCTACTCCACAGGAGGAAGAGGAGGAGGAGGAGGTAGAGGAAGAGGAGGAAACACAGTCAGAAAAAGATAAGGTGAGACTTGTCTTCCTCATGTTTTTTATCGTTTTGATTATAGTTTTTTATTTCTCAACACAAAACATAATATATGATGAGATTCTTACTGATCATAACATACATTGGGCTCTGTTTCTCAATCAGAATGAATTAACAATTAATCAAATATTATTCATTTAAATTGTTTAAATGACCTGAAGGAGGTTTTCTCAATTGGAGGTTTCACTCCAATATTTAATACGATACAAATACAAGTGGTTCACATAAAATAACATTTAAAAAATATGATTTAAACATAAATTATAGATTGAGACATAGAATAGTCATTCTACTTGTAAAGAATAAGCGTGCTCACTCCTTTGTGTGTCTCCGTGTGTGTAGTGTTTGGACGAGCTGGAAGTGGACCTGGACAACATGGAGCTGGATGACATCGACAGCACAGACGTTAACCTGGATGATGACTTTCTAGATGATTGAGACTTTCTACCACTCTGATCCCCAGCACTCATCAGAGCTTATTTAAAAACAGAAAGAGAGACCAAACACCCCTTGCCCACCTTTTTTTTTTTTTTTGTATTTGTACGTAAAAATATTATATTGTCATGTCCGCCTACTGCAGTGGCAGGATTTGAGTAGATGATGATGATGATGATGATGATTATATCAGTAATGTTTTATTCTCAGAAGAAAAGACATGTCATGTCTATTTCAGACTCTCCATTTTGTACACCATTTATTGATCGTTTGACAGCCTTTCACTAACTGCATTGAGCATTATGTTATATTTCCTGTTTGCTTTGTGTTGTCTGTACTGGCAAATCAAAATTCATTCAGTCCAATAAATTGCGGTTGCTGTATATATTCAAATTTGACTTAAGCATATTCCTTACTAATGATTAAACCAAGTTTTACAGTCGGATCCAGAATCTTTATAATAGCACTTTAGGGCAGAACATGATGAAATATAAATATTGTAGGAGTATAAGAAAACTGCATAAAACAGCATAAAAAAACAAGATTATAAGTTTTGTAGTTGGCAGAAAAAGCATAACCAGATCAAATGTACTTTGATCATCCCAAGAGTACAATCAAGCAACCAAAATGATCATTTAGCAAGTAATTATTACTTCAATGAACCATTATGCCTGCACAGAGCTCGAAGGATATTAAAAGACAATATTCAGCCCAGCCACAGACTGTTCACTCTGCTGCCGTCTGGAAAGAGATACAGAAGTATCTGCCGTCACACCACCAGACTACAGAGCAGCTTCTTTCCTCAGGCTGTGACACTCCTCAATTCATCCTCTGCACTCTAATATTAAAAAAGTTTTATTTTTATGACTTATTATATATTAATCCATTTATATAATTTATGTTTTTGTGAGGAGCGTAAAGAGACTACAAACTACATTTTGTTATATGCAACCTTGTGTTGTTAAATGGTAATAAATGAATCTTGAATTATCTGTCTATCGTTGGAGCAAAGGAGAAGCTGCTAACAGGTCTTTATCACTGCAGACATGTCGACTTATAGCAGGGAAACAGGTATAATTAATGACATTAATAGTGGCTCAATTGCATATAAGTGTGCCTGTTATTAATGTCATTAGTTACACCTGTTTGACAAGTCATCATCTTCTAGAGGATATGATGATTTGGCCCGTTGTACTTGTGATCAGGCCAACTTCTTTGTGATTCAAATTAAACACTATAAGGAAACTTAATGATTTCAGACCACAAAGAACCCCGAAGGTTAGCAGTACTACATTTGTGTGTGAAAACAAATCCATTCCCAGAGGATAAAATCCAATATAAAGATGTTATATTCTGCTACTGGCTGTGGTTTTAACAGATTTGGAATATGATAGATAACACATACAGGTAATACCTATTTTACAAATAACAGGTGTACCTAATAAGGTACTGCAGTAGATCCAGTGTCATGGCTCTGATATTGTGCATGCTGGCTCCCTGACAGAATTAATTGGTTATTATGTAATTGTTGTTCAAATATCAAAAATAAGCTGCAAAATGTGAGTGATATAGTAACTCATAAATTATCTGCTGTTGTTTGCTGATGGGAAAACAGTCTTGATGACAAAAGTGGTTAAAAATACTACAGGGAATTAAGACGGCTGCTCAAGTTGAAGTTGAGTGGAACTGTGGTTCATCAAAAATACTAATATACTAATAAAAATGGTTAAGGTGTACTTTATCCAGCCCCAAGCAGGTGCAAAATAACAGAGAAGTGTGAGGAAGATGAAATCAATTAAACACTGTCTGTATACACACACACACAGCCCTGAGGTCTATTCTGGCATAATAAGTGAAAACAGTACTGGAGGGCCTCAGTTTCATTACAGAGCTGCTTGAAATGCAGATGAGGATGTTTATAATTTACTTGTTTGTTACTGCTAAAATATTTTATGAAGTAAATCAAAGATGTTATATTAATTACATACTTATTTACTTGTAAGAAATGTATCAAATGAAATACTCTCATCCCAAATCCCTCAAACATTGAATGTAGTTTCTTTTTCCCAGTGCATGCTGAATCAGGCTGTAGCCTTCCTGTGATTGTAAGTGGTTTTAGACAAAAAGGATGATTTTGGTGGCCAGGTGACTTTCTCTCAAACATCACCACAAGTGCAACGTTTTTACTTTAAAATAAGCAATTACTTGGGGGAGCTCGGAGTAGAGCCGTTGATCCTCCGCATTGGAAGGAGCCAGCTGAGGTGGTTCGGGCACCTGGTTAGGATGCCTCCTGGAAATCTCCCTCTAGAGCTGTTCAAGGCACGTCCAACAGGTAGGAGACCCTGGGACAGACCCAGAACACGCTGGAGAGAATACATATCTCTCCTGGCCTGGGAACGCCTTAGGATCCTCCAGGAGGAGCTGGAGGGCGTTGCAGGGGAGAAATATGTCTGGTTTCATAACTCAGTCTAATGCCACTGTGACCCGGTCCTGGATAAGTGGCAGAAAATGGATGGATGGAATTATTGCTGTTTCTTTATTTAGGTGCTAATGAAACTTCATTTAATATTCTGTGCCAAATGAAGGTGGCCCTCTGGCCTGCAGGGGCTTCATGCCCTTGTATGTATGTCCGCCTCTGGTGACTCACTGCAGCAGGAAAGCAGAGCCGCAGCTCTCCTCCTCTCCTGTAGATGGCGCCTCTTTGAGACAGGCTTGGACGATTTTGTGCAGTTTCGTGTGCAACTACCGAGCTTGGCAGCTTGCGAGAAGGGAAAACCGACGCTTCCAAGATTGCTGATCTTTCCTGCATTTTCCAACTGTTTTTAAATCATTTTAAAGCGTATCGGAAGTTTAATACAAACGGGAACTAACGCGCTTCAGTGTTCGGACCTTTTGTGGAGGAGCAAGGTGCAGTTTTGAATTGAAAGGCAGGCGCAACGTTAGCGAGCTGGCGTAGAGACGAGAACCAGGGCTACGCAGCGAGTCGGTCAGCCAGGGAGAGCCGGGAGGACCACGGCACAGCCGCCGCCAGCGCCACGGGGAGTCGGGGCCCGAGAGGGAGCCTGCCAGGCCCTCGGCTTGATGCACCCTGCCTGCCTCGCCTTAGCCACAGTCCGAGATGGGGGAGACCAAAATTATCTACCACCTCGACGACCAGGAGACACCATATCTGGTTAAACTGTCTGTGCCGGCGGACAAAGTCACTCTGGCAGACTTCAAAAACGTCCTCAAGAAGCCAAATTACAAATTCTTCTTCAAATCTATGGACGATGACTTCGGGTAACTGTTAACGGGTTTATTGCGTTTAACACGGATTCAGCGTATCATTCCTGTGTTTTCTCAGCGTTAGAGTAGCTAGATTTACGCTAACTTAGTTGCTATCTCAGCCAGCTGGCTTGTCATCAGTTTTTTTAGCGTTACCTGGCTGTCGATCACCAGCTAGCTACTTGCATTGCAGTTCCTTTGTTAGCTGCTAGCGGCGTTAGCAGGTCTGTTTAGCGTCCCGACCCCGTTTGTTTACATTGCTTCTGTGGCTAGCTTATACGTCTTGTGCCTTGACTTTGTCTGACCAAGTTTGGTATTTGGCAGTTTCATGAACACTAGCGAAAGTCCTGAATGACAATTTAGCTTGTTTCAGATAACATATAAACAGGACTAGTTGACAACACCGATAATAAGCAGTTATTAACTGTCAGGAGCTGCCAGATGTATAGAAAGCTTGTGCTAACAGGATAATGCCAGAGTGTAAACGGGCAGTTTCAGTTGAAGTCAGTGAGTCCAGCAGGCCCCTGCTGTTGTTGTCTATTAGCCTGAGGAATGCAGAGTTGGACACAGGAATGCCCTGTTCATCACTCTGGCAGCTTTATGGTCCTTTTGTGTTAAAACATGGCTGGAAAAGTAGACATTTTATGTTCCTCCGGACAGTGTCTCTTCTGCAGAGTAAAAAGGGGGAAATGTTCTATTTTTAAACACTTCAGCCAGGTTTCCCCCTGTTGTTTTTGGCTAAACTCAAACGAGGGTGGGGCAACAACTTCTGCACATTTGAAAGTGGGACAGGCATGTTTTGAAAGGACCCACAGCTATTCATGTTGTGAGGAGTGGAGGGATACTCTGTAAATAAAGTATTGAAACCTTTACTCAAAGCTGTGTTGCTGTAGATTGAGCAACCTGTCAGACAGGAATAGAAACTGGTGTTCGTGTTTATCAAGACTCTAAAAGAAATTCTCAGTGAGCACCACTATTCCTTCTCCTTTAAAAGGAACTAATCCTGTCAGCAGCAGGAGTCTGAGGCACTTGCTAAATGCAAGTTAGGACTGAGTTGTCCCCTCGTCTGTATGACAAGGTGTAGGTATCATCTGATTCTTGCCTTGGAGCAATCTGTTGCTTGATTGATTGATTGATTGATAATTGCTTGGAATTCACTTGGTTGAATTGAGTACAGCTGAGCTTTGTTGGCCTAGGAAATCCTCACATGTCACTTTCAGATCCAAGAACTTCCCTTTTTATAAGCATTGGATGGATAGACAGTCAGCAAGGATTGTTAATACATAATGCAGAAGCTAATCTCAAAGTTGCTGTCTTTTGACTGGTTTTCCAGGTCTATGCTGATATCCTCTGATATGCAGTTAGTTAAGAACTTAATTGTTCACTTTGTGGAGAATTATCTTTGGCTTCACCACATAGCATTAAAAAGATTAAGAGATAACAATACATGACAATGATAGCAAAGTTGGCTTTTCCCCCCTAATATTCTGACTCTGGGATTTTGTGGAACAGTGTTATTGGGTCTAAATGTGTAAAACTGTAAAATCTTGATTGACTGATCTAGAATGTTAAAAAAAAGGCCAGATAGCACTGTTGCTGTTGTCTTTTCTTGGTTTTCCTTAGATATGTTGTTTCTCTACTGTGGTCACATTTTAGATTAGCCATCTATTTAATGCAGATATCACCTAGAGACCATCAAGGACCTGTTGTATCTTTGCAGGAACACTTAGGGATTTGTTGAAATGCTGTCATCAGACAAGAATCGGCAATTGCTGTCTTCTATAGGCAATGTTTTAAGGCAGTAAATCTGTGGCTGGCAGTGTGTAACAATAGTGCAGTAAGGCCGCTATTAAATCGGCATTGGTTGTCCCATTTGTCAGTGTCTGTCCTGGTTGATGGAAGTGTTGCCCATCTCCATTGCCTTCAAATGCAGCCTCATGTTTTATTGCCTTGAGAGTGCTTTTGTGTCGGTAGAGGTTTACTGAAACAAGGCTTTGTTCTCTTTACAGGGTGGTAAAGGAGGAAATATCTGACGACAACGCAAAGCTGCCCTGCTTTAATGGACGTGTGGTGTCATGGGTAGGTTCAAAATACATCCTGGAGTAAAAATTTTTTGGTTTGTTTATTTTTTTTTATTGCCATCGGCTTGTCTGTGTGGTTAAGTGGCGGTGTTGCAACTGTGCATGCATGTATAACAATGATTCCCATCTGTTGGCCAGTGATCACAGCCATACTCTGTCTCTAGGGAGAAGCCTTATGCATCTGCGTGATAATATCATTAACACATGATGATCCTAGGAGCAAGGCATACACACAAACAACCCGCTATTTCTCTGTGTACTTGTGCTTTTAAGCTCTTTTAAGATATTGAGCTGCATTAGTTTTCCCAGCAATCTCATATCCTCACACATGCTAGTCAACACATACAGACAGGTGACAAATTAAAGGAAAAACCTGAATAAATGAGTTTAGAAACATAACAAATGCAGATGCTTCCACACAGGTGTACTGCATGGTACAATTAAGTAGTTAACATCCAGTCATGATCGGTGGCAGGAATAAAAAAGCTGAGCAGGCCCAGTTGATTCTGATTTCGTATCAAGATGGCAAGAAGAAAAGATTTAAGTGATAGTTGGCAGGAGCTTCAGTCATAAAGACTGCTCAGCTGGCTGGTGTTTCAATAGGAACAGTGACTAAAGTGACATCTGCATTTAGATCTATAGGAAAGACATCAGTAAATGGGGTCGGAAATTGTGGTTGACAGCACATTAGTGCGATATGTAAGGAAAAACAGAAGAGCAACTCTTCCTCAGGTGACTGAGAATGTCAATGCAGGACATGATCAGACTGTGTCAGCAAGAACAGTCCGTCGACAATTACATAGAGAGGAATATTATAGTAGGGTTGCAATGCAAAAACCCCTCATTACAAAGATGAATGCATATTTGAGAGTTCAGTGGTGCAAAAACCATATGCACTGGTCTACAGAGATGTGGAAAAAAGTGATATGGTCAGATGAATCATCCTCACCATATTCTCAACACCACCAAGAGAACTGTACAGCCCTGATTGATTGACCCCTACAGTGAAGGGCTCCACTGGCTCTGTTATACTGTGTGTTAGACATCCATCACCATCATCAAAACACCAAATGAGGGAATATCTTTTGGAAGAATAGTGTTCATCCCTCCAGCAGAGTTCAGAGACTTGTAGAATCAATGCCAAGGTGTTCTGAAGCTGTTCTGGGAGCACATGGTTGCCCAACACCTTACTAAGACACTTAATGTTGGTTTTTCCTTCAATTTGTCGCCTGTCTGTACATAACAGGTACTTGCATGTGGTATCTCACAAAGAGGCTCTGAGCAATAATTCTCCTGTCGCCACAATGCAAGAGACATCTGGTGCCGGTGCACAGCCTCCCTTCCTCTCTTCTCTACATTGAAATTGGATTAAGAGCAAGTGAAATCACAGGATAGGAGGAAAATACTCTATAACAAAGAGCCTCACTGCATGGCATCTAACAAGAAGATTGAATCTCACAGGGAGGAGAGAATAAAGTTGAGAGAAAGAGTGTTCTGTGTCTTGATGTGAAGAGCTGATGCATCTGGTTAAGTTCGCACAGCGTGGTTATGATTATAGCTTTTATTTGAGAGTCATCAACACAGTGTTATCTCTAGACGTCTGAGTGTGTAATCCAGAGTGCTCGTCCTGATACGTCCCTCTGTTGTGGTCATTTTCATTAAACTCTGTGGAGGTCTGGTTGGCTGCGGTTCAAAACCAATTCCTCTCTTCGTGTGTGTGTGTATGTGTGTGTGCGTGTGCGTGAATATGTTTGTTATCTCTTGGGGGTTGTTGAAATGTTCCATGTACAATGAAATGTTATTTCTGTTGCAGTGTGTCCATTTGTTTGTCTCCACTGTTCATCTGTTGTTTCAATAACCTGACTGATTGTTCTCAGGGGTCCGAGGGTCTGGCCTGCTATCACCACATCACATCATCACAACAGGCCAGCTCACACAGTCTGGCCTGCTATATTTTATAGTCATCTGACAAACATGTTTGTCTAAAATTATTTTTTGTAGCTTATCTTAGTGAACCTCAGCTGGCCCACTGTAAAAATCAAAATATATGTTTCTGCTTTGTGCACGCTGAACAGACTCCCTGTAAACTGCAGATAAAAGATACACAACATATATGGTATGAACTGGATAAAAGGATAAACAAAATAAGTGGCACAACAAGCATCACTATTATTTCATTACTCTTTTTACCTGTCCAGCCCTCATAGCATTAGGTTTTAACACTCTATGTTCGAGCTGATAATATATCTTATCTATTAGTTGTTTGACAAAAAAAAAAATCTTAACCTTCTCATGCAAAAATGCCAAACATTTGATGGTTCCAGCTTATCAAATGTGAGGTTTTACCTATTCCTTCTCCATGATGTACATTACAGTAAACTGAATATCTTTTGGGTTTTGGAATTTGCTTGGATCGGGAAATTGTGATGGATTTTCACTTTTTTTATAGACCAAATTATTAATCATTAATAAAAAATAATTGTTAGTTGCACCCCTTGTGTACAAAATAACCAAACATACAAAGTGATTAACTTCAAATGTGATTCTAGATGTGCTGCAAACATGAAGTGAAAATGAAGATTCTTTGCACTGTACTCAAGTTGAAACATTTCTATTTTTATACTGTGTCATCTAACAGATACAGTTAGATGTACATAGTCATAAATAGCCCAGCTATGACATAAAGAGCTAGCGTATTCTAGCTTCTCGACCAACCATTGCGTGCTAATAGTGAACACAGTTTCACACTGATCTCATGTTGTTTTAAACTTGTTTTTGCGTGCAAATCATACATGCTTCATTTTTAATGTGGACAAGATCCAAATTCGGCACAACTCGAGACACACGACAGAATTTAAAAAAAAAAAAAAAAAGGAGGATCTTGAGCACGCAGGACTAATGCTCCCTGGAATGTGTTAGGAGTTAAAAAGCAAATGATGGAAAATTAAATGGAAGAATGGGCTAATGGCAAAGATTACCAGTCATATCATTTCTCCTGAAAACACAGTCATGGTCCATCGGATCCCACTTTTTCCCACGCTTTGGTAACTTATGCAAGTAATGCTGTCAGGTAGACAAACCACAAGTCCTGGCACAGCATCTCTATTTCTCAACTCTTGAATCAGCTGCCTTTTGTCAGCTGGAAATTAGTAGAAGACAACTACATTTTTAAATTTAACGAGACACTGCAATCTGAACAGCAGCTAATTTTTCCTGTTTTTAGATAGAGCAGCTGGTTTGCCTCTTCCTCTTGCCATAGTTTTATTTATACACTGAAATTACAATTTGTCATATTCTGTTACAAGTCCATACGGCAGTGCCAGTATAACAAGATATACCATACAGCTCTTGAACGTGGTGTAATATAAACATAGCAGAGCTTTGACGTGGATCTGCTGCCCACTTCTTCTGTGTATTCTTTTGTGTGAGTGTTTGTCTTGTCCCCCCCCCCGACTGACCTGACTCTCTGTCTGTTAATAGCTGGTCTCTGGAGACGGAGCCCACACAGACGCAGGCTCAGTGGCAGACAGTTTAGAGCAGGCACCCCCTTTGGAGAGGACCGGGGGCATCGGAGACTCCAGACCACCTTCCTACCAGTCAGTATATGTGCATGTGTTTTGTGTTTTCGTGCGCAGGAGAAATGTTTTGCGCAATGTTTGACTCTGGGGGTGTGTGCGTGAAAGAGAGACATGCCATGTGTACTTTGTGTTCTGTGCATGTGTCTTGAATGAGTCCTTCTGTGTTTCCTAATAACCGTAGTAACATGGGAAATGGCAAATTGAATGGAAAAAGAATGACACCTTGTGACTGTCTAGGAGGAAAAACATCTACCTTTTTTGGACGGTTCATTTCTGTTACTCATTCTTTCTGTTGATCATCCTTTTAGATCTTAAACTCTTTTGTTGCAAAGTGTGTAGAAGATACATGATAGTAATGAAAATGAAATTCTCACCAGACAGAAATAAGTCATCCAACACAACAATTACAATTCTTGCCAAATATTTGACCAACGCAGAGTAACGGTCTCTGGCACAACTTCACCTACTTCCAAGGTGCACAGAGAAGGAAAAGAAGTCTAGAGAGATGAGTTTCAGCTTGTTTCAGCTCGTGGCCTTCATCAGGCTCGTGACCCTGATGAAGGCCACAAGCCAAAACGCGTCGGTCAACTAATAAAGCTGTTCTTCATACTACAAGTGTTGCTGGAGTTCTCATCTCTCTAAATATTTGACCAACCTCAGCTGTATTATACCAGAGAAGGCAGTTTACTGGAAACAGTTTGTAATGCGATTAACAAGAAGCACTTGACATAAACATTTGTTTTAGTGGCTGTTAAATGAACTTCAGTGCCCTGATAATGATGCAATGTAATCAATGGTAAAACCAGATTGTCCATATCGTCTTACTTCTGTGCACCGTCTCTGTCTGAAGTGGGAAAGCAGCGAGCGGTCGGGACAGTTTGGACAACGACACAGAGACTGGCTCCATGGTGTCGCAGAGGAGAGAGAGGGAGAGGCCGCGACGGAAACACGCTAATGACCACGGTCAGAAAGCTGTTTGCTTATATGTGTTTGTTTTTGTTTTCATGGTAGAGTACGTATCAGCTTTATTTCCACAATTTTCACAACTTAAATTCCATTCATCTGGCAGTTGATGACCGGCATCTGGTGGTTTTTTTTACGCGTGCCTCGCAATGAGTGTCCCAGAATGGCATAAATGTGATCTAGTAGTGTATACACAATGACTAAAGGGATGCAGCCCTCCTCTCTGCTGCTATCAGATTCTATGAATCTGTACGCAAGCTATATGTGCAGAGGCTTGAGTAACAATGAAAAGTGTCACATAATTATAACACCCATGTATTAATTAGACACAGATCAATGAGGAACAGGTATGATATGAAGTAATTTATATATATATACACAGTTCTAGTTGATGTAAATTTGTGCTTTTTTTGTATCTGAAAACCTAAAGTAGCCATCTCTCATTTGTGTAATTTCTTTGAGCTTTTATCTTTTTTTAATAAACGGTAAATTCTCACTTGTTGTGTATATATGTGCCATTCTTATGCTGTCCCGGCCACAGGTGGAAGGCAGAACGGTTACTCATCACGGGCAATGGGACGTGGAGGCGCCGAGTACGACAGCTGCTCGTCCTTCATGAGCAGTGAGCTGGAGTCCACTTCTTGCTTTGATTCAGAGGATGACGACGCAACCAGCAGGTCAGATGCTCTGCATAGCCGTTCAGCTTGTTCATAAATGCGGTTCCCAATGAGAAAAGACATTTGGCTTGAGGAATGCATCTGGAATCACAGTTGATGGGGGTTTGGCAGAGATTAGTACAGTCTAATTGTCTGGTGGTTTTTGCAGTTACCCCCTTGGTTCCCCTCCAGGAGTCGTAGAAATATCTGCAACCCACTCAACAGACACTGCTGTTCTCAGTCTTTAGGCATCTTTCAGGATGTTTTTTTTTTTCCCCTTTATTTGCAGCACCGATAGTTCTAGATCAAAGCTTTATCAAGCTTCATCTTCAGCAAAATGTCTACATACTGGTGCCAGCTGATGATTTATAACTCAGGTCATAGCTTCGCAATGAAGTGGATGCTGTTTTATAAACCGTTAGTCCTGACTCCTGGCAGGCATCGCTTTCATTATGGTTTCAGTGGTTAAAGTGTTTCTTATTAAGTAGGTAACGGAGAGGTTTGAATTTGATGGTGGGATAAATTACTCAGGGACAAATAGCTTCTGTCTCTGTCCAGGTGTTTTTATTCACTTTATGATTTGTCATGGTTTGTTAACTTGATTCACAAGCAAAGTTATATACAGTATGGTATAATTTCCTTAGTTATACAATCATATGGCAACAAATATTATGTTAGTAGCTCATATGCAAGAGCATGTCCATGTGTATGCATCATTTCTAAAAAGTCATGATTTTCTGTCTTCTTTTGTTCAGGTTTAGTAGCTCCACTGAACAGAGCTCTTCTCGTCTAATGAGACGACACCGCCGTCGCCGACGGAAACCCAAGGCCTCCAACATGGACAGGGTGAGACCACACACACACTTGTGCACACAGGACTGGAAATCAGCCACAGACTTTTTTTTAAAGTTTTATAATAATATTAAAGTTTTACTAAAAGTTTGTGACTTTTTGTGTGAGATTTTTCTCATCACAGTTCTTTGTTTAATCCCATTTTTCATCATTTTTCCACCCAGTCGTCGTCATTCAGCAGCATCACAGACTCCACCATGTCTCTGAACATCATCACCGTCACCCTCAACATGGGTAAGTGACTCAGCCTTGTGGAAATTTTTACAGTGAGTGAAATTTGATTTTGGGATAAACAGAGCCTCCTGATTTTCTGAATAAAGTCTCCATACAGTCACTTACTGAGCCACTTAACTGAATAATGTTGGAGTTAAAAAAAAATCCTTTCATAAGAGAGGAAAGTACACAAATGTGTGATTTGTTGCTTATTGATGCAGGCCATTACAGTCTTTTCTGTCCTAACTCACTTAACTACTAATGCTCTGTTGAATGCATATTGTGTGCTCGTCTCCACCTCACAGAGAAGTACAACTTCTTGGGCATCAGTATTGTGGGTCAGAGTAATGAGAGGGGAGATGGAGGAATCTACATCGGCTCTATCATGAAGGGAGGAGCTGTGGCTGCAGATGGACGCATAGAGCCTGGAGACATGCTGTTGCAGGTGTGTGTCTGCATGAGTCTTTAACCAAGAGAGAGAGAGAGAGAGAACGGGAAACGCATACACTCACGCACAGAGGATGAAAAAAATGTGTGTCAGTGCATATCTGGGACTTGGACCAGGAAAGTGTGTGTGTGTGTGTGTGTGTGTGTGTGTGTTTGTGTGTGTGTGTGTGTGTGTGTGTGTGTAAGAACTTAGTAATGTGAGAGCAATCAAAGGTTTTTCTAAACAAAAAGGCATGTGTTAAGGATTAAAAAAAAAAAAAAAACATATTTCTGAACTGTTTCTGAAATGGCACAATTGCATGCAGCAGTATATAATTACTCAACAGGTGATTTTAAGATTATTTTGAAACATTTTTTTTTTTAATCTGTTCATTTTTTCCAGCTTATTCCCATTCTCGCCATGTTATCTCAATCACATTATAACCTTCTAGCGTCACATGGTGTTATAGGGTGACTAGTTTATTGGACAGTCAGCTGTGTTTGTGGCTCTAATGTGATTTCCATTTTCATTCTTTCTTAAATACCCACCCCTAAAATCTAATATTGCATGCCACGTTGAAACACTGCCAGTCCCATTAGTGCAATGGGGATTTATTGGAGCGACATTGAGACTGTGAAAGTTTTATACAGGAAACGATTTAGCATTAGGTTCGTTCTTTATTGTCATAATTTTAATTTAATTTTTTTTTTATTATCCCCCTGTAGGTGAACGACATCAACTTTGAGAACATGAGCAATGATGATGCGGTTCGAGTACTGAGGGACATAGTGCACAAGCCAGGGTGAGTAGCAAACAGGCAATACACTAAAGCATCTTCTGTAACGGCAATAAATAGAAATATTCTTCCATAAAACACAGGTGCAAAGCAAAGACATAACAGAATCCTAGTAAAGTTGAAGATGAGACATCCTGTGTGTTTTAGGTCAGTTTTAACTGTCTGTGTGTAAACTTTGTCTCTGTGTTTATTACCAGCCCCATTACTCTGACTGTGGCCAAGTGCTGGGACCCGAACCCACGGAGCTGCTTTGCTCTGCCTAGGAGTGAGTGGTTTTTTTTGTATCATTTCAACAATGATACACAAGGTCTTCTGTTTTGGTGCACGTCTCTCTGGCTCAAAATTTTACTGTAAGATCATAAACACTAACTTCCTACTCTACCTTTCATCATGCAGGTGAGCCAATCCGGCCCATTGATCCAGCCGCGTGGGTGTCTCATACCGCGGCTATGACCGGGGTATACCCTGCGTATGGCATGAGCCCTTCCATGAGCACCGTCACCTCCACCAGCTCCTCCATCAGCAGCTCTATCCCCGAGACTGAACGTGAGTCAGCCCCCCCCCCCCCCCCCCCCCCCCCCCCCCCCCCGCAGCTGCTTGTTACGGCTTATTATCCAAATCTGGAGGCAGCTTTACGTAATGCAGCCTTCACTCTACATACATAGTGCTTTTTCATCGTGCAATGGACTGCAATATCACTTTTTTCAACATTCGGCTCTCAACCACTTTGGATTCCCTCCCCGCCCTCCAAAAATGCAGTAATATCAGTATCCTCCCAAGATGTGTTAGTAAATCTTTGTGCTGAGAGTTGCCTTGCCCTCTCACTGCATTCCAGCGACTAGTCTCTGTTCCAGCTTTTACTGTGTTCAGCCTCACATCTAGCTTCCATCTGCTCAATAACACTTGTCAAAACGGAGCCATAACTCACTACTTTCATCTTCTCCCTGTAATCTTTGGAAGGACTGCGAAGTGTTTGTCTTTCTTTCGGTGGAAGATTCGTTCCTCTTGAAACACTTTTCTTGGCCAATATTGAATTGATTCACATATTTTCAGATTTCCTCTCTCTTACAGAACATAAATTTCACTTCATCACATCCTTTAAAAATCTAAATCAGTTCAACACTGGTAAAACAAAAAAAAGTTAATGCTGGTGTACCTTGCATTTTTGGGTCAGTTTAATGGTAATTTATTTTAAATGCTTTGGAGAATTGGCCAACTGTATCGATGCCAGAAGTTATTTTCAACGGAGCTACAGTGAAGTTAAAAAGAAGAAACCATTCTGAGTTCTGAGTTCAGTTCGTGTCGGCCCCTGAAAATCAGTTCCTCTTTCTGTACTCACTTTTTTTGCACTAGTCTTCTCAATCATACAGAGAGAAATCTGTTGCACACAAAATAGATTCAACACTTAACACTACATAATGCAGTGAATGCAGCCAAACAAAGGGTGTGACTATTGTTTGATGTGGGCTGACAACAACAGCAACTCTGAAAGACCAGAGGGAAATCCACTTTATGTGTATATTTATACCCATCAAGAAGTTGTAAAGCAAAAAAAGGAACCATAGTAATGTTTGTGAGAAGTGTTTGAACTAGACGATGTATGGGAAACAACTTTTTTGGACACAAAAAAGTAATGAAAATATACATCAAGCTGTCACATCCACAATGTTCCTAACAGATTTTCACGCCCTTTTATTGGGGACTGTCTCGAGACATTATGTGAAATGAATGAAATCACTGAGTGAAGTGGAAGTTGATGAGGCAGGTCAAGGGAAAAGTGGGTGCACCAAAAAGTAAATTACAACACTTAATCACAAAATTTCTCATCTTGGAATGCAACAAAAATCAAAGTTAGATAATATCGGAGTCTGTAATGGTGTTCTAGGGAGGACGTTAGATTCATTATTCTCAGGCTGTTGTTGGGGTTTTGTCAAGACCCGGCTCATTTTTAGTCCAAGTCAAACAAAGATCAAGCTTAATCCAGTCTGATTTGTGATCAAATTACAGTCCAGACCACAGGAAACCAAATATTATTCGAGGCAAATTCTTAAAACAGACCAACATTTATTTTTGTAGGTGTCCAGTTAACAAGTAGGAAACAAAGGCATCTACATATTTCATATATGTGTGTAAATTTGAAACAGATCCCATGTTAATTTGAACATGTGTCCTCTGATTTCTCCAAGGATTCGATGACTTCCACCTCTCCATCCACAGCGACATGGCAACAGTTGCTAAGGCCATGGCCTGCCCAGAGTCAGGTCTGGAGGTTCGAGACAGGATGTGGCTCAAGATCACCATTGCTAATGCTTTTATCGGTAAGTCTTTTATAGCAGACCTCATGATCCGGCATTTATTATTTAAAAGTTATTTCCTTCATCACTATGCACACCTATTAATCTCTTTTTCTTATATGCTCAGTTCAGTTTATAGATTGTGACCGTCAGTGTTTCAGTAATGTTGCTAAAGTGATGAAATAAAGCCTCTTAGATAAAATGTCAAATAATCCATGAATGTAGTATTCCTTTATTGTTCCGAGTTGCACCTCACAGCAATAGTATTTCTTAAGCTGTGAACAAATAAATGTCACATCTAAATATAGATTATTCAAATCCCCGTTTTTTTCTATATCATGAATTAGTCTTAGAATGTGAAAGCAAAACTGTAAGATTCACAATAAAATGTGTGTGTCTTTGTGTCCTCAGGTTCTGATGTGGTGGACTGGCTCTTCCATCATGTTGAAGGGTTCTCAGATCGCCGTGAAGCCCGAAAATACGCCAGCAACCTGCTGAAGGCCGGCTACATCCGACACACCGTCAACAAGATCACCTTCTCTGAACAGTGCTACTATGTTTTTGGAGACCTCTGCGGCAGTAAGTGAACACTGAAGTCTTTGATTAGATAAAATCTGCTTGGAATGTCAGTATCAGTAAACGCAAGTATCTCCAAAGTATGTCGGTGTAGTTGTATTTGTGTTTTCTGCAACTACTGTAGAGTAACACAAGACAAACTTTATTAATCCTACATTGGGTGTAAATGTAGACGCCTAAATCGGTTTTCTTCCTCTGTCTCCCTCAGACATGACCCACTTGTCTCTCCACGACCATGATGGTTCCAGTGGGGGAGCCTCAGATCACGACACTCTGCCCCCTCTGCCACACCCAGGGGCAGCCCCCTGGCCCATGGCTCTGCCCTACCAGTTCCCCATTCCTCATCCTTACGACCTGTCACAGCCCTTCCCCGGTGGACCAGGCGCTGGCAGTGCAGGAAGCCAGCACAGTGGTGAGTCCAGTCTGAAGTCTGTATACATCATCAGAGTATTCGAAACATGTTGAAGACCAGTCAGTAGGATCTGTCTTTTGAGTATAGAACACTCAACTCTGCAGGCTTGAAATTTTGCTGTATACAGTTTGTCGTTATGCTCCTTCGTGAGGAATTGATCAGCTTGAATTCACTTACAATCGATTGGATGGGAAGTATCAAAATATCCATAGAAACTTCTCAAACTGCTGCATGTTCCACTTCTCCTCTGTTCATCTATGAGCTCATTGTGTTGAAAAACACAGTTTTAGCAGAACATAGCTAAGAGGGTGATATTGACATGGAAGTGGTGAAAAGTTGTCACCACCATAGTCATTGAAACTGACATGAATCAATGCGAACTACAGCTGTTTCTTTGTGGGGGATCAAACTGCAGACTGTTTACAACCACTTTTCAGGCCGGCAGTAACAGAGTTTGGCTAAAGTATCACTTTAAAAAGCACTTTGCACAGAGGGAGTACAAAAACAAAATCTTGAACTCCTCTTGTAATACTTGCTCTTAGAAGTAGATTTTGTTTCCTGTTTGCTGTCTTAATCCAGAGTCACATGAGAAGGTTGACGAGTTTAATGTCTGCTCTTTCAATACAGAAAAGAGTCCAGTACATGTTTACTTAAGCTTTCCTCAAAGTCTTGAAAGAAATACCTTGGCTCTGTCGAAAGTGAAGAAAAAAAATTCCTTCCAAACAGCTCTAAAGCTGCCTCATTTACATGTTATTTAACATGTAGAAATAGAAAAACAGACATTGTGGTTTCAGAGCAGTTTGCTTACGCAATGGAGAACAGCTGAGCCCACTGACTGCACATAACATCTCAGACATCTTGTCCTGATTTGCACACTGCTGTTGCACACTGCCATAACGTGAACATTTGGCTGAATAATTTACAAGCTAGCAAGATACAACATATGAATAAGACAGTGTCAGGGTTGTTTTTAAGGCTCAAGTTTTCCCAAGCTTTATGCTAATATCTAGCCCTCTAATAGACACAAAGATGATAAATTGTGTCTTCTTTTTATCTGTGTGTGGGTTTGATGGCAAGTACATTTTCCAGATGTCAGGAAATGCCTTTTAATCATATAAACTGTTATAGTTTAAATTTATCAGTCTGTGGAACGTGCCTCAGAAACAAGAAGGCTTTTTGCGGTAATCAAATGAAAACATGTAATTGCTTTCGGTAATAGCTAAGCTGTTTGGACTGTGAGAGGCAGCGAATGCTCCATGACCATGTCTGCATTAGTCATGCAGCTCTCCTGAGAGTCTTCCACAAAGTGGGTCAGCTCTGCCTGCCTCACTTCACTGGGATGGGAGTCAGTGGCTCATGTTGATGACTCAGATTAAGTAAATGGTGTATGTAAAAATGTTTGTACATCATACATGGTTAATAATCACGGTTTGCTCTATTCTGTCCACAGGAAGCAGCGGTTCTAACTGCAGCAAGAACGAGGGTCGGAAATCTGGCGGCAGCGGCAGCGACGCAGAGATCAGGAGCCACCGAGCTCCAAGCGAGCGCTCGGTAGCTCCCCCTAGTGAGCGAAGCGTCCGTAGCTCTGTCAGCCACCGCAGTGTCAACTCCCAATTAATAGCCTACGGGCCAGGCCTCGTTTACGGCCCCCCTGGCCTGCCCCCCCAACCCCCACATCTGTCTACAGCTGCCCCCGGCGCCCCACCAGGCAGGGAGCTCGTCTCTGTGCCCCCCGAGCTCACTGCTTCACGGCAGTCCCTGCGAATGGCAGTGGGCAACGCCGGAGAGTTCTTCGTTGATGTGATGTGACGCATGTTATAGGCCGATCAAAGAGTAGCAGATTGGGCTTTCTCATGTCGTTACAGGGCTGAGAAGGATGGCATGACAGGACGGAAGGAAGTGAAGATTGCAAAAGCTGTAACCCAAGGCCTCGAGTCCACTTCCTAAAAGCAGAAATGGAACCAATCCTGTTTTGTATGCTGAGAGAAAATGTCCCTCCTCTCTTGTGCTTTTCTTCCTAGTAGTAGTGGCCATACTTTCTTCAGTGAAGAAACCCCTTCGCTCAAGATGGAACCAAAGCGCCTTTCTCAGTTTCCGCTCCTCGGTGGGGAAGAGTTTGTGTGAGGACAAAAGAGCAAGAGAAGGGAGGGAGACGGTGGAAACAGACAGCTGGGGGAGATGACTCAGCGCTTTTCTACATGGATGTTTTTCATTTGTTCTTCTCTTCACTCTTCCCTCCTCTCTGCTTTCCTTATCTAACATTCTCTGTCCTCCCCCACCCCTGTCCACGTCCAAAAAACTGAGCGAGAAAAAACCCTCTTCCCTCCTTCTGGTTCTTACAATTCCCACTTGCTGACCTCTAACAAGAAAAAAAAAAACCCTGAAAGAAAGCTGAAATGAACACTAACTGTTAACCTTATTCAGACTTTTTAAACGTTTGCTTGACTTAAGAGAGAAAGAAATGGAAAAAACTGTATGTAGTGCAAGAGAATCACAGTCCTTCTTACTGTAAGAATGCATTTGTTTTATTATATACGTAGTTGGTCACAACTAGTTTCATTTTACAACGCTAAACATCCAGCTTCAAGAGTCATTTTTACACTACATAACTGCGTTTTCATCTGTTAACCAGAGCATTTTCAGTCTCTGTCTTGTGATAATGTATAGTGGAAAAAAAAATTCTTACCATGTCTTTCACACTACTCTTTTATCAAGGAAAAATGTCTTTTTATTTATAAATATAGTTTTATGACTTAACTTTGCTCTGTGTTGTGTTTTTCTGTGTGTGTGTGTGTGTGTGTGTGTGTGTGTGTGTGTGTGTGTGTGTGTGTGTGTGTGTGTGTGAATGCATATGTTTGAAATTTGTGACCCAGTATGTTGTTTTTTTTCATGGTACCTGAGGTCATATTTGCATTTTAAAAGCTGTCCGAGAGCAGGAATGTGAAGGTTAGGCAGTCTGGTGCGCAGATGTGTGTGTGTGGTCTGTGGGTGTGTGCGAGAGATCAGCCTGTGTACATTTAGATTTGCCTCAGAACTGAATGACCCTATGCAAAATGTCCCCTGTGGTTGGGATGAGAGAAAAATTCCTGTAGAGAGGTGATATGATTCAGGTTGGACACACACAAAAAAAGTAGAGTTGAATCAGATGGACTCTGCAGGATAGAATAAAACAAGGCCACCCACATAACCATTTGTTTAAAGGACAGATCCAGGAAAATGTGTTTGCTGTTTCCCATTCATTGAAGCTGAGTGTGCAGATCAGCAACCCTTCTCTGCAGCTAGTAAGGATTTACAACAGTGTTACTCAAGAATATGTAGTTAAGCAAGTTGGACACTTGCCAACATAGTCCCAAGTCTTTTTTAAAAAAAAAAAAAGGACACTGGGACAACGTGCTGCCGTATACATTTCACACCCACAATCATTAATATACTACCATGAAACAAATAATAATCGAGCAGTGGCATACGTAGCTTATCATAACAAGGCCTGGGTGCGGTTTACACATCGCTGCAGCCGCGCCTTTTCCTGTCACAGTGGACGGTTGTGCGTAAGGACGGCGGGTCAGCTGACAGCTATCAGAGGACCGGGAGGAAGGAGCGGAATTAGCGGCTGTGCGAGTGTGTGAACTGGGAACCTGCTGGATCCACAAGCTTACATCTGAGGCTGACGCGGGGAGCGAGAGTCTGGTGGCGTCCGTGAGAGAACTAGGGTGAGTTCACTGCAGTCGACACGGCGAAATGTTTCTCGTTGTAGCCCCGGTAACGGTTGCGGGTAGCCGGTGAAACAGTTTCATTCGTGGGCGATGCTAATATTAGCACTGTTAGCTGCCGCTCCGCTAACACACGTCAAGCTCGCGGCGGTAACTACTGTGGAAACGGATATGAGGCGATTTTTTTCCTTCGAAATGAGAGCATACAGCATGCTAATTCTGCAGACTGTAAACGATTAAACGTTATTGGAGAGAGTCAGCGCTGAAATTTAACAATGCTCGTTTATAAATTGATTATACTTATTAATATTGCGAGGTAAATGGTCGTCCAACGGCTTGATATCCAGTGTACCGGAAGTCCATTTAAAATCCCGCACGGATCGACGCTGGTTCGCTCTAACTTTACACCGCCAGCTAGCCTGCTATCGTAAGCTAAATTAGCTAGCTACCTCTCTCGGTCTATTCTCCTCCATCACTTTGATCCTAGCTGAAGGTCAATCCTCCCATCTATGTGGTAGCCACTTAAGAATATTTAAAACAAGACATTTCGAGCCGTCGTGTCCCTCGACGGTCGAATAATAACTGAGAAAATATGAAAAATTGATGAACGTTTGGAAAACGGCCCGAGTGAGCAGACATCTTGACTTGGGCCAATAAAAGGGCGATTAAACCCGCTCAGGTCTCGGTTTAATCGTTTACAAACCCGGCACTGACCCGATGGGGATATATTTCAGTAAAACAAGCATATGATTGTGTTGTGTCCTTCCTCCCGCACCGTGTGTTTTAGTTGTCTGGCCTCTGTCTTAGCTTGAAATTAGAGGAATGCCAAGCATGTCCTTCATCCCTTGGTTTCCAGAAGCTTCATTCATGAGTAAAGACAAACTATGATTTCCTTATAGTCATAAGCAAGTCAGCTATCTCACACCTGCACTGCCTCTAGATGAAGTGTGGTGTCTTTAAGCTTTTATTCTACTTTGGATTCAATGTTTAGTGTAATTATATTCAGACTGCATCTGGTAGTAAAAGGCAACAGATTTGTAGCTGACTACCTGGTGGCATCCTGCTGCAAACTAGTGGCTGCTAATCTGCTGTTAATCTTAGTTTGGAAAGAAAACAAGGAATTGACTGGGGTGAGACCTGCAAGAGTGGGCTCTGTTTAAACTGTATTGGAGTGATCTTTAATGTGTGTGTGCCATTTGCATGTAACAAGAATGAGTCACCACAGTGGTGCAGCTGCAGGATATATCCAACTGGCAATAGAGTGGTTTCTGTCTGTGTGTGTTAGAGAGGGAGAAGGAGACAGAAAAAGGCGGATGTGAGGGACAAACGTCTCCCTGTACTTGTGGTCACTCTCTCACTTCTCACTGCTTTCACTTCTCTATCACCCCACTCTCCTTTCCCTATTTCCTTCCTGCCATCTCTCTCTTTCTCACTCCATTCCTGTCTCTCCTCAGGCGGGGTTTGGTTTCACCATGGCCGGTTGGGTCTGAGAAGCAGCCACAATGATTGGAGGACTGTTCATCTACAACCACAAGGGGGAGGTCCTCATCTCCCGGGTCTACCGAGATGACATAGGGTACGTCTCACATGTAGCTTCATAAGTTTGGGGGGGGGGGAAACTACATGTAAGTGAAAAGGTCCTGATTGAGCGCTGGCAAGGACAAACCGGGGTTGATCCTGAAGGATTATGGATTATGTCGCTCTTCCTTGCTAAGAAGTTCACATTTGCCTGTTGTTTTGTTGTAACCTTGTAAAATGTGTTTAAAAAAAAAAAGGATTACACTCAGAACATGTTACTTACTTTCAGATTACAGTTTGTCCCTTTTTATATAAAAGACATACATTTGAGTAATAAGAAATAAAATGGCCATGCAAAGATTCTCCTAATAAACAAAGGACAAAATTTATTTGAGTGACTATAATTCAAGCACATTCAGGAAAACAATCACCTTATTAATCACTATTTTCCCTGCTGTATGAGGTAATGATCCGGCTCACTTGAGCTTATCAAACCACACCTTCTTTTTAAAGGACTATGTGCAGCTGTGTGAAAAGCTCTTCCAAACAGACCTCAGTGTTGATACAAGTCAAAAGTAAGTAATTATTACCATATGTAAAAGAGGTACTGATAACAAGCATCGTTCTTCTCTCCATTGACAACCACGTCTTAGTTCCATGCATATCGCAGTGGCATGTCGGTGATAAGATATCTTAATCTGAATGCTGACAAACTGCATATTTTGTGTACATTTATAATATCATTTCTAATTTAATAGGGACAGTGCACATTGGATGACAACATTATGATGTAAATGTGGCAGATTAAGCCAGCTCGCTAGTTTTCATCAGCCATCTCTGGGTAGGTTGATTATTAAAAGTTAAAACAAATGAGGTAAAGAAAGACACTATAAGCAGACAACAACACTGAAGCACATCCAGCAAGATACAGTGTAAACAAAAAACAATATTATGAAAAACATTCACAATTATACATGATAAAGCAAGTAAATAAAGGTGACATTATAATCATAACTTTAGAACAACAGACTGTACTTTTAAAAGTTGACTATATAGCTTTACAAGCACATAACACACATAAATCATGTAAATCAGGCACATTTAAAGCACATGAAGCAGCCAGCACTGCACATTTATAGCTGGCAGATTTCAAATATAACATTTTCATAAAATGGGGAGCAAGCAAATGTACAAACATGGCTGTTGGAATAACTTTAGTTTAGACAGAAAGCCATCACACACAAGTCTTCCTTCATCACTACACTGGATTCATTCATTCACTCACATTCTGCCCAACAGAAATCTGAGCCTGATATGGACAGGAACACGGTACATGCCCAGAAACATAAAATACATTATCTGAAGATCTGAATTGTATTTGTTCTTTGTCTTCCTTCCAGATGTGTTTGTTTCTGACACACTGTTGATGTAATTCACTCAAAACTGAGATTTCAGTCTGTCTGATGGCACCCGATTATCATATTCTGTTTTGTGTAAAACCAGTCACGTTCTGTGAGAGTCGACTTCTTGATAGAAGTGACACCAGTCCAGTGCATTGTAGGTTTACACAGGTGGGTTTGGCTGTACAGAAAGTGATAAGTGATGTCCTTGTGCTCTCATAGTTTCGGTTTTGTGAGGACAGAAAGTTGTTTTTTTTTTGTGCACTCTTAAAGCATTTTTAAATATTTGTTTAGTTGGAGAGTCGGCGGCTCTGGCAAGACAATAGGAAAGGGGAGAAACAGAAAAGTGTATGCAAGGTTTTAGAGCTGTTTAGTGATACCATCGAATAATCAGTTTGAAATAAGTGAATGCAGGGTCTGCACGTTTGAGTTTGTGTTGTTGGAATGACAAACAGAAATGTACAAGGGCCCCTCCCTCCTTTTTGTCCTGTTCAAACGCAGCAATCTGTAATGTAATTGTGGCGGCTTTATTTTCAGTCGTCGCTCCTCCATTGTCAAGCAGTATCACAGACACAGCTGCTCGCCTTCTCAGACACTGCACAGTAGGTTCTACAAAACAGCACAGAAAATGCACAGAAAATAATCCCATGCAGTGAAACAGGAATTGAATTCATGCCTTAATAACTACCTTCCATTTTCCTAATTAAATGTTGTAAACAGAGGAAAACAGTCACTATCATTAAAACTGCAACTAGTTTTCATATACTGTCCAGCAGAAAGTCAAACCCCTGTACAGAAATCCATACGTTTTGTTCTTCCGCACTCATCTCTGCGTTTTTGTTGACGTCACCAGCATCAGTTTACTTACGGTGATCCTCCTTATCGCTGCCATGGTGCAGATTAAACCAGACACATTATGTTGCTCTCATGCCTGCAGTGTATGTATTATAATGTTGTGTTTTGTAATGCAACGGAAAGCTTTTAGCTGCAGCTGAAACGGAACCGAGTCCACTTGAAATAATGAAGCCGTTGAATGTATTTACAAATGAATTAATATGCATTTGCTATGCTGCTGTGACTATAGCGCACAACATGGATTTAAAGAGCAATATAATGCTGCTAAACTGCTCCAGATTCAGTTACAATGATGGCGTCATAATAAACACCATGTTACTCACTCTGTCTGTGTACATGATGCACGAAAATGTCTCTTGTGCATTTTTGTCTCTCTCCTCTTCTTTTACTTCATCCTCTTTTCCTCTCTATCCTCTGTATCACCATTTTCCTCCATCTGTCCATCTTGGCCCCTGTAGGAATAGGTAAGAGATGCTCCAACCTAACAAGCATGTCCCTTCCCTCTCATGGCCACCAGTTAATTAACTCCCCCAATCCTAAACTGCATGCCCATCGATTCCACAGTAAACTTCCTATAAGCATGAGTCACCTGTCATGATATTAAATAAGCCACCAGATACCGAAGTATAGGAGTCAACTAAAAAAAAACAATTGGTCTGCCTTTACCAGAGGCTCTTCAGTGAATATTGTTGCTCACAAACAGCTCTACCGGCGCCTAAGCATGTAGTCTGAGCATGGGATATGATGGTTAATTTAGCCCTCGCATCCTTTGTTTCTACCCTGATTTTTTTCGCACAGAAATTGAGAAATGGTTTAGGTTTTTTTTTTGGTTTTTTTGTCTTTAGAGGATGTCATTAGTAGAAGTGGGCCTTGAATTAAGTTACATACACTGGTGTTAACTATGATTTTAGTCGAGGGTAAAGTTTTATTGTTTTCATTCAAATCTTAAATGTCGTTCTGCTTCGAAGAAAACATCTTGGTTAAGGTGCAAATACTTCTGATGTAGTGATAGTTGTGATAAAGCAGCATCTTCTAAAGGATGGTTTCACAAATTTTCAAGTGTCTTAAAACAACCATGTGAACAGTGAAAGAGGCCTTCAAATGTGCTTTCAATGTAAGTGATGGATGCCAAAATCCACAGTGTGTCCACACTGTCATTTTGTGCAAAAATTCACTTAAAAGTTGATCTGAAGCTTATATGAGGCTTCAGCAGTCTGAGTTAGTCATATTAAGTGGATATCTGAACATTTACATCTTTTTTGCATCAAATTCCCTCTATGTGTTTACTCGGATAGTGTTTCCCTGTTGACCTGTGGTGGAAGTATAGCAACAAAAAGAGGAACTTAGGCACTAAAAAGACTGTAATGTTGAGAGATATCTATTTGATTTGACTCATTTGGCTAAAGCTTCATTTTGGCTTCAGATAAACTTTTAAATACTTTTTGTACAAGAGGAGGCTTGAGAATTGTGGCCTCCATCACTTACATTGTAAATGCATTATGAAGGGATCTTTTAATGTCCATTATGAACAGGAGAAATGATTATGGCAAGAAAAAAACCCTATTTCAATGTTCATTTGGGCTCCTGACTAAGACAGATTTTAAAAAATTGTGAACCCGTCCTTTAATGGAAAAGACATTTACATCATGACAGCCTCCAGGACGTCCCTTTGCCCTCAACACCAATTCAGAAATCCTACACACTAAATTTCCAAACATACAAAACACAGAAGACAAACAGATTTTGGTGTTTTGTAGACATTGTATCTTACAACATATAGTAATATCAAGGAGGCTGTCAGGTGTGCTGTGCATCTCTCGTTCATTTATCTGCATGGTAATATCCAAAAATAGAAGGCATTACATTTTAAAAGTAGATACTCGCAGCTCATATTGTGTCGGCTTTTAGTCTTAAAGTCCTACGTCTTAACAAGGTAGGCGTTAATCTAAATATCAGTTAGGTCTCCAGTTTGTGTGGAAATAGAGCTGTAGATGCTCTCATGGGTTTCTCAGTAGGATTTAGTATTCCTGTCAGAACATGCCGCATCCTCCGCACTAAGCCCTGTTATTTATAAATGCACATTAACCGGGGCAAAAGATCTTGGTGTTAGGCTAATGTATACTTTGTCTCAATGAAATCAAATGTAATCTGACTTTAACTGTTTCAAATAAAAAAATGGTCCAACTAAATATCAGATTTGGACCGTGCATGGGTAAAACAGTTTTATGTTCCCATGGAGTCCAGTTAATTCTGACGTTATTGTCTAAACCCTCAGAGCCTTGTCTCTCCCTCCTGGTAATTATCACCATTTACACAAAACAACACTCCTCCTTTTTTCTCACCAACTAAAGTGCAACATCTCATGGTGTCCTTTTTCATTTGGTTTGAACATTACTGATTCATGTGAGATGGGTGAATATATATCGTTGAGGTCTGAAGACGTTATTTATTTGCAGAACTGGATATCAAACTGTTTGGACGTCACAGGGTGGGATAGTGTCAGCAGCAGCCTCACTGTTATGTGAAAGCCTGGAACAATTCTCATAACATAAATGTGTCTCTTTCTTGTTTTTCCTCCTTCGTCTCGTCCTCCTCCCTCCCTCCCTCCCTCCCTCCCCACTCCAGGCGTAACGCAGTAGATGCGTTCCGCGTGAACGTGATCCACGCGCGGCAGCAGGTTCGATCCCCAGTGACTAACATTGCCCGCACCAGCTTCTTCCATGTCAAGCGCTCCAACATCTGGTTGGCAGCAGTCACCAAGCAGAATGTCAACGCCGCCATGGTGTTCGAGTTCCTTTACAAGATGTGCGACGTCATGACGGCCTACTTCGGCAAGATCAGCGAGGAGAACATCAAGAACAACTTTGTGCTCATCTACGAGCTGCTAGATGGTAGGAAGATAATGTGATGTGTGAAATCAATCAGGTTGTCCAATGGAGAATTTGGCAGATCTGGATCTAGGTTGCATTAATGTTTCATAAGAGAGCAAAAATGATCTCTTAAGCAATATTATATCAGCTATTCTTCCTTGTTTAAGCTGTGATGTTTATGGAACTATAGTAGCAGTGATGACCATGGATTAATTGTGACAACAAAGTGGTATGAATGGATCCAATGCAGACGTCATTATCCCACATCAAACAGAGGGTTTGTGTGTTAATGTAATGCCACCTGGTCAACATTTGTTCTTTCCATTGCCACATGTCCTAGTTTTTTTTTTTTTTTTTTCCTCTTACCCATCTTATCTCTTACCGACAGTTATCTGTTTGTGTTTGTTCATACAGAGATCCTGGACTTTGGCTATCCCCAGAACTCAGAGACCGGAGCTCTGAAGACCTTCATCACCCAGCAGGGTATTAAGGGACAGGTCAGTGACACCAGTGTAGCCTCACATCTAGTAATAATTACATTCAGTTGTGTTTAAAGAACAAAAAGAATGAACAATATGTTGCCATTTTATTAGGTACACTCAGCTAAAACAACAGCCCTGCAATAAATCCTATGTTCATGAAGCTGATCACGTTCGTTTTTTGTTGAAACCGTTAGAGAAGTGTTGATTCGACTTCATGGTCATGTTGGAGGCTGCAGTTTATGGTGCTGTTGAATTGTATTGTGTTACACTGAGAGTTTTATTCATTTATTTATGTTCGTCCCATTTACTGCATATCAATGAGGATGGACTAAATAGGAGTAACATTTCACACATGTCATGTAATAAACAAGTTGTTTTACGGGGATTTGGTTGGTTTAAGTGGATCAAAACATGTTTATAGGATGACATCAATAATACATAACCTGATCTGTTTCCATTCCTTTGTTTATTGTAACACTTCACACTGTGAGCACCAACTGTCAAATGCATTCACCATTACACGGGAGCTTATTTCGTTATTCTGCATAGCGCTGCACAACACAGACAGCCAGTAACTGGCGGTGTGATTTAATGACAGTGAGTCAGAGCAACACTCGCCTCTTCATGGACATTCTACGAATTACTGATAGACACCAAAATATTAAAGGAAAGCGTCAAAGTAAAGCTGTGATGCAGGGTATGTTTTGATAATACAGAGTTGTTTAGCTGACAAACATCTAAATTGAAATAAATTTGATTTCCTTTAGTCTACATGTGTACTATATGTTGTGTAAGAAAATATAAATACTCACATAATATTGCAAAATTAACTAGGTTGTTATGTCCCTGGTTTATGTATGAAATAGTATTTGCTGATTGTGCGATGACCTAAAAATTGCTTAGAAGTTCACTTTTATTTTTCTGTTTTTCTCTTAATCCTCCATCATCTGTGATCTTGGATTCCTCCTAATTCAGCACCAGGTAAGAAACAACATGCTTGAATTTTAGCTCAGGAAATTCATTTTACCCTTGTATATGTAACCTCGTCATATTTATCTTCCACCTTCCACATGTAGCGGCAAAGATCTTCTTTCATTGCTGTTTTTCTTTTGTCAGTGTGTCTCCTTTTGTCTGTTGTTCTAAGGCTTCTCTCTCTGTCCCTCCAGACAAAAGAAGAGCAGTCCCAGATCACCAGCCAGGTGACGGGACAGATCGGCTGGCGTCGTGAGGGCATCAAGTATCGCCGCAATGAACTCTTCCTGGATGTACTGGAGAGCGTCAACCTGCTCATGTCACCACAAGGTCTGTTCGTGTAACCTCACTAAACTGGGCTGTGAATGCTGACATGGACGATTTAGTAAAATTATGTCATTCAGGACAGTGAGAAATATTTGACAACTTTATATTTTTCCCCTCTCTTCTTCCTAATTTATTTGTTAGATGTGGAGCTGGAGTCATTAATACTTAATGCTAGTAGTCCGACACCGTCGTCACCAATTTATGTCTTCTAATTAATAGCCAGAGATTACAACGTCCTTTTTAGGAGCTTTCAGTTTTATGAAACAATCTTCCTGACTTGTTGATGTTGGCTTAAAGGTTGAGGTTGTAATTTATTTCTCGATCTTGGAAACAGCAGTTAAATCTCACCTTGAGGTCGGTTTAGTAGCTGTTCTTATGCAGATGGAGTTGCAGAGAGTTTAGTTTCAGCTGTAGGAAATGGCTCATAATAGTTCATCATTTGCAGATTGGAAAATTGCAAATTCAGTTCATAATAATTCCAAGTATTGGCCTTTTTAACTTAACTTAAAAATATTACCAATAAAAAAAAAGGTTGAGTTGTTAGTATTACTACTTGTATGAACAAAAACCAAATTCCAATCTTGTGTTTTGATAACATCAATGCTTGAAATTGAAAGAAAATGTGGAGTGTGTGTTGAGTAGAATTAGACCGCAACATCGGCCCGGCCGGTTTTGGACTCATAAACTAAACCGTTTGTTCTTCCCGTCTCGTCCAGGCCAAGTCCTGAGCGCCCACGTGTCGGGCCGAGTAGTGATGAAGAGCTACCTGAGCGGAATGCCCGAGTGCAAATTTGGCATGAACGACAAGATTGTCATCGACAAGCAGGGCAAGGGAGGAGCGTCTGACGATGCTGGGAAGAGGTGAGTGAGTGACTCGACAAGGAGCGATCAGCAAACAGCACGTTAAATATGTGAAATCAATCCTATTGTGACGAGCACGGCTGAATATCATTTAGCTAATTTTTGCATTTCAGTCTCTTGAGGCTGTTTTTCATATTTCCATCTTGGAGTTTGTAGTTAAATTGGAAGAGACCACCTTGTCCGTTAGTCCCGTGTCTGTGTGATGAGTGTTGTCTTGTTGTTGTTTACAACAAGACAGGCTTTACAATTTATTTTTAATTTTTCTTTCCTTTGGATGCATCTCTCCTTTCTTTCCCTCTCTTTCTTTTCTATGTGCTGTACCTCAGTGATTTAGGGGGAGGAAGGTACTGTACTGATAAGTGTCCTCACCCTCTGCCACCCCAACACACACATACACACACACACACACACACACACACACACACACACACACACTTGTCTTGTCTTGTCTAAGCACATCGAATAGTCAAAGATAGATTTTTGTGAGTCTGTACATCTCATGCACTGTTGCTCCCCTCACACTCAATACAAACCAAACACACCTTGTTAACTCTTCTTCTGCCTGGTGGTTGTTTCCCTCTTTGGTAGAATGGTTGGTTTGTTTTATGACCCCACACCTACCTGCTTGACTTTTAACCCTTGACCCCAACACCTAACAGGGATTGTGATTTGTTTTATTGCAGAATAGCGTCATTAACCTCAGCACAAAGTTATTATGTCTCTATACTAGCACTCCTGTCCCTTTTTTGTACTCATATATTGATGTTTTTAATTATGAACATTGAGGGAGAGTAGTAGTTTTATCTCTTGTAAACTGAGTATCATAATTATTAGATAGAATTGTTTATAATAAATGAGTGATATTATTTCATCTCTCTTGTCTGTGTCTGTTGCATTCTCTCATGACAGTGGGAAACAGTCGATAGCCATTGATGACTGCACCTTCCACCAGTGTGTGCGCCTCAGTAAGTTCGACTCGGAGCGTAGCATCAGCTTCATCCCCCCTGATGGAGAGTATGAGCTCATGAGGTCAGTTGATGGATGTTTTTAAATCTTTTTAAAGTTCATTTTTTAAAATTACTTCTGCTTTTATTAAATTATGTGAACCGTTGTTCTCCTCTGCCTGCTTGCAGGTATCGCACCACTAAGGACATCATCCTGCCATTCCGGGTTATTCCTCTCGTCAGGGAGGTCGGCCGCACTAAACTGGAGGTAAAGGTGGTCATCAAGTCCAACTTCAAACCATCGTTGCTGGCCCAGAAGATCGAGGTGAGCTCTTATTAAAGTCAAGCTGGTGATAAATGCGATAAAAGCTTGTGTGAGCCTGTATTCTACTTAAAACACACATTAAAAGTTTTGCACATCTTTATTATCAACTCCTCAGGTGCGCATCCCAACGCCCCTCAACACCAGCGGAGTACAGGTGATTTGTATGAAGGGAAAAGCCAAGTACAAGGCCAGTGAGAACGCCATCGTATGGAAGTGAGTATGAATGATATACAACCAAATTCCTCCTTTATGTTCTCTGTCAGGTTAATGATTAACCACTTCTCTTTGGTGTTTGACCTCACACACACATACTCCTCTCTCTTGTAAACTCTCCTAGTAATTTTCTTTTTGACTCAAAGTGCAATATCGCATAACATATTTCTGTTTGTGTGTGTGTGTTTAGGATCAAACGCATGGCTGGGATGAAGGAGTCTCAGATCAGTGCTGAGATTGAGCTGCTGCCGACCAACGACAAGAAGAAATGGGCCAGGCCTCCCATCTCTATGAACTTTGAGGTCAGAATGCACAAACACACACGTTCACACTCACAGGCTGGTGTGACGCTATCTAAGATTGAAATTAACTTCCAATCCTGTGAGAGTTTGTCCCTGCTTCATTGTTGAAAAGAAACATTGGGTTGATTAGAATCTATTTTCAGCATTCTGTATAATTAGTTCAAACAAAAGTCAGTTGCCAGAAAGTTTCCTGCCCACGTTTCTGCCTGATTTAAATATGACACCCATCTGTAGGCGAAATGCAGAGCTGACAAGAACTTTGTACAGAGTTGGCAGCCACACAGATGGACTATGGATTAAATGTGATCCCAGTATCAGTCATGCAAATCACAACCCGCTCACTGTTGCCTCACACACGCACGCACGCACACACGCAGAGAGTCGTATTTCCGTCACTTCAGAGGACATTACATTGACTTACATTCATTTCCTGGAAACTTATCCTAAACCACCACATGCCTAACCTTTACCCTGACCTTAATATAACCCTAAACTAACCTTAACTTAAACCAAATCTTCACCCTAAAATTAATGATCTACATGAAGAGGACTTGAGTTTTGTCCTCATAAGGGAGGCAAGTCCCCACAACATGAGGAATACCTGTTACACACACACACAAACACACAAACACACACACACAAACTTCCTGCTCAGTGACATGTGCGGCCCACATCTCCCAGCATGCTCTGACACGTCTTAACCTTTCTCATCTCTGCTCTGCAGGTCCCTTTCGCTCCCTCTGGTCTGAAGGTGCGCTACTTGAAGGTGTTTGAGTCCAAGCTCAACTACAGTGACCACGATGTCATCAAATGGGTGCGGTACATCGGCCGCTCCGGCATCTACGAAACACGCTGCTAAAGTTAACCCCCGCCAGGCAGCGACCTGACCACTTTTCCTCCCATCTATCCCGTTACGATTTTTTTCTTCTTCCCCCGTTCCTTCTGTCTCTCCTCCCTTCAATCCTTATAGCTTCTCTCATACTACATCCCCCCCCCTCCCCCCTCCTCCCTCCTACCACCACCCTCACCCCTTCCTAATTAGGTGTTGGAGATTGAATTTACATCGTTAAAAAAAAAGTAAATATGGTATAATGCACAGATATATGCAAAAATGTGAACCATTGTATCGTATATATCTCGTAGTGATGAGTAAACCTGTAAACCAACTGGTGTCCAAAAAGAAAGAGACGAGCGATGCAGGGGGGGACCAGGGGGGAGAGGACCAGGCGGAGACACCTTTTGTGTCTTTAAGGGGTGCTCTGTTGTGTTTATTCAGTGTTATTGTTCTGCTATCGATTCTCCAGTTACTTTAGAAGTCCCATATGTCCTAAAAATTATCCCCAGTAAGATGATTTGTAGCTGATGAATCTTGATATAGTTCTTTGTATATGAACCTCCGTCTCAGTAGAGTTTACCCTTCAAATTGTCTGATTCTGTATTGTGGGCTGATTGATATTTGATCTGTGTTTTCAGGAATGGTCATTTGGATATCAAATACTTTCTCTTTGTCACTCAGCAGGATGAGAAAGTAAAATTACTTTCAAAGAGAATAGAATTACTAGACAATGACTGAGCTGTTTTTGTACTGTTTCTTTCCCCCTGCTGCTTTTCCATGACTTATTTCTACCAGCATTCAGTGATGATGGTCAAAATTAAACATCGGAGAGCATTCCAGACAGTCTTGAGGTTTGACCATCATCCTGATAAGCTAGTGGTGATCTCTTTTTTTTTTTTTTTTAAAAACATTTCCTGAAAGTGTCTGAAGCGCTAAGATCAACTTTTATCACACTGTCTTTCAGTGTAGCATTTACTTTAATACAAAGACACTTTTGGGATATCAGGCCCTGGGAAATGTGTGTTTGCGGTGAGGTGAGGTGAAGTGAGGTCTCCCCCTGGTGTTCGCTTTGTCACTGTCTGCTTCTTCATGTTTGTAGCCCTGGTGACCGTTCTGTCCAATAAAATCTGACTATGTAACCAAACACGCCTACCGTGTCTCTGTGTGTTTTCATTTGACTCATATTATTATCATAGCTTGTGTAAATTCTTTTGTATCTCTGTTTCCTCTTGATATTTTCTGAAACAAGGGACGGGTTCATGTAGGAACAATGGATTCTGGGTGATAATGGTTGGGTCAAACACACACACACAGACAAATGAAGGTCAAGAAATGCTTTGGCCAACATGTTTAATACATTTTTCTTGTCTTGCTCTTACTGACCTCTACATCCAGGACTTAAAAATGACCCCTAACAGTAAAATAATACATGATTAATTAAAACATTTGCTGTTAAAAACATTTACATTTGTATCTTAATAGTGGCTTGTTATTGGCTTGCCACTCGAGCTCTCAACGTGGTCGTGTTCTTACTGAGAAGTTCACACTGATTTAAGGAACAGATTCCACAAGAATCAAGGCGAGGCTTCCCAAAAGTAGCTTAGCACCAAAAATCTAGGCTGAATTTCCTCATCAAATTCTACTGATTTTGAAGTTTTAATACCAAAAGTGGGATTTTTCTAACTGGGGGAATCCTTTTCAGTGTTTCCAGTTATCTCCTCAAGTTCAAATCGGATTTTTACCACTAACAGAAAGCAGTTTAGTTGCTGCAGCAAACCACACCTGCTTTTGGGAAACCAAGCCTAGAACAGATCACACAGACATCTGACAACATTTATATTAGAGTCATTTAACAGTATTGTATTACATCTTCAGATCACCTGTGATGTTTCACTGTCGGTTATATAGGAGAACACAACACATGCTTTTATCACTGGAGATGCAGGACAACAAACCGAGGCCGGAAAATCTCAAATATTTGACCAAGTCATGTTGATTCAGTGCTGGAACAATGGCTCTGTTCAGAAAGGAAAAATAATGCTCATACTTTGTGCTCATCTTAGGAAACAGAATCAGTTTAAGCAAGCAGGAGGTAGCTACATAAATGTTAATGTGGAGTCCATTGAAATACATCTCTAAACAGATGCAGACTGTGTTCACTTTTGTGAAAGTCCTTGTAGATTTCTGCAGGATTTGGTTAAAAACCTTAAACTTGTGTGTGTTTTGCCCTGTATGTTTGCCACCATTGAGATGCAAGGGCCTTATTTAGGCACCCGTTTGTGCTTGTGACTCCCCAAAAATGTGATTTCTTACAAAAAGTCGGGCAGTTAGACAGTTCTCAGATGTTATTAGATATATGAGAACCTGATATTTTCTTTTATCACATGTATATCAGATTTAAGTTTTAGGTCATCCACAGGCCCAGATCTCCATCACACACACACAAAAAAAACAAAAAAACAAAAACAGTGCAGCCTTGCTCGTGTTGATTCTCTGCTCAGACTCAAAGCACTTCTAAACAGGGACGACTAAGATCATTCTCTGTACAGACAGACGATAAAGAAAGGAACAATGAGATCTACAAAAATAAGTATTTCTACATTAACATTTTCATCTTTGCAAGACTTCCTCTTACGCCGCTGAAAGGCGTCCAGTTTGAAACTAGTCTTCCAAAGACTGATTCTTGTCAGCAGACAAATTTTAAAAAGCTAATTTCTTTTATTATGTGCACAAAGTCAAGCTGAACCCAGATCTGTCAATAGATGGAGAATGTTCACAGAAGACATTTCCAACATGCCGACGTATGAGCTCGCATACACAAACTTCACATGCACATACACACAGACGCGCGTAGCCCCAATGCAGGCAGACAGACTTTTTTGGGGGGTGGGGGGGTGGGGGGGTGGGGGGCTGTTTTCTCGACATTTAACACTATTATTCCCAGATAGATGTTTCCCTGTTACTTAAAAATCAAGCACATCTGGATTTCAGTTGAGAGCAGAAAGAGAGCCAGGTTGACTTCACGTTAGCATGAGCAGAATATAAACTGCCCCGCCACATGAGTGGATCATTTCCTCCAGTTTTCTGACCCGCTCTGAAAAACTTCCCCTGGAGATATTCAACAGTGTCTCCATGAGGTTTCCGGCTCACGTTTCCAACACCGAACACCAAATGTGTGACCAAAAAACCTGCGAGCCTTCCCGCTAAAGCCATGACAAAAGACCAGAAACACAAACTCCTATTGCACCACAACGCCAACCTTAAGAATACCACCATAGATGGAAGAGTGCACCGAGTGTAACACCTGCAAATATTCCTAAGAGTGAGTGACAGTGAGCGACTAATAAACTCAACATCAAAAGTGACGCAGATAAATGAGGCTAACTTTCAAAGAACTCAGGGTGACTAATGGTAACTTTTACTGACCGTTACACAAAAAGAAAAAAAGGACAAATTGGCTGTTAAAACAAGAGCTGTGAAGAAACTGAATGTTACAGTTAACATGACACTGAAGTGCTAAATGTCAAAGTAAAATCATCATCAAAAAAAAGACATTTAATGGAAGCAGGAGCTCGATGAAAACCACGCTACTTGACAGCTCAGTTAACTGGTAGCAGTGACTGCAGCCCATTTGAGCCAAGGATTCAGACGCTTTCTAGTTTTCGTCGTCTTCGTCGTCGTCCTCGCTGATGAGGTATCCGCGGGCCCCGCTGTGGTGGGGCAGAGGTGAGGGAGACGGGGAGGTCTTGGTGAAGAAGGGGAGACGGAAAGTCGGGGAGGGGGAGCGCTCCTCGCGGGTGGGGCTGCTGTTGGGGCTCTGCCTGGGGCTGATGGCCTGCAGCATGCGGCCCTTCCCTTCCTTCAGCATGTGTTTCTGTGGAGGAGAGACGACATTTGTTACATCGACTGATGATAAAACCAGGATGATGAACGTTCACCGAATGTACAGAAAAAACCTGCAGACTTGAGGCTTGCTTAATACATAAAGCAGCACGTTTACAATGCAGTTGGCTTAGTTTTTTTTTAAGTTTAAGTTGTGTATTTGTAGTGTAAGAATGCAGGCAAGACAATTCTTGCTTCTTGGTGAGTTCAAGTGCGTCAGGGAACAACTAAATTTAATTACTACAAATGTGATTCCTGTCTTTATTTGTTTGATTTTGCATGAAATATAGTTTGGCAGCTTCAAATCTCAGATGCCGGACATTCTAAGAAGTACTTAAATGCACCACAGAGACAATAGAGAGCAGGGATTGTTAAAGGGGAACTAACCCAGATTTGATACTTTTACTAGTCATGAGTTTGATGACATCATCAGGGTTATTTCAGTTTGGGCTTTAAGACTACACATTTATAACATCCTGCATTGAAAATGGAGGCATGCAGTTTAAAAGATGTGGTCATTTATTGGGACACTAACATGCTGTTGCATTATGAAAAATGTAGGATCCAGCGTTTTTGGATCTTAGTCGGGATTTTCCGCTGCACGGATCTTGCTCATTTTCACATATATGTTTTTGCAATTCCCCCAGTTTTGTGAGAGCACCACACTAAAAATCACAGGATTGACTATTTTAAATGACAAATATTTCCTGTGATACATTACCCACCTGAAGAGAATTTTAAGTTTCTGCTAGATGATATGAGCTGACTCAAACAAATGAATGAAATCTTGGAAAAACATATTTGTCAACCTAAAAGCCTTCAGTATGTATTTAAAAATAATCAGCAGTAATGTAAATCCTGCTAGATTTGTAGTTAACAAGCGCATCGTTTCATTTTAGTTTTCCCTGTTCTGCAGACTTTTTGTCTTTATTTCTGTCACCTAGAATGTCTCATCACCAGTTCTTTACTTTTGTGTTAATTTTTTGTGATAATGGCACCTCCCAGAATTGCATGTCAACTTATAAAGCACCTCCTTTCGCACTGCAACCTGTCTCCTGGTAACTACAGAATGTGTTCTTCTTCAAAACCAAGATCCTCACCAGAGCTCCCTCAGGTCCAAACATCTGCAAGAAGTTGCCGATGAACTCCCTGGATTTCTCCTCCCATTTCTGAATGAGGTCAATGCTCTTCTCCTCCACCTTCTGGACAAACTCCTTGCTCTTCTCCTCCACGTCACGGACCTTCCTCTTTACCTTGTCCACGCGCTCCTGCAGGTGGTACTTCTTCTCCTGATGAGAGTTGACACGGTAAAGGTGAGGAGAAAATAAGTTAAGGGGGATGTCTCTAACTACCACATATTAAACATGAATAACTTCAAACACAAACAACTGACTTCACAAAAAAAGCTCTGTCTCCGTCACATCAACTTCCTTCTTTACTTTTTATTCAACACAGACACATTTCAACCAAAGCTGAAGGTTTCATACATTGATGAAGCTGACGTTCAGCTCCTTGGCTGTGTATCCTCTCTGCAGGTTGCGTCTGACGTACACATCGTAGTCACGGACAATGCGTGTGATGATGTCAGAGGTGGAGATGCCCTCTGTCCGCTGGGTGGGAGCAAACATACCTGTCAAACACAGCAAGGGTCAAGACAAGAAGACAAAGAGGTCAGAGGTCACCAGTTACAATTTTCTCCATCTGCATCAGTCTGAGGCGAAGTTGCACTTAGGTGATGACTTGAAATTAGCATTTGTACCCCGTTTCTGAATCTATTTCCTGGTAACAAATACAACTGGGATACTCTCTACCGGTATCCACCATTGACTGCGTATAAATATGGACGTCATGACGGCTCCCCAAAAGTGAAGCCAAACGTCTTGATCGCCAACTGGTGGCTGGCTGCAGTATAGGTCATAAGTCCTGCCCCCTCCACATTAGCAGTTCGGACATGAGCCAAACTAATAAAAGTATACATCAAATAGATTTTCCCCAAAGATGGTTTCTGTCATTTTAGGTAGTTCTTATCACACTGATGTTTGTCCAAGCGCTCATTTTTCTCATAAGTTTGTTTTAATTAGTTATTTGATGATATAAAAAGGGGGGCTCTGATGTCATGATTGACAGCTATGACAGCTCTGAGCGGGACGACTGAGAGGGCGTGTCCTACGAGCCGTCATCCCGCTGACTGACTACTGCGCAGACTCTGGCTCTTTTTGGCTTCACTTTTGCATAGCGGTGGGAAGTGGAGATGTGTCATCCATATTTATATACAGTCAATCCACAAGTCTCCTTGGTGTGCATAAATAGAAAATTATAGTCTTTATCATTAGCTACAAAACAGTTCTACAGTATGTACATATAAATGCTCATCTATAAACAATATTAATATCTATTCCACTGTACTCCACTGTATTCCACATACTGTATACTACTTTGATCTGGGTTTAAGAAAAACTGCGCTATTGGTTTTGCACATTCATTTCTGCACACTGGTTATGGTAATATCTAGTGTATTAGCTCATAACAGGAAACAGGTGTGTTTCTTCTGCACTGAAATTCAGTTGGGTCTCTGCTCTGGCTTTAAAAAAAAAAAAGTCTATATGCTCCAGACAAAAGTCTGGAGAAGTCTGCAAAAAAGGCGGCAGCAAAAAGAAAAGAAAAACCTCACCTAAAAAACAATGATGAAGTGATTCTATTCTTCTGTTTGCTATGGCGTGCCGCCTTTTTCCTGACTTTGTTCTGGAAAAAATATACTGTTTATAGCATTTATCTTTTTTTTTTTATCTCTCTCCATTTACCTGGACCCTGTTCCTGTCTCCCTCTCTGGTCTCTTGTGCTGCTTCAATGCTAAAATTCCCTCCTGGGATCAATAAAGTTTGATTTCATCTTATGTAAAATCCAGATGGTTTCTTTGCAGATACATTTGAGAACATATCCGGATTACAATAACATTCATTTAAATGTGTAATTCCAGCATACTATATAGTACCATCTGTGCATGGGAAGCAGTAGTAAAAACTGAAGTGCATCCTGTAATTACTTGTGTACCACACTACCACTCTTGGTTGCTTTGGTACCCACCAGCTTCCTTGATGTGCTTGTACACGTCATCGCTGCCCGCTGAGGAGTACGGGATGTCGTCATGGGCCACAAAGTCAATCTGGAGAGGTCATTATAACATACATCAACAAAGTAGATTCAGATCTACAAATTATACAAAAACAAAAACACACAAGAACAGCAGGGAAAAGGTTACAGAGGATCAGGGATGGTGACTCATTCTTAGATCAGTTCACTAAAAACATGATATATTTATAATAAACTCCAGGATTTTAATGAATGAACAGAGTGTGTGTCTCTAATTACGGGTGCTTTTCTTTTCACTCAGTTGTGTGACGTGTCTCGTCCACTCACGCGATGTTTTGCGAGGAACTCTGGCGTTAATGTCCAGGGAGCGTTCCGCACCACTTCATCCACGTAGCGGCAATGTCTGATGGCATCGTAACGCTCGTCCTCGTTCATCACCGTGAAGCCCTTGTACTTGTGGGTCAGGTCATCACTGCACACTTTGAACGGTAAGAAATATTCACAGAAATTATTATTTAAAATGCGAAGCTATGAATTCAATTCTTTAAAAAGAAGCAAGATAAATCAATCATTAAGTGTTAACACAGAAACATGTTTAACTGATTGAGGAAGGGAAAGCAGTGGACACTGAAATCACTTTATGTTGTGCTGTTGTTTGGATTTATGTTACTTCAGCTGTGGGAAATCATGTGACCAACAATCATGCTTGTGTCTCCAAGGTTTAACATTATTTCAGTGTGCTGCTATCTAACAACATCTTACAGCTAACTTTCCTTGTCTTGCACTATTATATCAACTCTCTCTAACTTTTACAAGATGCCCGAATTTATCTTGTTACAATTCATTCAGCAGACGATTTTATCCAAAGTGACGTACATCTGAGAGTTGATACAACACAAGCAAGGATCTATTTTGAGTCTGATAGCACCTTCATAGCACCTCACTTGTCTTCCTGTTTTTAGAGTTTTACCCTTTCAAAATATGCAGCTGAGAGAGGTTTGCTGCTGTGAAAGCCTTCATGAACACACAGAAAATAGACTTACCTCCAACAATGAGGTGTGTATTTGGAAAGAGGCATTTAGCCTGCATAAGTGCTCTGGCGTGACCTGAGTGGAAAACGTCAAAGATACCATCTGCGTACACCCGCACTGGTCTGTCAGCTGAACGGAGAGAAAAAAAAAAAAAAAGACAAGACAAGGAGGGATCAAGGATTTATTCTGAATAGAGTGTTTTTCCATGTGTATGAACAGCCTAGATGCTCTGATATAAGGGAAAAAAAGAGAGGAGAATGTGTGTAAGAGGCGGCAGACAGACTGAAAAATTACAAAAAGAAGACGTTAACTGAGAGTGAAAGAATCCAACTCACGTGGTGTTCCCCTCTTGGCCTCATCCATGCTGACTCTCGCGTAGGGTTGACCATCAGCTGGCACAAGCTCATCTGCGAAAGGTGCAGGGTGCTTCAATCCCTAGTAGACCCACACCAACAGAATCAGAGGATGTAATGAAGACATGATCAAGGAAGTTTTTTTTTTTTTTTCATCAATTCACACGAAAGCATTGCTGTATATCATCATAAATCCTTTTCTCATTCATGGTAGGAAAAAGTTAAATTATATCTCTCTCAATTTGTAACAATCTTTCCTGGACTGTTACAGAAAAAACCTGATGTGGAAATCATGAGTGTTACTACTGTCATTTAACGGCTTGTGACATCTATTTCTTTAAGCACAGTGCAAAATCTAAAATATTTCTAAACTCTGAATTTCTTAATGCTCTGTGTGTTGTAAGTGATTCCAGATCCCTGTAGAGAATATACATGAAATAAAAATCTTGTTATATTCTTGTACATACATGCATATTTAAGCAGCCAGAGTGGCTTGCACATGCACACAACCTAGAAACAGCTAGCCAAACATTCACTTCAAAGACATTTGAACTGTCCAGCTGACTCACCACGGTGCATCTGGGGATTTTCCCAAGCCTCTCTCCCTCCTCGGTCTCCCCGTTGGAGCCCTCTCTTCTCCTTTTTCTGGACAGAAGCGGCCCGCTGGAGCTCTGGGCCTCCATCTGAGTCAAAGGACATGACAAACGCTATTAAAACATTGCATAAAACACACACCACTTGGCCGTCTTCTAATATAATTTAAAAATGGGAGATACAGATCCAGACACTGTATGCATATGACACATCTTAAGCCAACTTTGACCCAGTAACAGAGCGAGAACACAGTATGAACTCAATGAACCACAGCAAATCTTGGAGAAAAAATAGAATGGCTCTCACTGGCACACATACAGCATAAAGGTCAGCTGAAAATGAAGCAAATACCACCTGTTTCAACATGAAACATTTTGTTCCTAAACATACAAAAAATTAAACCACGTCCAGCCTTCACTTCATATTTCCTGCTCTGCTGTCATTGAGACCGAGTCACATTAGACATAATGAGATCCAGCCTGCGACAGCAGGGTCAGCAGTCGGCCACAAGTGGGCGCACTTTTCATATTAGATGCTGATTGACTTCAGCTGACTTTGTTATGTACATAACAGCCAGCTGGATGGCTTTCCAGTGACTCACTGCACACACTGGCACTTTTTAGAGAGGGAACTTTAAAGCAATACAAACTCCTCGACCCAGTATATTAAAGACAAAACCTGCACGTGTTTGTAAGGCTGCAACTAACTAATTATTTTCATCATTGATTAATCTGCTGTTTATTCTCTCAGTTAATCATTTGGTCCATAAAACACCAGGAAACAGTTTCCTAGAGGCCAATGTAACATCTTCAGATGCCGTTTTATCCAACCAATAGTCCAAACCCACAAAGATATTCACTTTACAATGATATAAAACAGAGAAAAGCAGCAAGGTCTCACCTTGGATAAACTCTAACCCAAGACTGTTTTGCTTGAAATGTAAAAGTAACTATTGATTAATTGACTTCTCATTTCAGCTTTATCATAAAGTCAAATGCTGGTTTTTAGTAAATAGGCAGAAGAAAATAAACCTGGACAAGTCTAAGTTCAGTGATCCGTTTTTGGTGGAGTCTTTAACTGTCCTGTGAATCCTGGTAAAACAAAACTGAGACCTAAAACAGTCTTTGAATCTTAACATCACATCACTTTATCAAAACGGTTGGCAACACTTTCAAAAGTCTCATCCACAATGACGATATGACGTCCCTCCTGTCTCTCAGAATTTAGTGCAACGATAGAAACTAGCACTGATATCCTATCACAAGGGTTCCCATGTTGTGGGTTGAGGCTCTGCCCCATTCCTCACATTCCACCACGCCACCAAAAATTAAGCCGCAGGTCATTAAAGGGAGGGCTTGTAATTTTGAAATGTCTGGCCTATCTGACTCATTATCCTCGCTGCTTGTTTAACTTACAATTAAATCTCCATAATCCTTGGCTGGACTGTACTGCTGTGTCAGTTGTGAAAGTGTGACTCGGTACAACAATTTGTGATAGACGTAGCACTACACGGCCCCGGTGGTGACAGCTACCTGATCCAGCACTGAGCACTTGCACAAGCCTCTTTCTCTTGGCAACAGCTGAGCACTGAGTGTGAGAAGCCCTGCAGGGCTCCCACACACTGACAGAGAAGATTTACATGAATGGCACATGTCATCATACCGGTTGGTTGCTATAATAAGAAAATAACAAAAGCACAGTGTCAAGTCTTGCTTAGCCAGATACATAGTATCAGAGATTCATTTCATGATAGACCTTGTAACCCCATGTCTTCTAGGAAATAAGAATAAGATTTGGATACCAGTATGTAGGCTGCAGATAACAATCATTTTCATTATCATTCAATGATTATATCTAAAACATTCCACAAAATAGTGGAAAATCACAGTTTCCCAGAGCTCAAGGTGACATCTTCACATTGCTTCTTTTGTGCAACCAACAGTTCAAAACCCAAAGATACTCAGTTTACAATAAAATAAAACAAACAGAAAGTCTTCACGTTTGTACCACTGAATGTTTGACATTTACTTGATAAATCACTCAAACGATCAATCAAGTATCAAGTTTCTAATTAATTCTCAGTTTATCAACCAATTAATTAATTCACTAATCATTTCAATAATACTTAAGTTAAAGTATATGCTATATATTTGTAGTATTGGGTATAACTGTGTGGACATGGAGACTCGTTAAAACAGCCATTATTATATTATGTCATTGTGCTAACAGTAAAAGTAACATAAAGCATTCAAATGTTCATTTTGCTTGAATACTGTCCCGGCCTCCTGATGGTCCCCGGACCTCAGTGTGGAAACCACAGGCTTCAAGTGGACTTTCACACAATGTTCCCGACGTCTTTTTTCTGTCTTATTTTAACATAGACCTCTAATTGAAAAGTCAAAACGTGACATGCTGACCGTATTTAACCAGGATTTCAGACAGAAGTGAAACCAGTGAGTTAAAACCAGCTGACAGAGGAGTTATACTGGTGACACTGGTTAGTCACTGCAGCTTAACTTAACTGTCCTACCCTTGGCTTGCTGGACGCCTTCGCTTCTGGCAAAAAAAAAAAAAATCAATCAAAACCGATGGTTAGCTAATATTAGACAGCTGTTTTATGTTTCTGCTCTCTTACCGTTCACTGTTTTGTCCGGAGTGCGGCTTTGCAGGAGTGGGCGGCTTCCTCGCCTCTCAGAAGGCTAGCTAGCTAACTGCAACCTAGCTGCCGTCCGTCGACTACTAGCTGGCCAGCTAGCTGTCAGGTTGACTGGCTCGTTAGCTTCCTTTAGCCGTTAGCTCGCTGGCTAGCTGATAGCAGCAAACAACAGTAAGTACAAACAGCCCTGAGCGTCCGACAGTCCCGGTACTCGCTGTGCTACCGGCGGAAAACTGCGACTGCCAGAAGGAGGACAGACAAATTATCAGCAGTGACAGCTCGTACTACAACGCTGACAGGTCAACAGCACAGGAACTACAAAAACTTCGACATCCTTAAAGGAACTGACATAACGAGTCAGACGTCTCCTCCTCCTGGCTGTGCTGCCACCCAGTGGACATACTGTGTATGGCATGAAGACGCTGCAATTACATGCACCATGCTTTCCACAAATGAAACAAAGGTGGTCACACACACACACACATACATACATACATACATACATATACACACACACACACACACACACACACATATATATATATGTCATATTTTACTTTATATATTTATGGAGTATCCATATCTATAAACCCTTTTATAGCCCACAGACCCTCACAAGCATAAGTTCAGGCTGCTGAGTTCGAGAAGACGCCTCTGCAGCCGGAAGGCACAGACAGAGAGGCTGAGGAGAAGCTTTTCCTCCTCATGCAGGCAGAATATTGAACAGCAATGAATAAGTCACACACTGCACTTTGAACTCTAAACATAAGACAATCATGCTGCTAATCCCTGAACTGTTTTACATCACCTATTCATCTATTCACTTTCCATTAACACTTGTTTACATTATCTGTTTGCACCTTCATATTACTATTCATTGTCTCTTTTTACTATCAGTATTAATGTTTGTTTATTTGTAATGATCTTTTTCATCTTTTTATTTTCATTACTATTTTTATCTTTTATTCTTTAATCTTACCAGTTATAAACTAATCTAGGAGGGTTTAAAGTGCATTTCACTGCACCTTATTTATCATTCAACATCATAGTATTGTCTGCTTTGTGTACGTGACCAACAAAGAACTTTGAACTTTTTGGAGATGATCAGTGGCCTTTATGCATTAACGTTCAAATACCAAATAATTATATTAAGTCCCAAGTAAAACTGTTTTAGAGTATTTAATTGTTTTTAGAGAGCAGCTGGAAGTGTTGAAAACCTACAGAACCTCTTTAGTCTTGCTTTTGATTAAGAATAATTTATAGACATTATTTACTTTATTTTATTCACTTATTTTATTGTATTCATGTTGTAAAATGTATATTTTATTTTATGCTATCTATCATTTTATTTTATATATTTTTTATATATATTGTATTTGTCTTTGTTATGTCTTTTAATCTATTTTATCTAGTTTTTAGTCTAGCTTTTATTTCACTCTATTTTACTATTATTACTATTATAGCTTTTAAATCTGTTTTATTTTATTACATTTTCATTATTTTTATTTCTCGCGTGTTTGATTTTACGGTCTGCACTTGTTCTGTCTTATTATCAGCTTGTCAGTCATCTGTGAAGCACTTTGAACTGCACTAACCTGTATGAAAACTATTATACAAATAAAGTTTGATTGATTGATTTGAATACACCTTTTCACGGCAGACATTTTGACTTGTCAGAGCAGGAAAAGTACAGGTGTTACTAATAACAGTACGGATGAGTCTGTTCTATTCAAGTGTCCCAGTGTCAATGACACCGTGCACAATACCTGGACCCTGAATATTTACATCTGTGATTTCCTGCTATGACATGTCATATATATATAAAACGTTTTGCGTAAATATCTCCATAGTTGAGGCAACTTTAATCTGGACCAAATATGGAGAGTGTACCAGAGCTATATATATATAAATATGTAGATCAACTCAGGGCCAACTGTGGTAATACAACCAGCTAATAAGCTATATCATGGCCCGTACATGGTCCTGTTCTGACAGCCAGATCTTGATCACTCATGGGCCATCATATAGCTGTATGTGGGCTGAATGACATTGGTGAAAAGAAATAAGTTGCCCCTCCTACAAATGTATGAATTATATTTACCCAAAAGCCAATTCATGTGCATCTAAAATACTGAGTAGGTACTGAGTCAGGTACTGAATGGACATGGTTTGAGGAGTTAGTGAGTATATCACTGCTGAAGGAAGAGAACACAGAGGCAACATAGCCATGAAATGAGAGGTACAGAGCTTGAAACATTAGTCTGGAGCTGATCCTCATGTGTCCTGCAGAGAGCTCCAGGACAAGGTATAATTTCACTTGAAGATCAGAGGGGCACACGTTACGATAATTGATACCCTGAAGGTGGTGGTAAAGTTGTGCAATGAAAGCTGCTGTACATTGCAGTAATGAAACTATTCTATGATCTCCAATAGTAAGTTTGACTTGAACAATAAAAGAACAATAAAAGTAACAAAGATGATTCACTGCCATTAAGAAGTGTTTAACGTCACCCAGATAGATGATATTGAGACATTAGACATTTTTTTCATTGTAAAACAATCCATTTTAATAATTACTGTACTGTAGTGTTTTAAAGGTATTTTCATAGATATATTCTGTGTATTCTGTAGTGCCTGTTGTCACACATAGCCTCCATTTAGGGAATATGTCTATTCAACTCACTGTCAAGCTGCCAAAAGGCTCATCTTGATTCCCTTTATCAATTTGCAACAAGTCCTCAACTGATGGCTCTAAATTTGTTTTTGTGTAAATTATTAAACATTATCAGTATTTGAAAATAACATACAGTACATGTGTCACTCTGACAAACCTGCAAAATGAAAAATAATGTCTGATTCCTGAGGGCATTATCTATGTTTCATCACCCAACTTACACCTTCTGTGAAACAGAGACATTTGAAGTGTGGGGCTGTTTGCCTCAGCGTACAGGTACAATAAATGTATATTATTTAAGTGTAACAGGTACTGTTAACCTTCCATTTTTGTCATCTGCACAGAGCAATTACAGAATGATGTTCACCATTAGCCACCTGGCCGAACCGCTTTAGACTCCCTGTCTCCTTCTTGTACTCTTTGATCGCAGCCTTACCTGCTGGTTTGAAGGATAGAATTTGCTCCACTGTTGAAATGACATACACCGAGCAGGTGGAGAGGCACTGACAAAAATGAAAATGAAGAAAGTAGCTGTCTAAATGAACACAGTATGTTTAAAAAAAAGCACCTGAAAAAAGTTCCTTACCTAGCTGATGGAGCGTTTGGGCCTAATTCAGCTAATGCAAAACTCATTTATATTTAAATATTTCTCTGTCAGCACGGCAGACAAACCAAACACACATGCAAAACCCCATTTAACTCCAATGGGTTACATGAATATTTCACAGATGCCTGAAGGAGCTGAGTGATCAGCTGTCATCCTCTTACGTTTTATGTGTATTTCTGCTATCTAGACATTCAGAAAAATGAAGACTATGTGGAAACCAGTGACTTTTTGAAGTCTCTAAACAACAATTCCCAGGCTGTGTCAGATTGACTTGGTGTTGGGACAAGCTAGCCCATAATTCCTGCATATTTCTTGGGGACGTAAACAGCAGTTGACTCTGCTTCCCCTCTATTTTTTGAGTGGCCAAGACCAGCTGTTTTGGGACAGAGGGTTAATTTTTGCCTGCCAGGCATGTTTTGTCAAGAATCAGTCTACAGTAGGACATTGCATGTCGCAATATTTTTCATGTTTGGGGCATAAAACAAACTGTTAAGTCAATGTTTGGCAGCTATAGATTTAGGAAAACTTACTAATGTACTGTTTTAATTGGAATTAGCATGAAGTCTACCTCCACAAATAGCTTCACCAAAGACTACAAACCTACAGGAACAGCTAAAAAACTGGACTGCTTGGGCACCCAGTGGGTGCCCTGCTGTTACAGGGCTGTTTCTTGTGGCTTTACAAGGAGTCACATCTTGTTTGAAGTTGGTCTTTTACTGCTGGTTCATTCTCAGTGTGCTAATGAGCTCTTCCACGTCTCAACAGAAAATGCATGAGGGGTGGAGTTAGGCCTACTTGTAGCTCCGTGGCCAAAGGAGAGGCCCCAGTATTAATAGCAGTATTTATGAACAGTTATGTTTTGTTGCAGATGAGACCAGGACTGGAGAGATGCAACAGCAGGTGAGCAGGTTCAGTTTTCTTTTGGAGTCAAGTTTAAAAGTAGAGTCATTGATATATGGCAACCTTTGGTTAGTCTATTTAGTTTCTTTTAGAACATAATTGCAATGTTTGTATTTTATTTTTTTAAATGTGCAGAAAATGCCCGTGATTTGCCAGAATCTTCTGATAACTCTTTAAAGGATGATCTGCAAATGTCACAGCAAAGAAATTAGAACTAGAAAATAAATCTGCATAAACCAGATAGCTACTGTAATTGAAGAAATAGGCATGGTCTAGTAGAAAGGTTCAGTGTTAATACTGCAGGAAAATAAAAATATGATAAGCAAAAGCTCACTGTTGAGTAATAGACTGTCAGTCCCAAATAGGATTTCATAGGAGTGTGAATCCTGCAGTTTTCCTGCATTTTTCCTGACTTTTTGTTTGTTTGTTTTTGTGCTCATTTCACTGGCTTTTGTAAATAACAGTGGGGAAGTAGGACAGATTGCTAAATAACTGGGGGTTTTGTATGCTATTGCAATTGCAGATGTCAAGGATGATTTCCCAGGTGTCCTTGTTGAGGGCGATGTGCTGCCTGATGTTAATGCCAGGTCCGTTTGATAAGTAAAATGCATGAAATTATTCATCTTTCATCTAACCATTATCAGGGAGTTAAACCATACCAGTAACTGAATGTGAAATATTGTGCCCATCAGTTAGTTGTTTTTAACATTGAATATATAAACAAGGAAACATTAATACACAGCAATGACTTGAATACCTATTTTAGTTGCTGTGTTGCTTTACAGAGTGAAGTGTTATTTGCAGAGTGTGCCTAATATTTTCTCTGCCTCCCTCCAGGTTTGCTAAACGCAACATCTCTGATGAAAGTGAAGAATCCTGGAGGTATGTGGTCTTCCACTTTCATGACTATTGTAATCTTATTTGGCTGTAAGGCAAAAAGTGACAGTAATTAACAAAGTTATGTTGTATCTGGAAATATTTTTGTGCCTTGCTACAAATGAAATCTATATTAAATTATCATTTAAGGCCTGACTAGTAGCTTTACTGCAGTAAATGTCAAAAAAGTAGTAGTGAGACAAAGTGCAGCCATTTCTGAAAGACATATTTTCAATATAATTCCTGCCTCCATGTTCTTCCACAGGAAATTCACTTAGCATTGACTCAACTCAAGCTCATGATTTCTTGACTAACTCTCGACCTAAGAGAAACATTGACCCAAAGTGGCACCGAAACAATCCTGATTTTCAGTCCTACTACCGCTTCTACAACAGCATTGGGCACATTGAAGGAGTAAGTCCACTGTGGTTTATCTACTGTATGCATGTATTATGTTATGAGTTTTAAAATCGGCCATGTCACATCCTTTGTAGTTTTTCTCTGGTCCTATAAGACACTATTTGGCAAAAAAAAAAATTGTCTCCTCTCTAATATGTTTCTGTTTTTCTCTAACAGATATATGAGATTGACAGAATCAGGATGCTGTATCAGCAGATGCGTTACTTGGAGTTGACCTATGGCCCAGATGCCTCCAGTTACCAAAATGTCCTTGGTGTACTGACAAGCACCGCTGCTCCAACTACTACCACCATGCCCCCTCCACCTCCCACCACCCCTGCTCCTACACCAGATCCTCTGGAGCATGCTCAGAGGATCTATCTGTGTAACCCCAAGGACCCACTGTGCAAACCTCAGATTGTCTACCTGCCAACAGGGGCTGTTCCAGTACTGTGCGACCCACGAGTCAACCCCGCCTGCAGGCCCAAAACAGAGGAGGAGATAAAAGCTACTGCTCCTCCCCAACCACCCCCAGCCCCTCCTGCTCCCAAAAAGACTGTTCCACCTCCACCACCTCCTGCTGTTGTTAGTAAAGGTATGGAGTATGACTGCGACCCATACTGGGACCCTGACTGCCTCATTGACCATCCTCCACGCCCTATCCAGGAAACATTGGCACCAGAGGCACCTGCTGAAGAGAAAGTGGTGAAAGAGGAAGTAGCAAAAGTTGAGGAAAGTGTCGCCACGGCAACAGAAGCCACAGAGAAATCCCTGTACCCTTACTTTGACCCTTATGATTTCACGCGTGACCTTTATGACCCCTCTCGTTATGCCGATCCAGCTCCTGAACAGGAGTAAAAACAAAGTGCTTAAGAAATTGTAGCCAGCTATGCAGGACAAGACCACAAAATTAAATCACAAGACCAAACAAAGCAAATCCACATTCAAAAACAAAGAGTAAAATTCAAATCATGCAAATCATTAAATATTTTACAGGACCAAAATGTAAGCAACACTTTTATGCTCATTGTTTTTCCAAATTACAAATGACAATGTGTGTATTCATACTAAACTATGCACAAGCTTTTGTATGGATTAAAAAAGAATTAAAATTGATAAATGGTAATAAATGTGTCATTTTATATTTCATTATGGTGTTTTGTTCTGTTGCATTTGCATTATGTTTGAAAACAGAAAAAGGAAAAGCCTAATTTCCTGTTACCATTTGATTTTCTCAAGTTGATTAATTTCTTTATAGCCTACTAATTCTGTTAATAGCAAACAGAACCTTAGATTTCTCTCCTTATAACAACAATGATAGAAAGAGGGCTACATCATTGTATTTGATAATTAAGTGGAGAGCATTTGGGGCACCCTGTGGTTTTAATTAAATACTAGCTATTTAATGTCTTGCAGTATGTCTATAAAATTATTACAATGCAGACCAAAAACTTAGTTACTAGGCATATCCAAAAGGGTTGAGTCAAGAACAACTTGGACTTTTTGTAGAAGACTTTTTGCCTCTCATCCAAAAGGCTTTTTCAGTTCTGACTGACTCCCCACCATCAGTCAGATGCAAATTGTACATTTATTTCAGAATCAGAATCAGAATCCTCTTTATTGTCCAAGTATGTTTATGCATATAAGAAATTTGACTCTGGTTTAGTGGCTCTCAATGTACTTACACACTACACAACAATCTTCAGAAAGATACACAAGGAATGACTATATACAGCTGAAACTGTTTCTAGAAAAGTGCACAGAGTGCTGAGATGAATATTAAATGGGAAAAAAGTGACTTACTTCGTAGGTGGTTATGTACAGTATATACAACCTGTTCAAGACATGAATGTATTGCACACTTTGTATTTTAAACTAAAATAAATATTATAATTTGTAGGTGCAGTGGGTATTATAGTGTCCCAGGGTTACTGCACAGTGCCACAGTCAGTTAACTGTTTATAAGTGTGACGGCGAGGAGGAAGAAACTGTTCCTGTGTCTGGTGGTTTTGGTGTTTGTGTTCTGTAGCGCCTACCAGAGAGGAGAAGTTGGAACAGGTTATGTCCAGGGTGTGAGGGGTCTGCTGTGATTTTCTCTGCCCGTTTCCTGACTCTAGAGGTGTACAGGTCCTGGATGATGGGCAGGCCAGTTCCAATAATCTTTTCTGCAGACCTGATTGTCCCTTGTAGTCTGTTCCTGTCCTGTTTGGTGGCCGACCCAAACCAGACAGTGATGGTAGTGCAGAGAACAGACTCTATGACTGCAGTGTAAAACTGGATCAGCAGCTCCTGAGGCAGGATGTACTTCCTGAGCTGGTGCAGGAAGTATATCCTCTGCTTGGTCTTTTTGATGACTGTGTTGATGTTGGACTCCCACTTCAGGTCCTGGGAGAATGTAGAACCCAGAAACCTGAAGGTTTCCACAGTCGACACAGTGCTGTTGATTATGGTGAGGCGGGGCAGTGATGGGGACTCCTCCTGAAGTCCACTGTCATCTCTGCAGTTTTGAGCATCTTATTTGACAGCTATAGTAAGTCGTTTCTTATGTACATGTGATAAGTTAATAAATTATGATGCAATGTTAACTGAACAACCTAACATTATATAAAGTAGCTAAAATTGGTTCCACATTAACGAAGTATAACATCAAAAAGCTGCTTATATGTTACTACATCAATAATTCAGCAGTATAATAGACTGTACATTAATATTAATCTCTGGAATGGGCCATTCTGCAGTGAGTTGATACTTTATACATTTTGCTGGTAATACTTCTGTACTTCTACTTTATTTCTTACAACTTTGCTATTAGGCTTGTTGAAATTGAATATTTTTCATATAAAAATATTCTTACTTATATATTTAATGTATTTACTACAATATAATATAAACTTGGATTGAAATACTTGATGAAAATAAAAGGACATGGTGAAATATTTCCAACAAAATGCCTGCTAGATCAACATTGGGAATTCCAGGGAGGAGTGAGAAAAGCAAAAGCAAACTTTGGAAATAAGCTAAAATCTAAAGCGGAGGAAATTGGTATCATTAATATTAATGTATGTCCTCTAGTCTGTTGGTCAGTTGTACCATCATGACTACTCCCAGAACCTGAAGTTGATCTATGCATACTAAAATAACAAAAGAAAGAAATCAGGGAATTTAGTCAAGGAAGTTAAGGCTCATCTGCAAAAAGAATGGAGTTCATATTTAAAGATTTTATACAGAGTGGGAAAGTGGCATTTGGAGAAACTCAAATGTTAGTATTTACAGCAGAGATACTGGCAGTATTATGGGCACTTTGGTGGGTAGAGGACAAACCAGACAACCCAGTCATATGCAGTGATTCAACAACAGCTTTACCTACAACAAGAGAAACTTAAATCCAAATCCAGAACTGATATATCAACAGAGACTTATCAAACATACAGAATTCACAAGGCAGGGTGTGAGGAGGGTTTTATTTGGGTACCTGCTGCTCATAATGATAGAGTAAATATTACCCTACAATATGGACTGTCAGAGTACACTTCAGTCATAAACAAGGCAGTCAAGGAAATGTGGCAGAATACATGGGAAAAAGAGAAGAAGGGGAGGTCTTACTTTACAATGCAGAAAACAGTGGAAAAAGCAATTTTGCGTGCAAAAGAAAGATTCAGTTATCATAACCAGTTTGAGGCTTGGGCATTGTGGGCTTAGGAGTGGGCTGGCTCTGATTGGGAAACACCCGGATGGCAAATGTGAGTGTGGAGACAAATCCTCATCTATTGCAAGAATTACTCAAGAATTACGCAAGAAAATGAAGAAACTGCTAGAATGTTTGCACAGTATTGGACTATACAACAAAATATAAATAATTGTCAAAAGGAACATCAATAACAAATAGTGGAGGGCAGCAAAACGCCATTTTGGCATCTAGTCTGCTTAATCCAAAGAAGAAGAAGAAGAAGAAGAGGAAGAAGAAAAGCCGGCGAAGAAGAGCGCGGCGGAGTCTGTCCTGCCTCCAGCTTCCAGCATCATCAGTCTTCACCACCATCACTTCTCTTCAGACTTGACGCAAACGAAACTGGGCAGTACTGTTACCGGTCTATTTGAATTTAACATCCGTCGTCAGGTATTTAATCATACCCTCATGACTGTGTTACTTTTAAAACATGTTTGGAGGCTGTAAAGCAGCCAACAGCTCGGCCGTTGGTTCGCGATGCTACCGTTAGTCGCTGCGGTAACGGTAGGCCCAGCGGCTGCCATGGAGATTAGCATGCTAACCTAGCTGCTTGTGCTGACAGTGTTTCCGTTAATTAGATTAAAACATGTTATGGACCCGGCGGAAAACCTTCGTGGGATAAAGCGTACTCCAAATAATCGAGATGGAGTACATTTTCATATTGTGGGGATATTGACACGATAGCTATTTCAATTTTTATCTGCGGTTGTTATGACAGTGGGTGGAGTGATGTTGTCCAAGTGTTATTGTCGACCGCCACGACAGACGTTCAGCGGGCTACTGTCAGGACCGTAACACATCCATGTTTAGGACATGAATATGACCAGTTAATAGCTGTTGTATGTAAATGCTGACACGACTACGACATTATTTATAACGCTACTCCGTTACTCTGACTTCTAATATAAGAGGCAGGTTAATAAAGTATGAATACTTATTTTCTGTATACATTTAGATTTGAAGGGAACCAGATCAGAGTCATAAGTGCGAAGCCTATATATTAAGTCTGGATATTTGTGGAATAACACACCATCTCAGTCATTGGTTAGCCTTGAAACTATGGAGAAAGCAGATAAAGAGAACATTGTTGTCAATAGCTGTGTGGTGTTCACATGTTTCCAGTGTGACAGGCCCAGGGCTACCGTGCCTCACTGCAATGCTGCACCCAACATCAGAGGTCTGGATATAGTATGTCTAGCTTGCATACTGAAAAAAGCAGATTTTTTCCACTCAAGTACCCAGCCTGTTGAAGTGTTAAGCAACTTGGCCTTGAAGAAAACAAGCTAAAAATAAGGAAGAAGAAAACTTCCTTCTTACATGCTTAAAAATGACCGGGGGAAAGAAATGGAAAAAGCCTTAATGGAAATTAAGGTGTTTCTACATGTTACAGATAAAAGTGCAACAAGTAGACTATAACTGCAACTAAGAATTAATCTATTGATTGCTTTCTGGATCAGTGGTTTTGTTCATAATAGTTTAAAAAAGAAAAAAATGCCCATTGTAATTTCCAAGAGGCAGAGCCTAAGGTGGCATCTTCCTTGTTTTATACAATTAGCAGTCCAAAACCCAAAGATATTAAGTTTATTATCATATATGACAAAGAAAAGCAGCAAAACTGCACACAAATTGACTTGCAGTGTAGTTTTAAAGCATTTGCAATGAGATGACCTTGGCCTAAAAGGGTCTCCGTACTCAAGACTGATTTATACATTAGTGTTGGTTGTACATTGACCACAATGTTCACATGAACTCACAGTTGAATTAGGGCAATATAATAAAAATAATAATAATCATCATCATCATCAATAGTTTACTGTCTCTCTGCCCAATAATCCTAGTATTTACACTCAGAGCATCTTTTGAATAAAACAGATGAATGAACTGAAATTAATAACAAGGAACATTTACTGAGCAGGTTAGTTTTCAGTTTCAGAGGTCAGTTTTTTTTATTTCTCCTCACTGTCCTGTAACAAATTCTCTTCTTCCTGCAGTATGTCTGACAAGAGCGAGCTGAAGGCTGAGCTGGAGAGGAAGAAACAACGGATTGCTCAGATTCGAGAGGAGAAAAAGCGAAAAGAAGAAGAGAAGAAAAAGAAGGATGTAAGTGGCAGGAACAATAATTTCATTTTGTCACTAAAGAACCTGCCAGGCTACTGCTTTGTCTTTAGCTTGTCTTGCACTCTGTAGGGAGACTCAAAGCGCGGAGTGGAGGCTGGAGGTGGGTCTGCTGGTGGCCATGAAGACTCTGACCTGGAGAGAAAGAGGAGGGAGGCGGAGGCGCTGCTGCAGAGTGTCGGCATCACCCCAGACATACCCCACGGTATACATGCACGGCCAGCATGCTTCCGTTTTTATCTTCCACCCCCACTTGTCTCCCATCACTTCTGATTATTTGCTTGATTGGTTTGCAGTGTTTATAAAAGTGTCTTCTAACTTTGTGGTCTTGCTTAGTTTCACAGCCGCTGTCTTTTTTTCCCCCTTCGCACAGTATCTGAACATTTGACCTGACCATTGTGTGCATGACACCTAAACCTGCCTGTCATTTATGTTCATTCTCTCTTCTCTCCCCCTTTGTCTGTCCTTTTTGTCGTTTTATCCTCCTTACTGCATGCAAACTCATACTCATGCACTCACTCACTCACACACTTCTTCCATACTTCCCTCACTCTCTCACTCTCTCACTCACTCACTCCCTCCCTCACTCACTCACCCACCCACCCATCGACTCTTGCACTTACAAACACACGCACTCACAGCTCAACCCCTCAGGGTAGTAACAGAAGATACGTGTCTGTTTCACTACCTAGTCCCCGCCCCCATGTCTCCCTCCAACAAATCAGTGGGCAGCGATGCAGGAAGCCAAGATTCTGGGGACGGAAACGCGGGACCCAGGTCTGTGTGTGTGTGTGTGTGTGTGTGTGTGTTTGTGTGTGTGTGTGTGTGTGTGTGTGAGAGAGAGACAGAGTGAGAGGACGTGTTGGTTTAGGTCATTTTTATGTGATGTACAGTTGAACCTGCATGCTGAGTGTGTGTGTATGTGGTATGTGTGTATGTATGTGTGTGTGTGTGTGTGTGTGTGTGTGCGCGTGCGTGTGTGTATTAACATGTAAATATACTTGATCAATTCTGACCTGTCTCCTCTTTGCCTTTTCACCGGCACGCTGATGTCTTCTCAATTAACATGCACTCCGTTCTTCTTCTCTCCCATGTCTTCTCCATCTTTAACTCTCTTGTACGGCTTTTGCCTGTCTTTTTCTGTGTTTGGTTTCATCCGCCTGTTTTCCATCCCTGTTCTTTTTTCCTCCACACTCTCTTTCTTTCTGTCCTCTCTCTCTCTCTCTCTCTCTGTTGCTAACACCATCTGGTGGTTTGGCTGTGTAAGGACATTGCATTGGGATCCTGACCCCTCTACTCTGCAACTCCACTCCGACTCTGAGCTGATGGGGTACTGCTCCTCCTCTCTCCTTTAGCTTGCCGTCCAGCTTTAATTAGTTTTTGTGGTTTCATCTTAAAACTTGTCTAAACATGTCTGAGTGTTAATGATATGTGTGTACATCATTTATGTCTCTACATCTCAAATTTGCATTCAGTTCTGCTTCATACTGCAAACCTGTGCGTGTGCTTATTTCCATGATGGCGTGTATGTGTATGTGTAGGCGTGGAGCTGTGAGGTTGGGAATGTCCAAAGTGACCCAGGTGGAGTTTGTCCCAAAGGAAATGGTGTCCTACTCCAAAGAAACCCAGACACCCACTGAGGCACTGGCACAAACCGATCAAAAAGCAGGTAAACATTCTTCCTCTCACTTTTTACCAACATGGCATCAAATTTGAGTCAAAACAAACTAAAATCTGTGTGTGTGTGTGTGTGTGTGTGTGTGTGTGTGTGTGTGTGTGTTACAGAAGAGGAAGAGGATGAAGAGATAACTGCTCCCCCACCAGCAGAGGACAACCAGGAGGAGAAAGAGGAACAGGGTGAACAGCAGGAGGAGGGTAAGGACAGAAGTTTCTAATATGTAATTATAATATTATATTATTTTATTACTTATTACTTATTATTAAATGTGAGCTGGTTGTCAATTTGAAATTATGTGCATTATACCAACGTTTGCTGCAGGCAGTCAACTTAAGGTCAATCTGTGTCTCTTCAATGCTGATTGATGGAAAAAAAAATAGTTAATTAAAAAGCAGTTAATTTCTATCTAAGAATTCAGTATTACAATATCACAGCAAACTGGAAAACCATCAAGTCATGTGTTACCAGTCTTAACAAACTTTTAAGCAACACACTCAAACTATTGTTATGCTAAGAAACTGTTGGCAAAAAAAACCTTCTTTTAGTATTCTTCTTCTACTGATATCTAATTTATTTAATTGTCCATGTGTAGACACTCCAAAAGAGCTGACTGAAGAAGAGAAGCTGCAGGTCTTGCACTCTGAGGAGTTCTTGTCGTTTTTCGAGCGAGGCAGCAGAATTGTGGAGAGAGCTCTGGCTGAGCAGGTGGACGTCTGCTTCGACTACAGTGGGAGAGACCTCGAGGATAAGGAGGGGTGAGGCACATAAAAAAAAAAAGAGTTATTGCTGTAAATAGAATAGGCAGAATTGATTCTCCTTTTTTTCGGCCCCTTCCAGTGACATACAGGCAGGCGCTAAGCTGGTTCTAAACAGACAGTTTGCAGAGGAACGTTGGACTAAAAACAGAGTGGTCACATGTCTGGACTGGTCCCCTCAGGTACGTTGTGTTTATTGAGTAGCTTTATATTCAGTAACTGACTGATGAACTTTGAATACCTCGTTGACTCATGCATGACTCTTGAATGATGCTTGTCCTCTGCATCTATAATAACAGCTGTTATGTTCTCTCAGTATCCAGAGCTGCTGGTGGCCTCATATAACAACAATGAGGACGCTCCCCATGAGCCTGATGGAGTGGCACTGGTCTGGAACATGAAGTATAAGAAGGGCACACCTGAGTACATCTTTCACTGCCAGGTAAGAGTTGTAATTCCACTTCAAGAAACTGAATTAAAGACATCCTTCAAAAAAATCCTTTAGCTTTATAAGACTAAATATGAAGGCAGAAGCAGATGTATTTAAATCGTATTATTTTCTTCCTCCAGTCAGAGGTGATGTCCGCTGGATTTGCAAAGTTTCACCCCAACCTGGTGGTGGGTGGGACGTACTCCGGACAGATTGTCCTATGGGACAACAGGAGCAACAAGCGCACCCCTGTCCAGAGGACTCCCTTGTCTGCAGCTGCACACACAGTAATGCACTGGAGCTCATACACACACATACACACAAACTACTTCATTTAAGTTGTTCCAAAGTGATCAATACAACTGTGGGGTTTTTTTGTCTTTGCTTTTGTCTGCATCTCTACTTCTGGCTAATGTTTCTTTTTAAGCATGTGTAGTTTGAGTGACTCTTAACTGTGCTCTGTTGTGTTCAGCACCCAGTCTACTGTGTGAACGTGGTAGGGACCCAGAACGCTAACAACCTGATCAGCATCTCCACTGATGGTAAAATGTGCTCCTGGAGCCTCGACATGCTCTCCCAGCCGCAGGTACGTTGACTAACAAACACGCCGTCATTACTATCAGCTGTTTGTCCGAGAGTCTGAGTCTGATCAGTGTACTGCTGCGTGTGGTTTTTACCTGCAGGACAGTCTGGAGCTGGTGTTCAAACAGAGCAAGGCGGTGGCCGTCACCTCCATGGCCTTTCCTCTGGGTGACGTGAACAACTTTGTAGTAGGGAGCGAGGACGGCTCTGTCTACACTGCCTGCCGCCATGGCAGGTGAGTGCTCTGTGACCTTTGTCCTCATGAGTAACAGATGTCTTCTTGATGACAGATTTTGTCAACATTAAGACTGTTAAATTCTAAAACTTTTTTGGGGGGGCGATCAAGGAGTGAGTTTTGGTGGAAAGAAGGTATTTAGTACACATCATCACAGTTATATTTGTGTGTTACAGTAAGGCGGGCATCACTGAGGTGTTTGAGGGCCACCACGGTCCGGTGACGGGCCTGAGCTGTCACAGTGCTGGAGGACCTGTTGACTTCTCTCATCTCTTTATCTCCTCCTCTTTTGATTGGACCGTCAAACTCTGGAGCACAAAGGTGAGACGCTTACAGTCACACAAACAAACTATTAGATTATTTATTATTCTTCCTTAACAACTCTCTCCTTCTCCCTGTGCCTGTGTACAGAGTACTCGTCCATTGTACTCGTTTGAGGATAGTTGTGACTACGTCTATGATGCGATGTGGTCTCCAACACACCCTGCCCTGTTTGCTTGTGTGGATCTAGCTGGACGCCTGGACCTGTGGAACCTCAACACTGATACTGAAGTATGCACACACATGAAAATCTCTGAAACTCTGAACCTATAAATACGGAGTAAATCATGACAATACTATGAGCTGAATATGATTTTCCGAGCCATGAGCTGTTTGGAAACGTGGTTTACTTTCATTTGGATCACAGGACGCTGAGCAACCATGAAGTTGCTTGTTTGTAAGCTGATGTGTGGTTTTTTTTTTTAGGTTCCCACTGCCAGTGTGTATGTGGACGGGGCTCCAGCACTGAACCGTGTGAGATGGTCTCACTCTGGTAAAGAAATTGCCACTGGAGACTCGGAGGGACAGGTGCAGGTCTACGATGTAGGGGAGGTGAGTCGTCATCCCTTCTTACCGTGATTCTTTGGTTATTTTTATATTATTATGTTATTTACTAAAAGAAAAATTTAACAGCCAGTGAGTCTTTCTCATCTCTCCTCCTTGTTTGACATGTTGTTGTGCTTTGTCTGATTTGCTGTCCATCTTTCTTGCAGCAAATCTGCGTGCCCAAGGCTGATGAATGGACGCGCTTCGTCAGGACTCTGGCTGAGATCAATGAGAACCGAGACGAGGCTGAAGAACTCGCCAACGCTTGATGTTACAAACCCCACACTTACAACGTCTCATAAATTCCTCTCAAGTACACTACACACCTATAGCACACTACACAACACTGCCGGAGGAGCTGAGCTCTCCTCTCTCTGGCTCACAGCTTCCCTTTTCCACCTAATAGAACATGAATTGGCCTGAGGAGATGTGCAGAGCTAGAATAGATAGAATAGACAGTTTTAGACAGGTTTGGAGATATTTTTTAAATGTGTCTTTAGAGTTTTAGATTGCATTTGTAGGACAATGAATGTGATGTGTAGCAGTACTAGTTCAGACAGCACAACTGAGAGAAACATACTGGGAGGTGATTTTCAGCATAGAAGTGTCTGTCAAATCGAAATTCTAGCTCTTTGATAACATCCTCAGGGCTTCATAAACTGCTCTTCTCCTAAGGCCTCAACCGACTCAGCCCTTTTTTTAAATATGCAATTCTTTGTACTCACACCTTTTTATTACCATTTGAGTGTTTTTACATGTTTTAATATTTTCCGGACACGCTTGTGCACATGGCTGACAAAGTGTTTGAGCAGTGTGGAGAAACAAAACGCGAGCATATCACTATCAGACCCTCTTCATCCTCAGCAGCACTCAACAACTAGAACAGCTTATGTGCTTGCACATTCACTCTGGCCTGTGCAGAAGTGTGTCACTCTTACATTTTAACCACTACAATATTTAATATTTATTCTGGTGGTTGCACTTATTTAAATATTTTGTGTATTGTTTAAAAAATGCTGCTTTGTACTGAAAACCTGAGGAGTACAGTCCTAAAATTAGCACTACAAGCTTTTTACTCGGCAAAACCTGATTTCTTGCCTTGAATTTATTGACACTAGTACAATTTAGAAGTCTTTTTCTGTACCAAAGGTTATTGTTTCATACTCTGTACCTGTGTTGTGAGTAGTAGAAAACAGTTTCCTTACTTCTCCTGAGAGGATCTAAATGAACTTTCAATATTATGGTGTAAAGCAGAGGTTGGAAGTTAATTTTTACAACAGAAAATTGATTGATTTTTTTTTTTTCTTTTCCATTTAACTTTTCATTCCATCCACACAGATGCAGCATTCCAACCTCACCAGGCTTAAGATTCTGCTTCAAACTCTTTCTCTCTAACATGTTTAAGCTAAAAATGCACTGTAGCAACCATATTAGATATATCATGACAAAGATCAGTATTCTGCATAGACTAATTGTACTGTATTCTGACTAATTGTTACTGTTCTTGATACACATGACGGTTGCACTTTCCCATTGGAATAAAACTCAAGTCATATTGGTAAAATTAAAACCATATGGATGATTTATTTCAATAAAATACAATGACTGAATTGAGATACATTTAATTTATTAATACCTAATTCTCTGCTCATGATTCGTCTTTCATCAAGAAAACACTTAATTGAAAAGTTCTGTACATCAGTAAGAGTGATTCTCAGAGACCAGGACCAAAGGCCCCACATTACCATAACATTACAGTTACTGTATAATGATGCTGACTGAATGTTACGGACATTTGTCTAGTAACATTTTCTTAACTGCTTCTTATTAGTGTGCTGTCACAGTGCAGTTATACAATATGTACAGTAGTCTCCTGTATGAGGACCAATCAAGAGTGAAGCCCCACACACCATGCTGACCACAATATTTTCTACGCCTGCTATCCAATAAGAGAAGTCCTACTCACACTGAGTATCAGACAGAAAACAGAATAAAAATCAAACCAGCTACTCATGAGAGACAGAGAAGGAGTGCCCCAGGCTCCGTTTTATACAATTGTTGGAGAGGAGAACATAAAGGATGGAGAGGCCAGGAGCGTACAGCCACTGAAGATACAACACAGTCAGTGCTCTGGTCCCGTTGCTGTCTGCGCCTTTACATCCACAGCTGCAGCCAGCTCTCCGCCTCCGCGACTGGCCGGGGACCGCTGCAGCACACCTTCACCCTGGAGAGAGTAACGGGCTGGTGTTGTTTGTTCCTACGTTAATGGCCCCTATTTGTGGAGTGTGTTTTAACCATGTGTGTGTTTGTTTGTGTATCTATCTAAGTGTCTGGCTCCTGGTGCAGGAGGAGAGGGATGGCAAAATGATATGAATATTCAGACCTCTATGGGGCCTGAGCGGGTGTGACGGTGGCTGGCTCTGGGTGATGTATGGAAACCACACCAGAGGATTTGAATTTGGGAAGGTGGAGGCCAAACTTGTTCTCCACCCCAGCGAAGGTAGCTGCAGCCAGACGGTAGCCTCCGACGTGGTCTGCATTAATGGGGGGAAGCTCCGAGATGCGAGACTTGGTTGTGGGCTCAGATCCTTTTGGACGACTGCAGAGAGAGGACAGGAGTGACCATTAAACAAACATAAAGTAAAAGGACTGGCTTTTTTTTTTTTTTTAGCAATGTTAGCTGTAGGGATGACAGAGACTGGTTGGTCAGTCCAGACTGAAATATCTCAACAACTTTTCAATGAACTGCCATTAAATTTGGTACAGATATCTAGTGTCCAGAGGATGAATCCTAATGACTTTTAATCTTTCAATTTGTCTGCCTATGAGCAGGATTTGTGATGTCACAAATAGTGGGGAGCAAATTCTGGTCTTTTTTTGTGGTAAAACAATGTTAGACACAAATTATTATCAAGTAGAATATTTTATATGCATCTTAAAACATGTCTGGATGGGACCTTTTAACGATTATTCAATTATCAAAATAGTTGCTGATTAATTTTTTTGTCGATCAACTAATTGTTGCAGCTCTACATCTTTTTTTTAACAAAAAGAAAATGAACTTACTGTCCCCCAAAGTCGACATAGAACCACCTCTGCAAGAGCTCATAAGTCACCAGAGTCACACCAAACTGAGGAGAAGACCGGCACATACGAGCTGGAGAGAAGAGAGACAATCCAATATGGATTAAATGCAAATATAATCAGAGTGTATCAGTTGTGCACATTCAGTAGTGCACACGTACCTCCGGCTCCCTTCCACAAAGCCCTGAACCCCTCCTCTCTCATAATCTTCCTGAAGCAATCAATGACTCCCGTGTAAGTGGTCTGTCCTGCCCTTGCGGCTACTTGCAGACGTGTCTTGATGACATCAGCAGGTGTCACAAGGGAGGCCGCAGGGATACCTGGAAAACAGAGTTTAAAGAAATTCAGACTCAGTTACTCGCTGTGAACAATGGTATGTCAAGCTTGTAGGGAAGGAGATAGAAAGTTATGAATATTTAAAATAGCTATGATCCCAAATGGACAGCACGCACAGCTAGTTTGTAGCTATTCCGCATGACCGCTGACGGTAGCTGCTGTTCCGGGTCATAAATCTGAGGTTACCTGCAATTGCTCCAGCAGTGAGAAGCTGCAGAGGCCCCACCCTGCCTTGCTCGTCAGCTAGTTGGGCCTTGGTGTGAGCGTACACGGGGAAATAGATGGCTGAGAAGGGGATGTCTCTCAGGAAACATGCTTTAGCACCCTAAACAGACACACAAAGAACAGACAGATGTATGAGACTGTGCTTGGGAGTAGACTATGAAAGAGTGAGGCCAAGACATAGTGTGTATAAAAGCCACGGACAAAATGAGCGTCAATAAATTAAATATGGATCTTTTTCACACTGTGTGGGAAAAAAAAAAAGCTTTCTGAATAGCACCTAACTACTAATGTATCTTTCATGGGCCAATCTGCAAGGAGACTGTGTTACATTCAAAGACACATTACCTTGTAGAGTCCAAAGAAACCCAGATCACGGACCACACTGAGTGCACTGACTCGAGGTCCAGTGGTGATCTCGCCTGCCACCTGCAGGCGAATCTTTACAATCTCCAGAGGGTTGGTAAAGATCACCTGAGAGCCTCCGGCCTGGATAAACGGGCAGAATAAGAACTTGTTTACACATTTATATGAATCATCACTGCTCCTGCATTTCACATCTACGTAGCTGAGGGATGGGAGACAAGTCGTGCTCATTAAAATTATCAGAAAGTATTAATAGGAAATATTAAATCCTGATCAATCATTTACTTTGCCATTTCCTCGGACGGCCAATGTGCTGGGCCAATGTGTGTATGGATGAACAATGCTATCGAAAACAAAAACAGAAAAAAAAACATATTGCATTGGACATTGACATTTTAGCTCTGGATGCAATTTAGCACTGCAGTAGCCTAGTAATGTAAGTTTGTAATTACAACAAATGATAGTGCATGCATGGACTACTTCATTATCTCAGAGGGCACACACTTATCTGCATTTCTTTCTTATCTGGCATTTGAAAGGTTATGAGCCACTTCATTTATGCATTCACACAGAGATGGAGGGGGAACACAGAAGGTATCGGGCCCTGGTACTTACACAGCCACCAGCCAGAATCTCAGCATATAAAGGAATAGTGTCGTCTTTGTCAGTGAACTTGTCTCTTATGAGGTCATTGACCTGTGGGACACAGAGGCAGGCGGGCATGAGATTACATACAATTTGATCACTATCAGTACAGTGTGTAAATTATGTTATCATGTGTGACGTGGAGTGGAGTAATGTGTGTGGAGGAGGAGGAACTCACTGTGAGTTTGATAGCCTTCTCAGGTGCCACACCTATAAGCTGAGGAACCAAACCTGCAAGGCATTATGGGGGATTGAGTGACAGGAGAATCACATTTCGTTTGTAATAGTGGGCAAAGAGGAGCAACGAGGGAGAAATCAAAAGGAAATAAGAAGATGGAGTAAAAATTAGGCCAAAAACATGAAGATGAAGATCAATGTGTTTTTTATACAAAAGATCAGAGCTGCAAATAATCAATTAGTTGATTGACAGAAAATTAATGCTCAACTAATTTGATAATCGAGTCATTGTTTAAGTAAATGTCTAATCAAAAGTGCCAAATATTTGATGGTTCCAGGTTCTCAAATGTAAGGATTTGCTGTATTTCCGGGTCTTCCATTATATTAAACTGAACATTTTTGGGGTTTCGGACAAAACAAACAATCTGAAAACACCCACTGGGACTTTTGGAAATTGTGAACGCCATTTTTCACCATTTTGAGATGTTTTATAGACCAAACGATTAATTGATTAATCAGTAATAAAAAATAATCGTCAGTTGCAGCCCTACAAAGGATATTAAAGATGAAGAGCTTGAGAGAACAAAGTACAGAACAAACATACATACTGATAACAATAGTATCTGTAAATATAATTCTGCTATTATTAGACAAAGACGGATGTTACATCACTTTAAGAACAAGTAGACATTTTAATTCAGAAGTCAAAAAAAGGGTTTCATTTTAAAATACAAATCTCTGACGCCCTTTTCATTAGAGCAAAAGAACATGGCCTACCTCTGTAGAAGCCAAAGACGCCCTCGTAGCGAAGCACCTTCTTAGCACAGTCAAAGCTGTTCTTGTACATTAGCTCTCCGACAAAGGATCCTGTGGACCTCTGGTTCTGCATACGAGTCTTCACCAAGTCAATGGGGTACACTGCCGTCGCTCCCGTGGCTATGCAAACACGTGCAAAGTCAGATTAAATACTTTCCATTCCAACGGATATAGTAGATGCTCTTGTGTGTCTAGCAAGATCGTTATCCGTCTCTAGCCACAGTGTAACAGAGAAGCCCTTTACTCACCTCCAGCGATGGAGCCCAAGGTGAACCTGTATGCGGACTCTGCAATTTGGAGCCACACAGGCCTGGAAACGTCCCCATGGGCCTGAAGGGGAATCACAAATTAGACCACGGTGCATTTACATAAGGAAAATTATTAAAGAGGATGAATATTCAGTTGTAAATAAGCAGCTCTGACTTAGAAGATATTTTTGAGATTGACAGCTTACTGCTGATCTGATTTTGTCAGCAATGTTACTTATTTGTGAACAAATGCAAACTTCTTACCTGTTTCTGAGTTTCAACCAGGTGGTAGGGCAGACATCCTTCCTCTAATGGAGCTATTCTCTCGATGTCAGCGAGGTTCAGACGCCTAATACACATTATAAACATGCTTGTTATATGCGTAAATTGTGATATATATTATATATTATTAAGTAGCAGAGTGGGTGTTTACCCAGAGGGGGAGTGCAGGCCAGATAACTGGTACAGGATGTCAATTTCCATGGGAGTGATCTGACCAAACTTGTTGGCAGCATGAACAAACTCTTCTGCAGAGAGAGATAAGAGAGACGGTGAATAAAAACCACTCGACTCATGTGAACAGCATAGCTGAAAGGCAACATGACAGTAATGTAACAATCTGTGCACCTTTGGTCACGAGTGTGTCCTTCCGTGTGCCAGCCAGTGTGCTGTAGATCTTGCGGATCAACTCCATGTTGTTGAGGAGGGAGTTGAAGGCATTGAAGTAGGAGAAGCTGACCATGTGGGAGGTGCTGCCACCTGCAGCCTGGTAAGAGGAAAGGAAGTGCATGTCAGGTAACTGTCTGTCTCTAAATAAGCTTTTGTTTTTTTTATATTAAACTCTTTATGAGAACACCAAGATGTACAGTTACAAATATTACTCAATACTGCCATATGTAAATGTAACCTTGTTTTATTTCTTTCCTTTGGCCCTTGTGTTGAGGAGTAACTTTCCTCCTTTAACATATTTAACATATTGTCATATTGTATTGCCATTTTTTATCATAGCCTGGGCTTGTGCCTTAATTATTTAGCTCTACTTGAAAATTACACTAAACATACAGTATGTTTCAAAAAATGTAATGTGCACGAAAAAACAAACCTATTCATTCCTACAAAGCAAATATTAGCAATTTTTTCCGCTTTATATGATGTAAATAAGGACAGGACTTGACCACCATATTTAGCCCCGTCAAGAAATGTCAGAGATTATAGTGGGAACGTATAGAAACACCTATCATAAGAAAACACTGAGGAGCCCGAGCAGAGCTTAAAAGATTATGCAAATAAGTAATGCACCAGGTTGAAAGTGAGCGATATTGTTGTTTAAGGCTAATAACCCCAGATGCGACACGGATGAGGATTCATAAAAGAGTGGATTATACTTCTAATTGTCAGTGATCAAAACATAAGTATTGTTTTTCATATTTCAGGGGCAAAATAAAACTTTTCTTGAACGTGTTAGCGTTGGAATATTTACATATATTTGCTACTAAAAACCGAGTAAAACTCTCCTGTAAATCAGAACTGAATGTTATCTGTTGCCATAATGTAAAATTGTACAAATCACTAGAGTGTCAGTAAGCTCTCCATGCATGCACGCACACACGCACACACACACACTCACTGAGACAAGGTTCTCCTCCACAAAAGGTGTAAGCATGTGGTGCCTGATGGTGGCCATAATGTCACTGAAGTCCATGGCGGAGATGACACCATTCTTCCCTTTGTCCTTCTGAGCAAATGCCTGCCGTGCGTGCTCCAACTGCAGCTCCTAAAATAACATGACACCACAAGGCCGAGTGTAAATATAGTCAAAGTAAAACTTTGAGTGCGTGTCTCTATCTGAGAAGGAGGTGGAGAGAAAGAGTGAAAGCGAGAGACTATTAAAAAAAAAACTGATGTGTAATCAGTGTAATCAGCATACCTGCAGGAACTGGGTGAACTCGAGGTAGTTGATGCGTTTCTTGCGGTCGTGCCCAAAGTGCAGACGGATGAACTCGCAGTCCCAGTTGAAGGGAATGTGGTGGTGCACTGTGGTCTGGCTGAAAATGTCCCGCACATTCTCTGCAACACAAATACACATTTAAAAAAAACCCAAAAACAACACATATAATTTTTGTAGGTATATGTATAAGTAGATGTGTGCATGTTCTATTTCTGTACAGTGTTATTTCATCTATATGTGCATGTATGTCAAGTGAAGCCAAATCTCAAGGTGATTTTGTTTTGTAATGTTAACTGCCTGTTAACGACAATAAAGCTAAAAAAAACACACAAAAAAAACACAATAAGTGATCAATCTTCTTATTAAATAATAATTTGGTCAAATCATTCCAATGACATAACATAAAGCTTTGTGTGACATAAGAAAGTAAGTAGAAGTTGGAAGGAAAGAAGGAACAGTGTATGAGAGCGATTGTGTTAAGTCCATCCATGTGTAATTACTTAGTTTAAGGAGTAATCTGGTTACGTTAGGAAATTCTTTCTCCACAGTGCACTGTGGGAAAACATGTAAATTGGTCTGATGACGTGGCACACGAACCCTTCAGAAATGTAGTGCTGAAAATCTTTCACACAGTGTACAGCGTAATGTTCTTTTTGTATCAATTGAAATCATATGTTCAAATGCACGCATACAGGAAACGCAGTGGTTCATACCGAAGGAAATGGCTCCAGTTCCACTCTTGTCAAACAGCTGGAAGGCAACTATGAAGAGAGTGTCGGGTGCACACAACACTGACTCAAATGCAAGAAACTCCTGGAACGAGATCAGCCTGCCATTGTGGGTGTTTATGTGGTGTAAGAGAGGAAAAAAAAGAACAATTGTTAAACATTTCAAAGACTTCGGAGAGAAGCCAAGAGCAGGTCATAAAACATTGCTTAAGAGGACCAGTTTACCAAAAACACATATTTTCTCTATCCTTCATATTTTTACTTCTGTTCTTTTTAACCTCTGATATAAAAGCCATATGCAAACATTTAATATACAATGTCCTCTTGTGAACTGAAAGGAGTCAGTAAATGAGATTACATATGGTTGACTGAAACATTTTTCCTTTCTTTCATCTCTGGGAAAATTTGTCACTCAGTCAATTTTCCTGAACAGACCAAATGTTCAGAGTTTGTGTGTATGTAATTTGAGCATATATAACTACATACACAAACAGGATCAGCACTGAGAGTCATTAGGAGGTTTATCTTATCTGTAAGTGGTTATTTTGGCAAGTTCTGATCAGACATAGCTCAATAACTTGTCAGTAAGAGATGATAAACAGTGTGTCTGTGTGTTTGTGTACCCGTCCTTTGTTGTGTCAGCCACAGCAGCGATAAGCTGTACAGTTTTAGGGTTGTGGTGGATCTGTGTGTGTAGTCCTAGATACTTCTGGACAAAGTCTCCTGGGGTCATGAACCGCTCTCCATCCTTGTCCACTGCACTGGCATACTGAGGGGAGAAACAGAAAATAACATATCAGGATGGATACTTTCACAGATGCTAACTTCTTTTCTCTTAACCAACCGTGACTAAAGAATTACTCCATATACACAAATAAACAAGCTAAAAAAAATCAGGTGTTTTATAATCCAATTTATAGATCCAACAGTGCTTGTCAACAGCTTTGTTGATCCTCACAGTGCCCTACGGAACGACCTGTTCGGTCAGCGTTCAGGGGTATGAGCGTGGAGCATGACAACAGCTGAGCAGTACTACACTGGATACTGTAGCTGTTTTGTTACTAGTTGAACACAAGCTGTGAACATTATAGGTGCAGGATCTCTTTTAATGCTACTCTAACTTTTTAACAGATTATACAGATTTATAAAGATTAATGGCAGCTCTATCATTGGCTCTAGTGATTCACGCAACACCTTCGCAACTAAGGTCCTCGACTTTGCAGCTGTAGCATGACATGTCAGACTTACACCGGCCCACATTGAATCACACATGAGCATGCACACATGCACTCATGTTACGGCTTGAGCCTGTTAACTATTTGACCTACGTTTACCAGCACACTGACAACTGCTGATCCACACATCTATCTTTGGGTCACACACATTCACAGGTTAACCTCTTACTGTAGTCACCCATGACATCTCATGGTCATAAATAGATCAGTGTGCCTTTGTATCCTCTGTCATGCAATGGCTTTTACTCTGACTCCTTTATACATAACATGAGCACTGGCGTGACAGGGCACTCTGGACCATAAACATCAAGGACATGCAGGTCCTTGGTTGTGCTGCGCTTGATAGTGAAACAAAAACTGACAACTTCACCTGAACAGGGACTTGAACCCTGGACCCTCATATTAATAGTCTGACGCTCTACCGAGTGAGCTATCCAGGCTCTGAAAGAGATCATCCTCTGCCTGCAAAACTGTCCGACACATTCCCTCAACATACAATAATGTCAGACCAGGACCGAGGACAACAGATATTAAGGAACACTTACTTATCTTGCAGTGCTGAACCAACACAAGCACACTACTCACTACTACAGCTGCTGCTTATTCAACAAGCAATTATGTTTAAGCTTCCACTTCTGTCAGAAAAAAACCAATGTTAGTCTACCAGATGAAGATGATCACTGACAAGCTATTATTTTACAGTTACTTTGCTTTAATGTAATAACAGCAGTCTCTGCTGAACCTTTAACTGTAGCCAATAATATCATTTAATCCCCATGACACAACTTTACAAGCTCATTGACCAAGTGAAAACAGTCCTGAGTCGCATGAGTTGTTTTCTTCATGCAGAGTTAAATCAATCTGATAGACTGATGGATTACTATATATATGCATACCCTGACGTTGAACAAAGGAGCATTTCAGACCGTTTTGTTAGGATGAAATCTGTGCAAACTTTACCTTCTGGAAGATTGCTTTCAGCTCAGTTGGGTCCCCACGTTTGGTAGATTGCACCTAAAAGGAAAAAAAACACACAATAACAGAAATTCATGACAATGTTTTGACAATGCAAATGTGTGTTTTTATTTGTAAAGAAAGCTGCTGATTAAAGCTAGTTTTTGCAGGGCGGTATACTGGGCACAACATAAAGCAAAACAAGCAAGCTGCTTTGGGTTGAAGTCTCCTTGAAACGACCACTGCTGTGAAGGAGAAACTCAACCCGCTGCGACAAACACAGACTAAAGCTGAGACTAAAAACACCCCGACATTAACATCATGTTAAGCAAGTTACACAGCGAGCTAAACAGTCGACCAGCCAAAAAGTCTAACCTCGACACCAGCTCAAACTACATCTGGCTAACCAGCTAGCAAGCACAAACTACTCAGATGAAGAGGACACACACCGTTGCAATGACACGTTAAGCTTTAAATCTGCGGGGGAAAATGCGAAAGGTCGAGAGCAAATTAACAAACAGTCGACTGCTGTGAAAAGACACGAGTTCAGTTAAGCGTTAGTGATTTTATCAAGGCACTATTAGTCGTCCCGGCAGCTGGTTAGCATTATCTCGCTAACTTCCGAGGTTGCAGATGTCTCATCAAGGCCAGCGCAGACTGGCGCAGTGATGCTACGGGCTCACTGTCACCGCATCCGCCGACACCCTCCCCGCACAGCACCGCAAACACTAGCTCTGACAGTGGCCACACAAGAAAACGAGCAGAGGACATGCAAAAATGATAAAGTAAAGGTTTGAAAATCGCTACGGGAGCGATGCCGAAGTCACCTTGACCGCCATGCTGGTTTGACGTCACATACAGTGAGCGAGCAGGGCGCAGCTCACGCGCTCTCAGACGTGTATGAGTCAGGAAACAGCGCGGCATTTCAGATAATATACAAGTCGATACAAGTAGTCATCACCTATTCAATCTTTTTCTTTTAATTATAGTACTTCACAGTAACAATATTAAATGTTTTGTTGTGATGGGGGCAACTGGCACACACGTGCACGTGCGTCTCTCTCTCTCTCTCTCTCTCTCTCTCTCTCTCTCTCTCTCTCTCTCTCTCTCTCTCTCTCTCTCTCACACACACAGACACACACACACACACACACAAATAACCAGTTGAGTCAACAGACACCACATAGATTTTTCAGTTTCCCTGCAATCATGTGAAAAGTTGAAGCTGACGTAATAATGTGCTTATCTTGCATGAGGAGGAAATTACTATTCCTAAACTTTAGTATGGATCCTATAAATTGTCTTCCCACCTCTTCTCCATCCACTACTGCTACTATTAGCACTACTACTAGCCTACAACTGCTACTACAAACACAAGGAAATACATAGAGGGCATGATGACCTTCTCTCTACTACCATAACTACTACTAATGTTACTACTACTGCTGCTACTATCAGAATCAGAGTCATCTTTATTGGCGAAGTATGTTTACACATACAAGGAAGTTGACTCCAGTTTAGTGGCTCTCAGTGTACTTACACAGAATAATAACACAACAAGGAATGACTATACAGGTGATTACAGGTACTATTGGTACCACTGCACTGCTACTGGGCTAGTACTATTACTGCTGCTACCGATCCTGCTATTAGTACGACTACTGCTGCTGCTACTGACCCTGAACATGGACTGAATTAACAGGACATTTTATAGACAGACAACATAGATCACATTCTGCCAAAAGCCATATACTGTAAGCCCATTGTTGACTTTCAAAATGATGATTTGAAAATGCTCCATTCAATGAATACTGACTATGTTTCAATATCCTAGCCTAAATGTTGCAAATGTCTATTTTTGTTCTCAGAAATGTTTTCACTTTTTGTTTAATAAGAGAGATAAGTTCTTGTAGCTTATCTCAGTGACCTTGGTGAGGTGTCAATATGAGATATCAACAGTGTTTGTTGTCACTGATAAGACGGTGACCTAGTACGGTGACCTAGTATCTTCACTACCTGCACTACAGCACCAGCCATTGCTCGTATTATGCAACTTTGTTTAACAATCGAGGTAATGCCATCTGTTGCAAGAGGAAATGTCCTTTATAGAGGAATTCAAGGGTCTGACTGGTTTCAAAGAGAAGACTGGGGTGTTGAAGTTGGAGTCAGGAGCCACTGAGCTATAAGACTTAAAGCTGTCCCATTCATTTCTTCATACTGCACCTTTACAGAACAACCATCATGCTTTGTGTAATCACATTGGCAGCCTAAAAAAACATTTGTGTATAATTAATACCTGTGGAATATTTCATAACTATAGAAGCAAGAATTAAAGCATAATGTGGTTGCAACTTAAATAAATGACTTACAGGAACAAAAGGACACTCACAGTAAGTCTCCCCTTATCTGAAATTCAGCATTTTGTTGTGTTATCAGGACCAATGTTACAGTCAATGTTAGTATATTAGATAATGATGAATTACTAGAGACTTTACAGAATGGGTGTTACCATATTAATGAATCAGTAAGTGAAGATAAATATCTGTGAATTAATCATACTGACACTATCTTCATCAGTAGTTCCTGATTAACTCTGAACCAGACATGAAATGATAATGGTTCACGTCTGAGTCTAAATGTAAACAACACAAAAAGTATGTTTTTCTCTAAAACTGTGGTACAACCTCCTAATGCTGATATTTTCATCAAAGGTGAAAGAATTGACATAGTCACTGATTTTAAATATCTTGATGTGACATTGGATCCAAATTTGAACTTTAAGAAACATGTCAAAAATCGGTTAGAACCATAAAGTACAACTTAGCAAATTTTAGACAGTCTCTGTCTCTCTTTGGACACAGCCACGATATTTATGCATGCTATGATTCTCTCCCATATGTCTTATTGCATCACATGTTGGGGGCAGGCTGGAGAAACAGCCATAAAACCTTTTGAGCCCTTATATTAACAAACTCTAAAAACTCTTAACAAAAGGCCAATGCATTTCCATCACTGGAGGGTACTGGAGAAATACAATTTACTGAGCTTTGACAATTTTAGATTATTCTCAAATTTGTGCCTAGTTTATAAAATTTTAAATGGTTTGGCTCCTCCTCCACTATGTGTACTATCGCTCAGTAAATTCTATTAGATCTTCCAGAATATCCTCTACACAAGATTGTATTATACCATTTCGTCACACTGCATTTGGACAGTCAGCTTTCCATTTGAAAGCCACAACTCAGTGGAATGCCCTACCTGATGATATACCTGTAGTTCAATCAATACATTCAAGGCCAAATTAAAACATCAACTTAAGATGAATCAGCTGTGTGACAACTGAGTCTAGTTTACATTATTAATTTTTAATTGACATTGTGGGTGTGTGTGTGATGTGCTATTGTGTGTAGCTTTGTATTTTGTGATTTGTATGGTGTGTTCTGTGTGGGTTTTTTTTGTTGGATTTTTTTGTTTTTTGTTTTGTTTTGTTTTTGGGGTTTTTTTTTTTGTTTTTTTGCTTTGTACTGTTTGTTGTTGTGTTGTTGTATGTTTTGATTGTGGGGAACTATGGATGCAAATTAGCTTTGAGCTAACTCCAGTGCAGTGCATCTTTAATGTTTAAAACTGCACACTGTCCCAATCAATAAATCAAATTAAAAAATAATTACTGATGCTTAAAGATTAGTTACTCTTTTTGTGCACCTCAAGTAAAGTCACATATCATACTGACTAGTAATCCCTCATTTTCCAATTAGTTCCTTTTTAACAAAACCAGAGACTGCAGGATTCTCCAAAAAATCTTTTAATCATCAGATTCTGTGACATTAGTGATGCTGACGTCTTAAAAATGAATGTGATAAACAGTATGTACGAGTGTAATTACACTTAAAGATTTGACCATGGAGCTGTGTGGAAAGGCAATAACAGAAAAAACTGCTTTCACAAAGTGTATTACATATTTACATTTTTAAGAAATGGCTCAAGGTCCAGAAAAATAATAAACGGTCTAAAAATAGATCAGGACTGAAAAAAGGGGATCATTATTCAGTGAAAGGTTCATGTGTTGATGATTAGTACATCAGATTATGTTCACCAATCGGGGGTTTCCCTGGATTTTTTGAGACAAAGGTGGCAAAGTGGTGAACAAATTGTGCAGCGTACACAGTTGGTGCACACAGTCATGCATCTTTAGAGTGTTGTGCACTTAAGTGAAAAAAATCATGATTTGACATGAAAGTGTCCATGGGGATTTAAATTTTATACAAAGATGGAACAAAAAGATGAAAAATAAAGTTTGTGACAAATGACAGTGTTTATTTTGTAGGTCCAGAATGATGTTTATTTCCTGATTCAATACTATTTCGATACTTGGGTGCCAATTTGATTCAGAATCAATTCATGATTCAAAACTGATTTTTGATTGAATGAATAGGAAAGGCAACACTATTTTCAGTCTCTTGCTCCAGTATACTGTGTGCCACACAAGAGAAGAGATAGAAAAAAGGCTTTAGCAAACACTTCAGGTCCTGAAGTTGATAGCTGAATGGTCCAGCGCATTTCCTTTACTTTCACATTATTATTAATATATACAAATATCTTGGACAGACATTTGATTGTCCGCTCCCTCCCCATATTTACTTATTTTTTGTATGCTTTATTTATATCTACAGGAAATTTAGTGTCACGAATCTGCATGTATTTTACTTTGTGGGAGAAACCGGAGTACCCGGAGAAAACCCACATAGATACGGAGAGAACAAAAAGGGGGGAGCAAAAAGAGAGAAAGTTTTCTGTGTCATGGTGTGAGACTGAGAAATACAAAAAGTTGCCATGGTTCTGTCCACATTTTGGCCTTTTCTTCATTCATCCAGACTGAGTCGTGGGACTCTAGCTTCAGTAAATCTTCTCTGAGATTGCTATGGTTCTGTCCACGTTTTGGCCTTTTCTTCATTCATCCAAGTTGCTATGGTTCTATCCACGTTTTGGCCTTTTCTTCATTCATCCAGATTGAGCCATGGGACTCTAGCTTCAGTAGATCTTCTCTGAGATTGCTATGGTTCTGTCCACGTTTTGGCCTTTTCTTCATTCATCCAAGTTGCTATGGTTCTGTCCAGGTTTTGGCCTTTTCTTCATTCATCCGTAGAGTCTTCATTCAAGCTAGAGTCGTGGGACTCTAGCTTCAGTAAATCTTCTCTGAGATAGCTACATTTCATACATGTATATTATCCCATTTTCAAATACGTCAGCTGGTCTGCCTCCTGTTGTGAATGATATATTACAATCATCGGCCTTGATAGTAATATGATCGGAGAACAAATATGACCAAAGGTGTCCAGTGTATGAGTCATGTCCTCTGTGGCTAATAATAGAAGAAAGCTTGTATGTCTGTGTTCTGTTTTCATCCAGAGGGATTTCTATCAATTCAGATGGAGTCACAGGTTCTCTAAGCACATATCCTCTGGGGGTTACTCGAGGTAAATAAAGGACTAAAATGTCAGGGCGTGTCCATATTTGTTGTCTCTCTGTTGTGGAACCACATGCTGTACATTTATCTTGGCAGTCTTGGTTAGCACGTTTGAAAAGAGAGTAAATGGACTCGAATTTATGTGGTGGTGGCAAAAAATAAATGCTACCCTGGTTTGAGGTGGTAGATGTAGTGAAGTTACAATTTTCACACCTGATAACATCTGTTACCTGATAAGTGGTTTGAATCCCACATTGATCAAACCAGCACAATAAAGGATTTATTAAATCCAGAGAGTCATTATTGTGCAACATGGTCAACGACATTACTTCACTTGATAACTCTGTCAAAACCTCACAGATTTCTGCTGGACTGAAATGTCTTCCTGGGTTTTGGAGGGCTGTTAGAAAAAGCTCTGCAAATTTTGGTGTGATTGTTGATGATTGTGTAGATTCTGGGGTTTGGTGTGTTAATTTCTCCTGCACCACTTTCAAATTCAATGTAGCTTGTAGAGTTGCATTCATCCAGCAGTTATTATAATGGTTGGGAAACCTGCATATATACTTGCATGGATCACTGTACCAATCTTTTCTTGGTCTGTGTCTATACTGATTCCCTTTGGTGTCACAGTGCTTCCCAACATGGGACACTGTAGCACTGTTCTCTTCCCTTCTTGCTGCAGTGTGTGAAACAGCAGTGGTGCCTATCTTATCTGGTGTATCTGATATGATCCTGCCTGTTGAATCAGCTAGATCTTGGTCAGAGGGACCAATAGTGGTTTCTTCATGTCTAACTCCATCACTCTCCTCCTCAGCGAAGTATGGCTTGAAGAGTGTCCTCACAGTTTTACAGACTAAGGTGCCAAAAATGAAACCCATTGCAAAGAAAGGCATGTTGCAAATTAAATCCTATCTAAAATGTGGGGTTAAAAAAACTGGCTTATATTATATTCTTGGATGAGAATATTCAGTACAGCCCAGACAACATCAAGCATAATCTTGAATCCTGATGGAATTAACTAATGAACTATACTAACAACAATAGTGTCTGGTAAGATGACACATCAAAGCCATTTATGTACACGTCATAACATTCTACAACGGAATGCGTGACGTGCACCAGACTCGGTTGGCGTGCGCGTAAAACACGTGCCGCATTGACGCGCACGTTGGCTTCCGGAAGTATAAGGCTGGGAGCAACCGCGATTAAGAGGGAGACCCCGAATAATAATAATAATAATACTTGGAAACAGCAACAACAAATACAATATAAAAAAAACATTTATTTGGTTCTTTCAAATAACTTAAGAGTAACTATATTGGCTACATTTAGCCTACTTTGTGTTTTGAAAATGGGGTGAGGAATAAAAAATAAATGAAAAAAATCTACATGTTACAGAAAGACTTTTGTATTGATCAATAAATAGAATTACTGAATTGTGGAAAACACTCATGATTCATGTATTTGCAGTTACACAGCTTAAACTATATTTCCTTGAATTGATTCACATCTTTTGAATATTGCAATTTATGGGACTTTAGTTGCAAACACACTGCGTTCTAATTATTACCTCTATAGTTATGGAATATCCCAAAAATTAACACGATATTAGTTTTTGTAGGCTGCCAACATGATTACACAAAGCATGATGGTTGTTCATCATACTGTAAATGTGCAGTATGAAGAAATGGATGGGACAGCTTTTAGTCTTATAGCTTGGCAGATCCTGACAACAGAGGACATTACCTTGGTTTTTAAAGTTACATAATATGAGTCATGGCTAGTGCTGTAGTGCAAGTAGTGGAGATATAGTAAGTCACCATCTTATCAGTGACAACAAACACTGTTGAGATCTCATATGGACATCTCACCAGGATCAATACTAGTATTAGTCAGTAATGATTGAATTGGGGGATAGAGATAAATTGAATGGAAAAGAAAAAGAAGAGGAGTTATATACTGTACAGTCCAGACAGTTACACAGTTTTTTCTCCACAGGCTCTGTGCTTCAGCACACTCAATTTGAAATTGAATAATGTACACTGCAATAAAGCGCCAAGCTTCTCTCAGCTTTAGTTTGAGTAGGTTTACATTAATATCGAAAGAACTGTGTGGCAGATATAGCCCTTTTATCACAAAATGCCTGAAGTTTAGGGGTCAAATGTAAATGGACACTTGTTTGTTGGGCAGCGGTGTGTCGTTTCAACTTTAGTTTGTGTACAAAAGAGCTCACACGTTGATTGAGAGTTGAGAGTTGCCATTGAAGTTGTGGTGGAGTTGTCTGTCAATATGCGGAGTAAAGAGGTGCCCATGCAAGTGAAGAATATAATAATGAGGTTGGGGAAAAAAGCACAAGTCTATAGAGAAATTATAGAGGTAGTTCAATCAGGAGAGACAAGTGAATGAAGCAAAAAAAAAAGTTTATTATATAGATGATACTGATGATTAAGTGTTGTAAAAAGTCTTTGGCTCTTAGACTCTACAGGGAGATTTTTGAATCGAAGGACATCAGTCCTGAGCAGCAGCAAGATAAATTAAAGATAAAGTTAAGAATGCACTCCAGAATGTATGTTTCTTTGTCAACGATCAAGAGAAGACTTCATGACCAGAGCCTAAAAGCATTCACCACAAGATGCAAACCCCCTGCTAAGTGTCAAAAACAGAAAGGCAGGCTGTAGTTCACAAAAAGAAACCAGTAGAAGTCTGGAACAAAGTTCCTTGAACTGATGAAATTAAAATCTGAGACACTGCACACTGAAATTTTTTGATGATTTCACTGCTGACAGAACCAACAGGATGAATGCAGTCAGATACACGAGCATTCTGTGTGCTCATATTCAGCCAAATGCATCAACACTCACTGGACTACATTTCATCACTCAGCAAGACAACGGTCATACGGCCAAAGCAACCAAAGAGCTTTTCAGGGTGAAGTCAGTCAGTGAGACAATCACCTGATCTCAATCCAATTGAGCTGCATTCCACTTGCTGAAGACCAGACTAAAGGCAGAGAGAGCCCACAACAAGCTAGAGCTGAAGGTGGCTGCAGTGAAGGCCTGTGAGAACATCACCAGGGGAGATACAAAACTGATGTCTATGGGTCAAAGACGTCAGGCAATTATTATCATTATAAAGATATAGCTGGATATGCAGGTTGGCTTAACGCTACCAGAAGATAGCTAGAAAGTCAATATTAGTTGGCAAACACACCGCCCCTTTTCTAGCTTCAGATATTCTTTTGAATACATTGTTGCACAGGAGGAGGACTGTGGAGTTTGTTCCATCACTTATATTGTAAGCTCAGTAAGAAGTGGTCTTTTAATGTCCAGAATGAACAGGAGGAATGATTACAGTGAGAAAAGCCTGTTTCAGTGTTCATTTGGGGCCTGACTATTGCTTTAACAAAGACCTGAAAGATTGTGAACTTGTCCTCTAATGTGGAGATTTTTGTTTTGACGAAATTTATAGAAAATGCGTGGCAACTAAGACAGAGAGCACTGTAGCAATCATAATAGCACATTACTGCCATGTAAATTGAATGCTTTAAAGTTTTCTAATTTGTGGAACTGTACATTGTGATTTATCATGTGGCCATCTTGGTTATCGATGTGGTCTAGTGTGTTGTAACCCCATATGCTGCAGGACACTCAAATAAACAAATAAAAATCTGACTTTTAATTTTGGATAATTTGCCCAGACTTCCTTCTCATGAAATGTTCTATGTTGGATGTTTTGTACAGTAAAGTCCATTATACTGAAATGCTCCCTGCAACCATCTTTCTTATTACTGCAGCACAAACAGAAAAACATCTTGAAACTCTGCTTCATTTTTGAAACATCAAACTACTGTAAAGTAAAGCAGTTGAAGAGCACACATGCTGTACCTACTTAAAACCACTAGAGCTCGACATCTCACCACACAACCTTCTATTTCTTCAGTTTGCAGGGTTAATTAACTCAACTGAGACCTGAACGATGAAAGAATCTGATAATCTGATCACCTACTGTCAGACCACCACTGACCTTGTCAAACCACTGATTACTTGGACTTCTGATATTTTAATTCTTCTATTTGAAGTTTTTATTCAAATAGATGTGAGAAGTGTCCTCTGGAAATCGGCCACTGCTTATAAAAACAACACAACAAAATAAAATGACTGTTTAAGAACTCTGTTTCCATTTTCTCTGCAATTGACTTGAATTTTCTCCATAATTTTCTTTTGCACAAAATACACAAAAAACTGTGACTTTTAAATACATCTGATAAAGTACGTTATTACAGTAAAACAACAGTAAAATGCTGCATACACATTGATGCATGAGTATCAACAATTTAATCATGTCATAAAATAATATAGTATCAATCACAGGACACATTTTATGGCACAATGAATACTTTTAATACTACGTGACAATACTTGTAATACTTGTAATGGAGTGCTTTTAAACTCTGGTATTGCTAATTTTAAGTAAAGGATCTGAGTAATTCTTCCACCAATGTGTGTGTGTTTAACTGCTGTGTATTTGCTGCTGTAGCTTGAAGAAAATTAAAGAAAATTTCACAGCTAGATTGCTAATACAACACAGATCCATTTAAAATGGATAAACAGAAGTCTAATACCAAAATTAAAGTTAACTTTACAAATACACAAACCAAAAATGTGAACACATTCTGTGTGGGTCACAATGAGCAACATGTGACACAGATTGTTTCTGTGATATTTCATACAAAAGTCTGTGATTTCAGTGTTGGAAAGTGAATTGAATTTACTCAAGTATTGTACTTAAGTATAATTTTGAGGTTCTTGTACTTTACTTGAGCATTTCCATTTGATTCTACTTTACAAGCTTCTACTCCACTACATTTCCAATGGAAATATTGTACTTTCTACTCAAATACTTTAATTTGACAGCTTTAGTTACTTTTCAGATGAAGATTTGACATAATGGATAAGAAAACAAGCTTTTAAAATACAAAGATGAAATAGATAAAGATGAAACTGGTGGTTTCCAACCTTTTTGACTTTTGACATCTTATAAAAAGCAGGGTGTAGTCAAGGTCACATTTCAGCTGTCTGTGAGTTGTTAACAGCTCCTCTAAACTTTTCATGTGGTTTAATTTCAATAAATATTCAAATGATCCAACATTTCACCAAAAATCTAAGATTAGAGAAAAGTCCAAAACTGAAAACAGATTTGTGTATCAGAGGTTTGTCTTTTCTTCTTTTCTCTTCCATTAATCATCTCACGACCCCTCAGATTTATCTTTAGAGGGGCCCGACCCCTAGGTTGGGAACCACTGAACAAAACTAGCTAACTGTATATAAATTAGTTTAAACTTAAACTAGCTCCACCTCCAGCAGCTACAACAGTAGCATGCTGTTTACACAATGATGCTTCAGTATTGATAATGTAATGATGTCATATATAATAATATATCAGTCAGAGGGACCAAACCAGTAGTAAGATTTTTCATGCAGGACTTTTACTTGTAATGGAGTATTTTTTACATTGTTTTATTAGTAGTTTCACTTAAGTAAGGGATCTGAATAGGCTAATTCTTCCACCACTGTGTGATTCAACAAAAAACCCTAATTTATTTGTGGATCATTACCAGAATCACATTTATGATGCAATATGAAGATTAAACAGAAAAAATATTTACTTCCCAAAATGTCTGCATTTTGAAAATAATTTCAGACATTAAAAAGACACTAAAGGCTACAACACAGCCTGCCAAAGGGTGCTGGTGGCGCCTAGCAACGGTTGCTGTGCAACAATTGCTGCTTTGGGGCGGGGTTTACGGAACAGGTGGCTCCCTTGATCTGTGACATCACGTTCTAGGTCATTCAGATCAGTGGCTTTGATGTTTAGATAGATCAAAGGTCAAAGCCACTGATCTATTTTGATCCAGTGGATCAAAGCTTTATAGTAAATTCTGAATTAGTGAATACCGGATGAATCGACCAATTAATCTATCTACTCGCCGTGTATTAGTACGTGAAAACTTAGCCCAGTGCAGTACATAGGACGCATTAAACATTAAGCATCAAGCATCAAGCATCGAGCGTCGAAGATAACACATCATCACAATCACCATGAATAGAACAGGAAGCTCGTGCTCAGAGGAGATGCAGAACGTCACAGTTGAAATTTTACGCCCGCCAATCCAAACCTTTGTTGATAGGATGACGGAGGACCAGTGGACTCTGCTGAAAATTGGATGTCCTGACAACGCCACCAAAATCTTGTTAGCTGAGCTGCTGTTGGACATTATACAAGCAGTGACAAACTTCTCTTTGGCTTCTCTGAAAAACACATGTGTCAACATTTCCGAGGAGCAAGTTCAGGTAAAACTGGGCGACACACTGGCTCAGAGCTTCGGTGAGGCTCTAGACATAAAGAACCCAGACCAGTGTCAGTGTATCAGCTCTGAACGCCTGACAAACCTGCTCGCTAAAGAGATCACAAAAAGCATCAGCTCTGCCCTCTCTGCTCATAACGCCACTGAGCCTGGATTTAGCAAACACATCACTCCCCCCATCAGGTTGAACAACATGATCAAGCATGCCTCCAAAATGCTGAAAACGTTTGTGGCCAGATGCGGCAAGATGAAAAAGTGCACATCCCGAGCACGTCGGCAGACAGCGAGCCAGACTGCCTCCCAGGATCTGGCATCGCAGTATCTGGAGGTCAAAGAAGACAATGACAGCTGTCAGTCAGAGGGGGAGGAGCCACAAACCCCTGAGGAGGATCCCCTACAAGACCCATTTGTGGCTGAAACAGCTAAAGAAGTCCAGGGGATTATTGAGAAAGCTGTTAGTGATATCACACAGCCTCTTTTGCAGGATGTATCAGATTCGGAGTACCAGCTGCTGCAGTCTGAGACCTCTTCTGACATTGAGGTTGTGTCAATAGACATTGCTAAAATCATCGCCAGTGAGGTCGAGACTTCAACTCCAGAATCCAAACAGAAGGGCAGAGTGTCTCTGGAAGGAGTGGGCAGCGTTATAAAGAACTTTTTTGCCAAGCTCCTCATCAAAGCGTCGATACATCGCCTTGTGGCGCAACTGAAGAGCAAATTCCATCAGCAGTCTGAAGCTGAAAGCAGCCAGTCGATGGAGGTTCTCTTCCCGGCTATCGAAGATGTGTTAATGGTGGAGGATGAGGACAAACAGAAAGACGAAGGCGGGAAGGAGCTTTGCGTCTTTCCCAGGTATAAAACGCTTTCTGGCACCAATGTAGTGGAGATCAGCAAAGAACTCACCGAAATGATCTACTGCTACATCAAATATGGGAATATGATGCCAGATATCATTCCAGAAGCCATCAGGAGGAAGGCAGTGGCTGTTCCTAAGTTCGATGCTGCCATGTATAAGGATGTACAGAAGAAAGTCCGCTGTTTCCTGGCTCTGATCAACTGGTGGCAGAAAACCCAGGCTGCCTCCCACTCCAAAATAATCACACTGGCTCTTCAAGACCCTGTGTCAGTGTCACAGACACAGTCGGCAGAGGTCAATGCAGAGCAGGAGCACGCATCTTTAATACCTAATGCAGCGCCAGCCTCTAAACACAGGGAGACACGATCCCGATCTTCAAAGGAAGACACAGCACTGGTGGAGAGAAAGAAGTTAGCAGTCCTATTCCTCGTGGAGAAGCTGGTTTCTCGGCTGTACAACAAGGCCGAGGTGAACTGGACCACGACACAGCCAGAGGTCATCATCCAGCGTCTCTTCCAGAGGATATGGGCCGAGGTTGGGGGAGAGGAAATAACAATAACCCCAGAAACGTTTGAAGAACTCGACAAGGCGGTGTTCAAACACCTGATGAAGGGTTGGGGCTGTGCAACGAATGTGCTGGTTTCTCTCACTTTACAGGGGCCAGTCAGTGAAAAAATCATCACCTACCAATTCCGCCACCACCTTATGGCGAAGAAACGGTGCGCTGTCTCCAGGTTCTTCTCCGCGTTGGGAAAAGCCATCTCCAAGCCCTTCAGACGGGCACCCAGGTTTGGGGTTATTTAGGGGGGTGGTTAGTAAAGAGTTTCAGCTCTATGGAGCTCTCAGGGTCATTTTAGGGGTGGTCAGTGGTTCTAAATCTGAGGGTCCCTCCTTCAGACTTAAAACTAGTGCTGGGGTTATTTAGGTGGTGGTGTCAGGGAACAAGCAGTAAGGCTCAAGAAAGCCAAGTGTGTAAAGCAAAAAATGGTAGTTAGCTTACAACTTAATTTTAACTTAACAATTTTTTTCAAAATACAAAAACAGGAAAACTAGAGAAAAGGAATTTCAAAAACTAGGGCCATTTAACTCAAATTGAGGTCAACTAAACAGACAGCGACCCAACTTGAATTCAACATAACTGACCTGACAAATGACACAAAAGGAGGGTTTATATACACAGGCTAGCCTACAGAGACTGTAAGGGGGTGGGGGGTGGGGGGTGGGGGGGCAGGAACAAACAATTAACTCACAAATTAACCTTAATATCAGCAAACATTTCAATCAAGAAACCATTTACAACCAAACTAACTGTCAAAGCAAGAAAAATAACAAAACTTAAAGTCCCAAAGTAATTTAAGTTAACTGGATTCAAAAAGGCAGACTCCCCTCTGGCATGCCCATTTGGCTTCTTCCATTTCCTGCCTGCCACAGAATAAGAGGCCATCTTTACTTCCTCACATCCAGGTTACCTCCATGTGGGGCGGGACTTGAGCTCTCACAGTTACCTCAATGTTTCCTCACAGCTGAAAGGCGAGGGTTCAAGTCCTGGTCCTGAGCCTTTCTTAATTTCAACTTAACGAATTTTTTCAAAATACAAAAACAGGAAAACTAGAGAAAAGGAATTTCAAAAACTAGGGCCATTTAACTCAAATTGAGGTCAACTAAACAGACAGCGACCCAACTTGAATTCAACATAACTGACCTGACAAATGACACAAAAGGAGGGTTTATACACACAGGCTAGCCTACAGAGACTGCAAGGGGGTGGGGGGTGGGGGGGCAGGAACAAACAATTAACTCACAAATTAACCTTAATATCAGCAAAGATTTCAATCAAGAAACCATTTACAACCAAACTAACTGTCAAAGCAAGAAAAATAACAAAACTTAAAGTCCCAAAGTAATTTAAGTTAACTGGATTCAAAAAGGCAGACTCCCCTCTGGCATGCCCATTTGGCTTCTTCCATTTCCTGCCTGCCACAGTATAAGAGGCCATCTTTACTTCCTCACATCCAGGTTACCTCCATGTGGGGCGGGACTTGAGCTCTCACAGTTACCTCAATGTTTCCTCACAGCTGAAAGGCGAGGGTTCAAGTCCTGGTCCTGAGCCTTTCTGGGTCTGTGTGTTGTTCACTGAGGTGGAATGGGTTTACTCAGGGTTCTCCGGTTTCCTCCAACTTTTCCTCACAACAATTCATCAATTGAACACTTTAAATTGACCCCCAAAAGCCAATTGGTTTAATGAGTATGAAATTGGAAAAAGTCATTCAATAAAAGTCTTTAAAATCTAATATCTGCTTCAAAATCACTCTTTCTTATCATTTGCAGGCAAAGCTCTAAATATTTAACTCAGATCCTACATAGGTGGTAGACAGGTTAGGGGTAGGGGTTTTAAGCTAAGGTATGTTTCAAATATTCAGTGCTATCACAGTTCATTTTTACCTACCTTTAAAAGCTCACTTGCTCCAATATTATAACTTTATTGTTAGACAGTGGTGGAAGGTTTACTCAAGTACAGTACTTAAGTGCAATTTTGAGGTACTTGTACTTTACCACTGAGGTGGAATGGGTTTACTCAGGGTTCTCCGGTTTCCTCCAACTTTTCCTCACAACAATTTATCAATTGAACACTTTAAATTGCCCCCCAAAAGCCAAATGGTTTCGTGAGTACGAAAATGGAAAAAGTCATTCAATAAAAGTCTTTAAAATCTAATATCCGCTTCAAAATCACTCTTTTCTTATCATTTGCAGTCAAAGCTCTAAATATTTAACTCAGATCCTACATAGGTGGTAGACAGGTTAGGGGTAGGGGTTTTAAGCTAAGGTATGTTTCAAATATTCAGTTCTATCACAGTTCATTTTTACCTACCTTTAAAAGCTCACTTGCTCCAATATTATAACTTTATTGTTAGACAGTGGTGGAAGGTTTACTCAAGTACAGTACTTAAGTGCAATTTTGAGGTACTTGTACTTTACCACTGAGGTGGAATGGGTTTACTCAGGGTTCTCCAGTTTCCTCCAACTTTTCCTCACAACAATTCATCAATTGAACACTTTAAATTGCCCCCCAAAAGCCAATTGGTTTCATGAGTACGAAAATGGAAAAAGTCATTCAATAAAAGTCTTTAAAATCTTATATCCGCTTCAAAATCACTCTTATCATTTGCAGTCAAAGCTCTAAATATTTAACTCAGATCCTACATAGGTGGTAGACAGGTTAGGGGTAGGGGTTTTAAGCTAAGGTATGTTTCAAATATTCAGTTCTATCACAGTTCATTTTTACCTACCTTTAAAAGCTCACTTGCTCCAATATTACAACTTTATTGTTAGACAGTGGAAGGTTTACTCAAGTACTGTACTTAAGTGCAATTTTGAGGTACTTGTACTTTACTTGAGTATTTCCATTTGATGCTACTTTATAAATCCGCTCCACTACATTTCAGAGGGAAAACAACACATTGTTAAAGATCAAACGAGTGGTTTCCAACCTTTTTGGCTTTTGAAAAGCAATTTATATTTAATATTGAAATTTATGGGACTTTAGTTGCAAACACACTGCGTTCTAATTATTACCTCTATAGTTATGGAATATCCCAAAAATTAACATGATATTAGTTTTTGTAGGCTGCCAACATGATTACACAAAGCATGATGGTTGTTCATCATATTGTAAATGTGCAGTATGAAGAAATGGATGGGACAGCTTTTAGTCTTATAGCTTGGCAGATCCTGACAACAGAGGACATTACCTTGGTTTTTAAAGTTACATAATATGAGTCATGGCTAGTGCTGTAGTGCAGGTAGTGGAGATATAGTAAGTCACCATCTTATCAGTGACAACAAACACTGTTGAGATCTCATATGGACATCTCATTATGATCAATACTAGTATTAGTCAGTAATGATTGAATTGGGGGATAGAGATAAATTGAATGGAAAAGAAAAAGAGGAGGAGTTATATACTGTACAGTCCAGACAGTTACACAGTTTTTTCTCCACAGGCTCTGTGCTTCAGCACACTAAATTTGAAATTGAATAATGTACACTGCAATAAAGCGCCAAGCTTCTCTCAGCTTTAGTTTGAGTAGGTTTACATTAATATTGAAAGAACTGTGTGGCAGATATAGCCCTTTTATCACAAAATGCCTAAAGTTTAGAGGTCAAATGTAAATGGACACTTGGCTACTAAATGTTTGTTGGGCAGCGGTGTGTCGTTTCAACTTTAGTTTGTGTACAAAAGAGCTCACACGTTGATGGAGAGTTGAGAGTTGCCATTGAAGTTGTGGTGGAGTTGTCTGTATATATGCGGAGTACAGAGGTGCCCATGCAAGTGAAGAATATAATAATGAGGTTGGGGGAAAAAAGCACAAGTCTATCAGAGAGAAATTATAGAGGTAGTTCAATCAGGAGAGACAAGTGAATGAAGCAAAAAAAAAAAGTTTATTATATAGATGATACTGATGATTAAGTGTTGTAAAAAGTCTTTGGCTCTTAGACTCTACAGGGAGATTTTTGAATCGAAGGACATCAGTCCTGAGCAGCAGCAAGATAAATTAAAGATAAAGTTAAGAATGCTCTCCAGGATGTATGTTTCTTTGTCAACGATCAAGAGAAGACTTCATGACCAGAGCCTAAAAGCATTCACCACAAGATGCAAACCCCCTGCTAAGTGACAAAAACAGAGAGGCAGGCTGTAGTTCACAAAAAGAAACCAGTAGAGGTCTGGAACAAAGTTCCTTGAACTGATGAAATTAAAATCTGAGACACTGCACACTGAAATTTTTTG